>NC_091167.1:28666430-28725114 GCF_040958095.1 Procambarus clarkii
AAAGGAAAAATTATTTTAAATGAGAAATACAGGAACAGGTTAATAATTACTCCTTTACAATGAACACACAAACTATGTTGGGTGGGATTTATCTTAAAAGGTTTAGGAATGTAGGCTGAGGGAAGTCAAAGATACTTATTAAATGTATAAATGTATTGAAAAGAATTGATGCTCATGCTGAAAAATGTATAAAAATGAGTATATAATCTACAGTAACAGCTGCTTTATCATCAAAGATCAACCTGATTGCTAGGAATTAGTATTATATGGAATGACTAGGTGTGTTATATGAGTTAACACTTGTAAATAGTGCCATGTACCCATTATTAACCCTCAAAGTGTGCCTATCATCAAAATTGCAACCCCTGACAAACTTTTTTTTATTACTGTACTTGTTTGTTTTATAAAATGGTAGATCTATACCTGTATTAAAAAATATGAAGATTTTAAAATCAGATATCCAGTCTTACTTTGGTCTTACAATGTTCAACATTCCTTCTGGCATTCATCAGCATTATGTTGTGATGGAAGCCACTGAAAAGAAAAGAATTTTGTTTATATATTTTCATATGAAATACCTGGTATATTCAAAGTATGGAATCTCTTTGTACAAGTGAAAAATAATACCAAAATAATTGTGAATAGTGAAGATGGTTATGTTAGTCCAGGTAAGTACTATACTCATCATTTGATGAAAGGAGAACAGGAGCTGAACTGTGTTCGACTTCAAATTATTCAGTGGCCTCCTATGACTGCTGGTAGACACCATTTAGTTAATGTAACCACATGACCAATACTGGTAATCAAATGTTGCTATAAAATACCTATCATATGATGAATGCATTTCAATCGCTCATGACTGCACTCTGAGGGTTAATGACTAGAATCTATTCTTATCTCATGTAAAATTAAAATGCTTGATGCAGTTAATGGTTTAATGTATATGAACATACTGTATATGACAGAAACCTCAAAATTATGAGATTTCATATTTTTAATCCATTAATAAAGCTCGGCCCATCTAGAGAAGCGAACAAACCGTTTAATCAGATATGCTTTTAAAGTGGTGATCTGCACACACCTTGGGACGGTGCCAGAATTAACTGATAATTGAAAACACACAAAAGACATACTTCGGGTTAAAAAAAAAAATAAACTGTAGGGAATGATGTATGAGGAAGGATGAATGACTGTGGGTGTGTTAGTGAGGAGCAGCACCACATTCTCCAGTAACAATACATCACTCAATACAAGTCTGCCAACTTCACCCAACTTTATTTCTCGGTCTCTCCAGATAAACTTTCCATGTACCATTTTCCCCTACACTAATTCTTTCTATTAAATAAGAAACTACCTGTAATTAAACAATATATTTTAAGTAAATGACAACTATAATTATTGAAGAGAAAATTATTAAAGGGCTACTTAAGAGGAAGGCTGTTGTTAAATGTACACTATATTGTTTTTACCGAAGTACACTACTTACAGTATATATCAGCAGCAAGTACACAACACTATTACTGTACAAGTATTACAGTCATTACTGTAAATTCATTACAGTTGTTTTAACAAACTATAGGCAGTATAATGCCTTTGTATTATTTCAATATTTTATCATAAAATACTAGATGGCCATGAAATTTGATCAAGAAATTTAGATCCAACAGTAAAATGAATGACAAATGTACACTATTTATCCACTGACTTGCATCATGTTCTTGAAATAATGTTGGAATATATCTGAAACTATACATGACTAAACATTCTCAACAAGTATGTTACATATACAAAACATTAATGGTTTATACATACTGTACTCGGAATTACCCTAAGTAATTATAAAAAAAAAAATGCCAGGACTGGAACACTATTTAGCACTATCTATGGCACAGCAAAGTACAAAAATTCATAGTATCATGGAGGACGCAACATGAGAACAAAATAACAATGGATAAGTGTTATTAAAGGTATTGGATTTACCAAGGATTTTATTGAGTGATAATTGACTCAAAGGAATATCAGGAAAGCATGATATCTGATCTCTCTGGAAATTATGACATTCCATGAGGAATTGTGCAACTCAAAGAAGGACAATGCATTTCTGCCAGTAAGGCACCAGTCTTTGTTTCATTGAGTGGCCTATGAACCAATTGCATGAGGCCAACATGTAACCTAGTCAGAGCCATTTCCCACCTGGTGTAATGGTGGTAGCAGGAAGACCATCATGAGAGGTCACATTTAATAGTACAGTATGCAGATTATTATTCATAATACCTGGTCATATCTCCAGTGGTTGCAGATTGTGTTATGTACGACAGGGTAGGAATCAGCTTCTGAAAGATTGAGACAGGCACTGCACAGCTTCACTAGCAGTGGCCTTTTTATGGTCATTAGAGGCAACACTAATCTGGCTGAAGGCCTAACATAATTTGACTCTTAATATATGCTAAAGATGAAGAACAGCCAGCATTGGATTTTCATCACTATTGAATGGGGAAGGGTTAGAGATTCCAGAACCATGAGGGCACTGTGAAGGTCAACCACAATACCAAATGAATATTGATGCATAAAAACCTAACTGATACTAGAGTGTACAAAATTGCAGAATGCTCCTTTCTTGGGAAATTCAGCACATACAGATCTGACCAAAAAAATAACTTAGTAGCCAATGCTATCAGCAGACTTTGACCCATTCATAGACAAAGCAGTAGTGTGTGAATAGCAGCAAAAATGTTAAATGAAAAGCCTTCACCAAACAGAACAGGGTTTTGCACAATTTCAGTAGTGGGATACTTTAATGAGACTAGGTAGGAATAATACAAGGGACACATTGCGAACATGCACTGAGATAGAATCTTGCAAACAGGTCATCCTTGTAGTAAAAGAATGTAAAGAAAACAGCAGTAAACAGGAGCAGCAGTCAACTATAGTGCAAGCATGAATGTATCAGTGTGGGAGTTACAGAGATCATGTTAAGTATTGATGGCAATACTATCAAAAGCAGTAGCAACAGAACACTGGTTCTACATGTAAGCTCTGCATTAGGGAAGTGCAAAAAGTTTCAAACCCAATGCTCAAGAATGAGCAGACCCGGTTGAGAAAAATGCAGGAAACAAAACTTACAAATGCAACTTGGCAGAGCAATGGGATGCCTTGCATCCTGGATTTCTTGATGTGAAGAACATTGCCTCAAGTCATGCCTCATGGGGCAGACTCAGCATACTAAATGTGGTTATATATACATAATAGATACAATAGGTACTGTAATGTGCATGAGACAGCTGAGCATCCCATATAAAATACTGTCATGGATTTGCAAAAGGACAAAGTCGACTTGAATTTAAGGAAGGCGAAGACAATGTTGTAAGGGTTGTTGAAGGTGAGTATGATAGTAAGATACAGCGCAGGATTAATTGGTAACAAAGCCAGGAAGGTGATGAGAAGTAGAGCTAATGGATAATAAGTCATACCGTGCTCATTTTAGACCAATACTCGACTGGCTCAGCCATAACAAAACCATAAAGATGAAGGAAAGATGCCACATCAAGAACAAATTTTACTGCAATCTTGCAAATCTTCATGCAGATATGGGAAAGAAGCGTGTTAACATTAACAGTGGAGAAGTAGAATCTCTAACTCATATTCAGCTGTATGGATGACCTTACAGGCCTCCACATTGGTCTTCCTAAACAAAAGGTTTGGAAGTTTACAGTGAGTGACAGTTCTTTCTAGACCGCACAGTTATGGCATACCGAGCAAGCACAATCTGAAAGTCACCAGAGAAGGGCCTTCCTCAGGCCATGGGAAACATAGTGCAAGATTGAGTGATAAGTCCTGGATGAAAGAAATAGTAGCATCCAATAGGGGGGAATTACATAGAAATTACATACTATCAGTGAAATTAAAATTTCAAACAAAACAGCTTAATAATTTTCATTAAATTTAATACCCAGTGAGCAGCAACATTACATAATGTGTACCTGTCAGTTCCTAAGGACCTTATTTTTCCAATTTGAGTCCCGCACGTATATATGATGGTTTAGTAATCATGCTTGTTATGAATATTTATTTTCTTTGTCATTTAAAAATTCAACTTTTTTCTGTGTTAGATGAAAGTACAGTATATTTAAATATAAAAGTTGTGACGGTAAATCTGATCCAACACATTTGGTATGCAAGTTATTATATCTACACGTGCAGTCATATGATTTTTATCACTCTCCCAGAATCACAACCATTGAATGTTATGTTCGTTTATATTTTGAAGCATTAAGTTAATAATCAGTGGGAGATACAGGGAGTCCCTGTTATATAAACATCCACTATATGAACAACCTACCAAGTCCCTGATTTGTCTCTCAATCCACTATATAATACATATACATACAAATACATGCATACATGAATACATACATCTATATTATGAGAGAATGTGTCTGTTCAGGCCACATACTGTACTTGAGGCTAGCCTTACCCAAATTTGTAGGGAAAATGGTCTGGGGTAAGGCTCAATTGAATGAGT
Source organism: Procambarus clarkii (assembly GCF_040958095.1). NCBI lineage: Eukaryota > Metazoa > Arthropoda > Malacostraca > Decapoda > Cambaridae > Procambarus > Procambarus clarkii. The sequence continues at coordinate 28,670,953 of NC_091167.1, forward strand.
TAAGAAATATTATTAATTATTCAAGACCTCCCCACCTTATTCTCCAGGATTCAATTCTGGTCAAATGTAAAATATCTGTTCAGATGTCTGAAGACTTTTTCGTCATCAGAAAAAATGATTTCTTAAACAAATTACGTTAGTTTAATTTCTCCATAATATTATAATTTATGAAAGGGCAGAGGAACTAGACTGGGAGGGGGAAGATGTTGATTTTTTAAAACGTTGGCCAGAGTGCCACACTGTTAACCCTTAAACTGCACATGGCATATATGTATATATGACCGGAGTAACATGTCCCACTGTGCGCATGACATAAATATACAATGTAGGGTGCCGGCCATGATTCAAATGGCTTGCGGCTACATGGGGTTCACATCAGCTTCCTCAGGGCTCTCGTAAACAGATGCTGTTTAAAAAAAATCGTGGACATTCTCTGGTGTGAGAGTCACAGTACTGTGTGAGTAACCAAGGCTGGTGCATGCAGCATGAGCTAACAACACTGCTGTTCAGCTTGTGACCACAGCATCGCCTAAAAATGTCAAAATAATTATGTAACTGCTATTATTTAGCGATGACAATATTATAGAAGACCCCTGACTGTGATAAAACATATAGATACTTATATATAATGTGTATATATATATATATATATATATATATATATATATATATATATAGTGTAATAACACCACAAACATTATTGTTGGGGGAAGAATAGTGCATCTGGCCTTGAACCAGTGAGGGAGGCAGCTGCCAGCTGTGTGTGTGTGGCGACGTCACTTTTATATTGCCTGAACCCACCATACCAGCTTAGTTGTACAGTTATGGTGAATAAAACATGTAGATACTTATATATAACATCCATATATAGTGAATAAAAGCATAACAGTATGGTGCTCACTAGCCAACAGTAATGTTGGCAAGTGAGGTGTAGTTGAGGGAGGGAGTGGCGGCAAGTGGCTGGCTGGCTGGCTGGCTGGCTGGTGTGGCTGCCACTCCTCGTTGCTTTCTGACTCACCATACAAACCTAGTGGTTCATTATGGTGAACAAAACATGCAGATACTTGTATATAACCTCTGTATATAGTGTAATAACAGCAAAACTATTTGTTTGTTGTTTTATGAACATAATTGAATCACTATTATGCACACCATAATTTTGAGTATAGCGATAATTCAACCCTTTTATTATATAAATATAACACTACAAACTATTGAATAATATTACTGCAAAAAAATTAAGAAAAAATCAATAAGAGACATTGAAATAATTAGGTAATAATACTATCTTGTGGCAACTTCTGCCTGACAACTGTGGCGGAGCTGACCGCCTCTAACGCTTGCTCTGTCAACGGTTACATTTTTGCCAGACTTCCTCGGTCTATTGTGGCCAAAATATGTCACGATTTTGACAAAATACCTATTTTGGTCTATTTGTGGCCAAAATACCTACGATTTTGTTTTCCCCGTGCTCAGGGAACACAAATGAACATTTTAAGAAGTCAAATTAAAAAAAAAATAAAAATTCTTGTGCATGGGGGGTGTAAAAGTCTTCAGGACCCATTAGCAGCTTAAGGGTTAAAAAATCTACATTATATTAGCCCATGTTAGTATCTATCATATATACAGAAAAGTCACTTTGCAAATAAAGGGTAGATACTTTCCTGCTGTGCGCTGAACAACTTTAGTATACGAGACCCAATGTAACATACTAGTGCTGCATTTCAAATTTCATTACTGTGTTTTGAATTCAAACTATTTTCATCTATTCCTTGTTTTTGCTTCATTTATATCCTTCTTTACATATTTTATATGTATTGCCAGTTTAGTAGAGTACAGTATTGTAATAAAAAAGTGTACGCTCATTAATTCAAATTCAGATGGTCCAAATTAGTGAGTAGTCTGCACAAAATTTTATCTAGACAATGTCCACTATGTGGCCCACTCACAGCTCAAGTTACCCACTGAGAACATGGATCAGAAAGCACACATTCTCACACACAAAATTAGTTGAGTAAACACACACACACAGTCAGATGCTAACCTAAGTTTATACTTTAGTACAAAAAATATAAAAACTATAAATTAAAAAATTTTGTGTGATTAATTATTACTTAAAAAATATTAACACACAATCATTAATTGCTGAAATTAATTATTTCCCTGTCAAGTGAGTAATAATGTAGAATGTTCTTTCTCTTCTGGCACTGTATCAGATATGGCCGAACCTGTGTCCACCTCGCTTCAACAGTCTCTCACTAATGGCAGCAGTAATCAGGCTCAGTGAGATAAGAAGAATATGGTACATTGTGTACAATAATTATTAAATGATAGTATAAGTACTATAATGCATTAGTATGTAATTAATCAAACAGCTAACAATACCTCTACAAATATTATACTAAAGATTTGGCAATAGAAAGATGATGAGGTAATAAACCATCTTGAGAATTTAACTGAAAAGTCTACATAGCCCATGTTTTTACTGTAATTATTTATATATTGAAAATGCACTTTTTGCCTGCATTTTGTTTAACCATTTGCAAATACAGTATATGTTTATTCATTCATACTGATACAAAGGAACCTCGGTATTTGCACCACTCCCAATTTGCACTTTTCGGTATTCAGACGGTGTGTTCAAGTTTGGTATTCATCTGTTTGTTCGGCATTCAGACGTAAACACGCATCCCTGACGCTTCAGTTTCACCATAGCTGTCATTCAGTGCACAACTCGCTACACTTTTTTCTTGGATATTTTTTATATTCTTAGTGTAAATAAGTCACCATGTCACCTAAGAAAATTTGTGATAAGGGTCAAGGATAAAGAAAAATGGTTAGAACCAGGATAGAGATGAAGAAAGAACTCACTGCTAAATATGAATGTGGTGCCCATTTGTCTGCTCTTGTTAAGAGTAGATGCCTAAATCTAGTTCTCTTATAAAACAAATGTACCCAAAGTGGGGGTAAATGCAAAGTTTTCCTGAAAAATATCACCTTGACAAAGCTGTGATAATGGTAGGGGACTCCCCTGCCGAAGAATAACATCTCTTTCTTTGCCATCACCACCTTCCACATATGTCATCAACCACATATGTCATCTAAGTGCAGGTAAAGTGTGTAGTGTGTTAGCATTTATTTCATTTAATTATTGTATACATATATTTATTTTTGTGATCTGGAATGGATTAATCTAATTTGCATTATTCGTTATGGGGAAAAAATTGTTCGGTACTCTCAATTTTTGCCATTTGTCCTGCCTTCAGGAACCAATTAAATCCAAATACCAAGGTTCACCTGTATTACTATTATTGACCAAACCACACACTAGACAGTGAAGGGACGATGACATTTTGGTCCGTCCTGGACCATTCTCATTCATCGACTTGAGAATGGTCCAGGACGGACCAAAACGTCGTCGTCCCTTCACTTTCTAGTGTGTGGTTGGGTCAACATATTTCAGCCACGTTATTGTGACTCCTCGTCTGCATATGTATTACTATTACTTTTTTATCAAAATAATAATAAATAAAAGTCTGACCTATTGTGTCCTTCACAGCAGCATTGGTTACAGTTCAATTGAATTAGCAAGTGTACACTATAATTATAACAATATTATTAAAACTAATTATATAAGCCATTTAAATAGTACATTATTGCCTAATGGATGGAAGTAATATTATGGCTTTTCCTTTGGCTATAGAGACACTGTAGCATAAAGGTTGGTTACACCCAGTGTTAAGAGCTTCAATTACAATCTTGAAATACTGTAGGTTCAACTAATCAAATCCTACTCGTGATGACATTTTGAGTTGGACAGCTGTGTGTCTAAAATCCATACTAATAATTCTTAATATGCCAATATGACATTATATTTATTTAAAAGATCTATTTTTAGCTTTTCTTTCTGTAAAAAATAAAAATGCTCAGTGTTGGCCACTTAATATCTTGTGCCTTAACATGGTGATAATCTAGCTAAGGAACAAATAGAGCAAATCTAAGAATAAAATATAATTAAACAAAGAATCAACAAAAAAGTTAACAAAATAACCCAAGACATGCACCAATTTAACAGAAGACAATGTGTATGTTTTCCATCTTCCAGACATATTTAGCAATAGTGAAATATAATATAGTATAACAGGAATGTAAAATACAAACAAAAAATTATTTTACGTCAAAAAAGTTATTTTCTCTCATTAATGTGGTTACAGTTTCCTCTAATACCATAATATTTATCAACACTTGGAAACAAGTCATGATCTTAAATATGTAAACAAAATTTGCTCATATTGTACTATACTTCATGCTAGTCATTTGTGTGCATGTTGGAGACCTATATAGCATAATTTAAAACACACAGTTATGTGTATGCTCACACGGAAACGACGAATACTAGAACATTCAGTATCGTCCATTTCAACTCTTCCCTCACGAGCACTACAATAAACTTTACATTTCAAGGTGTCTGCTTCCATTCTACAGTATAATTCTGGAAGGGATTTTTGTATTTTCAAGACAATACTGTAATTCATTAAGAACCAACAGACATATCACACTATATATTTGCGTAATAAGTTCAAATTCTTCAATATTTATACGTGAAAACTTTAGAAATGGTTCAGGATGCTAAATTATGTAAAAACTATCAAATATAACTTAATAGACATTGGGCATATCAGATTTCTTACCATATAAGTAATGTAGCATTTTATAAAATAACAAAAATGTTGGGTATTGCCTTGTAGTAAAATGTATTATATTAAGATCTATCACTGTCTCTCCACATTTTCAATATAATTAGCAGAGAAGCAGTGACAATTATTGAAGACCTCTTCAGCAAACATGGTTAATGACTGAATACGTCTTGATACAAATATTGCAATATAAAAGATCACACAGAACTAGGTTGGATTTTCCACTATTATTTAAAAAGTAAGGCAGCTTGCTTGACATTATATAGGTAATGGAGCAACAATAGCGATGGTGAGTGTGCCGAGTCGTAGTATACACAAAGCATGTTTGTATCGCTATTACCATCAGTATACTATATATTGATAATGATGAGTAATTAGTAATACAGTACATCACAAACAAGAAATATTGTATATAAATGAGGTACCGGAAACAAGACCTTGGGTACGACAATGAGATCCTCTTTACAAATCATATATGTACTGTACAGACTTTGTAAAGCACAACTGTTTGTCTGTAGCTTGTGACTAGAAAAGCATTGTACTAACAGTTCATTGCAAGAGAAGCAAATGCTGAACTTACATTATATTTCTTAAGTTTCTCAACTTCTCTTTCCTTGAGAAATGGACTATGTCTATGTCCATGATATTTATAACTATGTAAATCCCAATAGATGGCATGGAAGTCTTACTATTAATATTTACTATAAAAAAAAAGGGATTCTGGTTGGGCCTCAGTGGTTTCCTGAAGCTAGCCACATTGAGGTAGCTCTACACATGAATTACATCAGTTCCAGGAGTCCATAAAAGCCTACAGACGAGATTCAGAACCTGGCCCCACCTCATAGAGGTGCAAGGATCAGGGGATTCTTTACAATCACCCTTCCCAGAAATGTCCGGAAAGCAAGCAAAGCTAGGCAGACAACCGCAAGGTTCACATAGAGAAAAGAAACAACTGCAAACGAACCACTCAGTTGTAAGTTCATTCCCTCCCCCCCATCCAACAGTGGGTCATCACAAGGTGGTGCTGAAACCTTGTGATGGGAGGAGAGGGGTTGGGGGGGAGGGGGAAGGGGACAGGGAACCAACAAGACCCAACCACAAAGAAGGGTTTTCATTACATACAATGCTGGTTTTCTGGAGGGGCCAAATAGTGGCCCCCTGCAGCTAACCATGGATTAGAAGAAAAAATGGGATGTAGCAGGGAGGAATGGGTTTACAAACAATGCATCCCTCAAAGCAGTTGAGGTGGCCCACAGGTAGTGATAAATATACACGAGACATAACAACTAATTGATTAATAACAGCTGGCCTAACAAAGCCATGAATCTATAACCAAAGTACCCTTCTGGAAGTCAAATGTATCATTCTTTGCCAGAAAAGAAGAAGCCTGCAAACAATGAATACTATCAGCTAGGATGGGGTTGCCACCTTGCAGTGGCCGGCTGTAACTATTGAGTGGATTTTTAGCAGTCATTTTCACAGTCATTTCAGTTTTCTCTGTGAATCTTGCAGTTGTCTGTTTTGCTTTGCTCACGTTTTGGATGTTTCCTTGGGTGAGGGTGAAAGAATCTTCTGTTCCCTGTACGAGGGAGGGAGGAGATGAGGGAAGCCAGGTTCTGGCTCTAGTCTATAGTAGGCTATTAACTCAAACTGTCCATGTCACTATTCAAGAGAGACTGACAATGCTCCTGTCACCTGTGGAAGTTTTAATGTGCCTCATAATAATCAAAATTACCAAAGACTCTACGTGAATGCCATTAAGCACTAGAGACCTCTGGCCATCATTTGACATATTAAAAAAAATATAAAGTCTTAGTTGTTTTCCTGGGCATTATTAAAAAACTGGCACCATGTCACAATCTGATCAACTAGGCCGTGATTTATACGTCCAGCTACGAGCAGCATCGTCCAACAGCCTGGTTGACCAGATGACCAACTGGGAGGCCTGGACAGAGACTAGGCCACAGGACCGCTGATTACCAGAACCTCCACAAGGTTGCCACCAGGTATGTCAGGTGCATTACCATCCATTTACTAATACCTATGGTAGGAACCATTGAAGCCACTGGCATGTCAAATTTCAGACTTTTATGGACTAGGAAAATATTTGTGATGAGAAATCTATTATAAATATTTTATTTGAAAATAAATTATCAGAATTTAACTTTTCAACATTTCTACACACTATGGAAAAATTGAAAATATTAATTTTTTTCCATACATCAGAAGTGTTTTACGATGGAGAATGGGATATTTTTTATGTGCACCCGGAAATCAACCTGAATATGGGTGGGCAATTTGAGAGTTAGAGACTCCTGGGACTAATGTGACATGTACGAGAAGCTACATCAGTGTGGCTAACATCAGGGAAGCCATCAAGACCCTCTCTCAAAAATATCTCAATACATAAACATTTAAAAAACATTAATAACGTATGCAAGGCATGATACAACTCCTTGACTCTTACTGACGTCAATAGTTATACTGTATATGTGTGTGTGTAATTACCCAAGTATAGTTACAGAATGATAGCTATGCTCGTGGTGTCATGAAGCACAGGCTTGGGTACAAATATTACTGGGAATATAGAATAGGTGAGAATGAAACGAAGTGTAAACTATGTGGTATGTCAAGGGCTCTCACCCTCACTCATTATGTTCTTGATTGTCCGCCGATTAGTTTATACAGAAACATTGAGATAAGGACTGTTCCTGAACAAATAGCCTGGATGTGTCACAACGGAAAGATTGATGATATTCTGGAGCGATATAAGAATTTTGCACCAAGATTGTAACTTTGTTGAATTGTCTGAATGTCTATTGTAAATGATCTGTGTACCTAGTCATACTGTATAAGTATTTGTGTCCACATCTGGTAACATACTTCATGTGTAAAGGAAGAAATGTATATGTTTATTACTCAATGTTCGGTAATTAATATTATATATATATATATGTCGTACCTAGTAGCCAGAACGCACTTCTCGGCCTACTATGCAAGTCCCGATTTGCCTAATAGTCCAAGTGATTTTCTTTATGTTCAATTAATTGTTTCCAATTAGTTTATTTGAATTATTATTATTATATTATATTAGCAACAAATTATTGACTTATTTGTGTAAATTTAGGTTAGGTTACAATAGGTTAGGTTAGGTTCGGTCATATATCTACAGTAGTTTTAACTCAAATTAGAAAAAATTAACTCATACATAGTAAAATGGATATCTTAAAGATTTCATAAAAAAAGAATTAGAAAAATATATAAATTCAGGAAAACTTGGCTTAGTAGGCAAATTGGTCCTTGCATAGTAGGCCGAGAAGTGCATTCTGGCTACAGTACTAGGTACGACATATATGTATGAGAGATGTTTTCTGGCGTCTGAAGAAACTTGTGTGTCATCTGCCGATCTGTGGTACAGCAGCCACATGGCATGGCATATGGCTCTGGATGCCACTGAACTAGAGGAGGTCCATGTAGTTTAACAAACATAAGTGCTGATACATGATTTATGAGAATTCTTGAGTGTTGTTGTTGTTATCAGGTTCATGTGAGTGAATCCCCCCCCCCCTCACACTCGGCAGTACTAATAGGAATAACTTGGAAACAGCTCAGTAATGGGTGTAAATCTTGGGGGGGGGGGATGTGGCATCTATAATCCTCCACATAGTCTCTAAAGGCCTTTGGTGCAGAGTAAGAAGAAAACTTAAACCTCTTACAGAGAGAGAATATCTCAGCTCCATAATTAGGTGGTGTTTCATCAGGCCAGCAGTCTTTTTTCAAGGACACACGTTTCATTTAACAGTAATTTATACATACTTTGAGGTTCAGAAGTTTGGAAGTCTTTCATGAATGTTGTGAACATACGGTGTTGCAAATTGTTCACAAGATTAGTAAGAAACTGTTGATAATTAATGGAGATGATTTTCTTGTTGTTTGTTATGGTAATTCCTCCCAACTTCCCCTTTTCAATTGCCTTTTGAGATGCTAAAGTTCTAGTGCCAGGTTTCTCTTTTAGTGGACAGACGGCTGAATGGACAGCGCTCAGGATTCATAGTCCTAAGGTTCTGGGTTCGATTCCTGGCAGAGCCGGAAACAAATGGGCAGAGTTTCTTTCACCATGATGCCTCTGTTCACCTAGCAGTAAACAGGTACCTGGGAATTAGACAACTACAAGGAGAAGTTAGAAGCATTAAATATGCCAAAACTAGAAGACAGAATAAAGAGAGGCGATATCACAACTTACAAAATAGTACCTGTAATGGGAATCAATAAAATTGACAGGGAAGAGTTCCCGAGACTTGGAACCTCAGGATCAATAGGTCATAGATTTAAACCAACTTTACGAAGCTGCCGAAGAAATAAAAAAAAAAATCACTTTCTCAAACAGTGGTAGATGGTTGGAACAAGTTAGTTGAGAGGGTGGTGGAGGCTAAAACCATCAGTAGTTTCAAGGAGTTATATGACAAGATTACTGGGAAGATGGGACACCACGAGCGCAGCTCTCATCCTGTAGCTACACTTAGGTAATTACACACACACACACACACAAAATGTATAAAGTGTATATGCAAGCCCAAAAATTACTTTACCGTAAATACTATTTTATAAGAATAATGTTACAGTAGAGCAACTTTTGGGCCACCATGTGTATACAGTATATATATATATATATATATATATATATATACACACACACACTACACATTTGCATACTCAGTATTCTGAAAATTACATTTCCTTCAAACTTAGAAATATTAATAAACAAATCTTTGTATAACTAATGACTTCAATTATTTCTTGTGCATACAGCTGCCTTATTGAATAATAAATATTTTCCTTTCGATTAAAGTCGAGGAAAAATACATGTAATTTGTGACCTGCAAATGTTCAGTATTAAATAGAAAAAAGTTGCACATTAATGAATTCATTAACAACAATGGCCTTGGGCTGGAATTAGTTTCCATCTTTTTATTATGGTGCAGTGTTCTATGACTTACTATTATTTCAACTGCCATATATTTTGCTGAGGGGTTCATCGAGGGTTCTGATTTGCCATTATTGTGAGATCAGTGAGCACCGACGACAAGAGAGCTGTAGCATAGTGCTGAATAGCACGGGGAGCAGGGCGTAGACTGGGATATAGGGTAGGATGTAGTGCTAGCAGAGAAGGGGGGCACAAGGGTCAAGATGTGGTGGTGCGAGGGGTGTGTGGCCTGGCAACCGGTAAGGAGGACGGTCTGGCTGGGCCTTGACTCATAGCTTGTCTACCACCTTCAGATTGATTACCAGAGTGGCTTCCAGACAGACTTCCAGAGAGGGACGACTGACTCGATTCAGAGAGTTCGGCTTCGTCGCGGCCAGTTGTATCTGCTTCGCCACCTTCGGTCGAATCGACAGAGATAGTAGATGCATCGAGTGTAGTTGCATTGAGATCAGTTGATGCTATAGAGGCAATGGAGTTGATCATTTCTGGGTTTATAAACTGATCAAACTGAGGTGGCAGCTTTTGACAGGCAACTGGAGTTCCATCTGAACCATCACTGGAATGATCCTCACAAATGTTATCATCACAATGAATATTACCACTACCATCGCTACTACCCACACCAACAGCACCACTGCCCTCAACACCAATTGTTTTATCGTTACGGTTTGAAGGAGATTTCACAATTGAAGTAGTGAGTGCACGAATAGAGTGTGTGAGTGAGGTTACTGATTCACTGAGAGGAACAGGAATTGTAGCAGCACTCTGGGATGGTGGTGAATCACCACCTGGTGATCTTTCATGACCTGATCCACTAGACTGGGACATTGTGAGTAGTGACTGCGATCCTGGGAGATTACAAAATGCATTCATCACTTGTGTAACCATTGACAATGATTCTTGAAGCTGTCCAACCTGAAATTAAATATAAATATAATAACAATGATACAGTACTAATATTTCTTGTATTAAGTACAACTTTAAATGTGAAAATAATTTTGATGGAGTTTCAAAAGGTGGTTAAATTTTGGGCTGTGGTTAAGAACATAGATTAAGTTTTTTCCATGAATTATGTCCAAAGCTCACCTTGTGGCTTATCATTCCAGAGGGCATTTAAGAGTAAATATGATATACTGTATTATGAAAGTTAAAATTTCAATAGGACATAGGAAGCACAGTGAGATTCTATTATTAGTTCATTTAAGGAGACACTTACCTGTCCTTGCAGAGATGCACAAAACTCAGTGAGCTCTTTCACACTCTCCTCAGAATACTTTTTAGTGCCTGCAGCAACTGCAGCAGCAGTTGCAGCAGCAGCTCCTTCTTTAGCATCCAAGGGTGTGAGCGGTGTTAGAGGTGTTATTGGGGTAGAGGGTGTAGTGACACCCTCACGTTTGTTAGCCTGCAGCTTCTGGATCTCTCGCCACAAGGTACGAATTGCGTCTAATTGCATGTGTCGGAGGCGCCTTTCACGTTCTAGGGCCTCTTCAGTAGAATGCAACTTCTCTGTTAAATGCCTGATACACAGGAAAATATTTTATCAGATGCAAAACAAATAAATGAAACATGTAATTTAATTGTTACTTGTAATATGCAACTATTAATGCCTTTTGATTTTAAAATTTAAGTTCCTTGGCTTACTGTGAATTTCATTTGTTAAGAATTTTTAATAAAACCTGGAATAGGTCCCTGGAACATTGAACCAATCCAAGCCACAAACTTTATTTAATACTACATACAGTAATTTCCTATGACACTATCTTTCCAAATATGGTCTATCTTCCTATCATGACACATAGTCATCAGATTGCATATTTCACTACTGACATAAGGTTTGTTCATGTACACTTCACACAAGTGTCTTACAAGAATGTATTAATGTTACAACACTCGCCACTTTCTATGTTATTAGCAATCATGGCTGTTAATTGTCCCAGCTGGCTTCATTCCTTACCTGGCTCACTATTCTCAACTTTCCTCCCACAAACCTTTCTATTAGGTTTGAGTGATTTCTGGAACCCTTTTGCTTCTAGAAATCACTCGTGTTTCTTATTAGGATTATTAATCTCATCGCTGAATAACGTCATAACATATTAATAACTAGTTTTAGGGTGCTTATGATAGCAATGATACACAAACATGCTAAACCAACACTTTAGCCTATATAAAATCAGAGCTTGGCTTGCCAGAATTTTTTTATTCAATCTATTCAGCAGGAATTGCATGAGGTAGACCAAGGAAAAACATTCATACTTGATATGCTGTTCAGCTCGAGAATGTCTAATATCATCTCTTATTTTTGCAGCATTTGGATCATTATTGCGTGTCTGGTATCCTCGCCAGTGTTTCTGTAAGGTGATGGCTGCTTGAGCTTTGGTCACATCTGAGGTACTGCTCCCACTGCTACTGTTGCTTGAACGGCGGCGCACATCATCTGCAATTAAAAAATTCAAATTGACTAGAATTAATACTTAGATAAATTTTATGTGAATGTAATTTATGCTACTGTATTTAATACTGGGGTTTCTTCTTTCTGTATGTAAGTACCTGTAATGGTAAATAGAAGAAAGGTGTTTCACAGACATACCAGATGATACAACAAAAATAATAAACGTGTTTATTGTTAAATAAACTAAAGAACTATTTTAAATAAACTATAAAACTAAAGACTCTCTCCTAAATGAAAATGTAAAAGAAAAGTTATAATTATTATAATCATGTCAATACAATTAGCAAGACTACCATATATCAACTTACTATTATCAGAACTTCTAATTGGAGCACCATTCCTATATTTCTCTGGATCATAAGCATGAGAGGAATGCATGGGATCTCTACCTCGTTTCTCTGTCTGCTTCCTCTCAGCCGCAATGCTTTTAATTGTCTGCAGCTTCGAGATGGACATTTCAGAGTCAGTATTATCTGAATCGGCATCTGAATATCCATGATGTGGAGAAGCAGCTTTCTTCTTTGTTGAGCTTGGTCTCCTGTTAAGGAAGTTTACAAATGTAATCCATCAACACACACTTTATTTGCTATTAAGTTTTATATCTCAAAGGAACTAGAAATGATGTGATTGTAGCTTATCAGATGTATCCTCAAGCTAACAAATCTCAGAATATGAACACAATGGTTGGTCACTCAAAGCACCGGGGTCCTGCAAAATAATTACCACTTGCCATGGAATATAAAGATTTGTCAGTTAGCCAGAAACAAATAGGGAGTCTAATACGTCATGTAGGAAGTGGAGCGAACAATCTTCAGGAGTGGTGGATACAGCTTGACTCATGGTTCCGGTTCCTCTTAATAAACTCAGAGTTGACTGACAAAATTGTAATGCCAAGACAGTATTCCAGTTCAAAATTCAACTGCAAAAAAGTCCTTAGGAATAATTGGGGGGATTTGGCAAGCCATCTGCTTCCCGAGTGGCATTGCTCAGAATGAACATGCTTACACACCCTTGTGATGTAGGTAATATTTGATACTCATTCATGGCTCAGTTGGGGTGTACACATGGCTATGCAGTGAGAACTGCTCCCGGCTTCTTTATTATTTAGGTTCATTTCTAATTTAACATTATCTAGTGTTTCATCATGAACTTTCAGAATGCTTAGGAAGTACTATAATGCTAGAAAATAATCCATTATGTGACCAAAACAAATGGGCACTGGGATAATGTAGTCCAAGAACAACACTTACATGCAAACCTGAAGTTACATGTACCCCATGTGAATTATCAGATTAAGTTTAAGTGGTATAACATTGTTTTTCTAGCAAACATAACAAATAACTCTCATTCAAAAGAATTTTTAAAAGACTATCATACCATTTACAAATAAATACAGTAAAGTAAATAATCATACCTAAGAGGAAGAACAATTATTAAGATGCAATTAGATGTTTGAAGGTGTTTACCTGGTGGCAGGCTCAACAGAGACAGAGCGCACATATCTTGGGGCGGGCTTGGGAGAAGGCTTGGGTCTAGGTAGTGTTGATGGTCCTGTACTAGAGTTTTGTGCCCCACTGGATGGGCGTGCAGTACGAGAAGGAGAGCCCCTTGCAATGTCGGAAGGGGCCGGACTCTTCATGGGCGATGCTCGAGGCCGAGTTACCGATGAAGATCGTGACGGCGTTTGCTGAAGTTTAAGGAATCACACCATATATGCCATAATTTCAGTTTGTAGAACATAAAGAAAAGTAATAACAATCAAATTTGCTAACTTGTTATGGGTATAAACTTGTCAGAAAAATTATGTGGATGGGTCAATAAACTACATACGGTAATTCACATATTATTTTTGGCAAAGTCTTACTCTTGGAGAATCCTGAGGTGCAGCTGTGGGCCTGATGGACGGAGGTGGACGCTGAGAACGTGGAATGGAGTTGGACCGTGCCACACTAATGCTTTGTTGTGTGGGGCCACCGGAAGAGCTGTGGGTTAAACTTGATATTAGAAACAAAAAGCACAAAGAGGTAAGTTAGTGATAAACAAGCTGAAGGTAACGTTAGTCAAAGGAAGGAAGGCATTTGCATTGTAAGCCCAGGTTAGCACTAATAAAGAGGAGAGATGTGATTTGAGGACTATCTGAAAGACTGATGCTTAAATATCAGCGACTATGGGTGAAGTGAAATCTTGCACTTTATGCCCAGCTTCCTAGTCATTTATACCCGACACTCTAATTACCTTTCTGAAAGGTACACGGTACTAACCTATCAGTGACTATGGGGTGTGAGATCTAGCTCTTCATGCCCTGCTTCCTAGCAGTTTATACCGGACGTGCTAATTTTGTCTCTCAACATTAATGTTTTGATCATATTTTTTCTTAAAGATGTAGATGGAATTTGCTTCAACAACCTCTTTCTTCACTGCAATCCACTTGATGACCACCTATAAAGGGCATGAGAACTTCCTTATATTACTGTAACTGAAATACATGTTCAGTTTCCACCACTGTCTTCTTGTCCTACCTCTTTTTTAATTTAAATTGACTTCCTTTGTTTACTTTGTCTATTACCTTCAGACTCTTGTATGTAGTAATCATGTCTTTCCCCTTTTTCTTCTCCCTTTTAAGTTGTATGGATGAGTTCCATCAATCTGTGCTCATAGCAAAACCCTCTCAGTTCAGAATCTAATCTAGTTGGAAACCTCTGAGCTTTCTCAAGTTTTTTTTTGTGCTTCACACGGTGTTGTTTTCATTCTGGTGCTGCATACTCGAGTAATTCCTGGAGGGAAGGACAGCTCAGCTGTCTTCACCTTTGACATAAATGGGGCAAATCCCAGAGGTGGCAAAGATATGTCCACAGATGAACAAATTTATATGTCCACAGTAAAACCATGCCCAGACTTCAAAACATCTTGGACGTTTCGGAGCCCCGAGCTTTGGGTAAGGGGTGGAGGAAGAGAAACTCTGAACATGTGAAATTCCCCAGCCACTTGTACTCTGAAACCCTAAACACCATAGGGCCTAACTCCAAGGCATCTACGTGGGCACCCAGTCACAAACAATGATTATGGAAGAATCCCTCCAGTATAATGGGTGCTGCCTGATCTATCTTTTGTCTGGAAACAGGCTTTGCTAGAATAAAGACTTAGTGAATTCAAACATCCACCCACCAGGCAGTATTAGCAGAAAGTATGAATGACCACTGACATGCAGCAAAATAGATGGACATCTTTAAAACTTGAAGGCAGCAAGTCCAAGAGAACACTCAGGCACTCGAGACACTCATTGGAAGAGCTAAAACCAAAATGGAGGCCTTAGGATAAACATGGGTGTGAAGGACATCAGCAGTGTGCCGTAAGAACGAGCACGAGAATCAAAGTGCACCCCTAAACAAGCCTGAATATCCCCAATCTCAGGGCTTTGCAGAGGAGTCAAAGAAGCATTACTCTTGGCAAGGTACTGTACATAGTAGGGTGGCCTATGAGATGAACTCCTGAACACCCCATAGAATGTACTCTGCAAGGACAGGGGCAGTGCCAAATGAGCACCTAGAGTAGGGCAGATCTAGTTTTAAGGTGAAATATAACCACACAACAAGTGAGGCTTGTAAACACACACACATGAAGCTAACGCTAAACGTGGAAACGACATAGACACATATATATGCAAATGGCCGCCAACAGGGCAGAGTCCAAAGGATGGCCAACACTCATCTAGAATCATTTAATATCTTTTCATTTTACATACTCTCATTATTATCTTATATTGCCCTAAATTATTTAAAACTACTATATTACATGATTTAATATATCTTCCCCATTTTTATCCTACAGTTGAAATCACGTCTTGCGGCTATAAAATGATCTACAACACACTATTAAACTCATCACCAAAAATTTGCAATGCGTATTTACATATTTAACTCAACTTTACTATAAGTATATCACATAACATCATTTTCACAATGGTCCTTAATACCCAACCTTCACTCACCTGTGGATATGACTTGAGCGTGTTGCCAAGGCCGCTTGAAACTCGGGGCTCATAATACTTTCTGGAGCAGGGACAAACTTACTGGAGCCTGTGAGCTGGCTGCTGTGCTCTGGAAATGTTAATCTGCACCTTAGTGCTCCCCTTCAATAGCCAATATATTGATCAATATACTAAAAAGTTTTAATATTTTATAATTACTTGATACCAATTTAACATTGAATCTAGTTATACTGTACCTAGCTAATTTTACTTGTCAATGATTCCCAAAAATTATATTAGGTAATTAGGCAATAAAATTACATTAGGTAATTAATTATAAAAAAACTACATTAGGTAATTAATTTTAAAGAATTACATTAGGTAATTGTGATTGAAAATAATTATATTATCTAAAAAGCATCCAAAATATACACAGTATTTAAAAGGTCAAAATAATTACCTATAAACTGTTCAAAACATTTGCATTACATAAAAAAATTTAGAAGAATTATATATTACCTGTACAGTATTTAAAAGCAATCTAAAATTGGAATAAATTCTTTAAAATTTAACATACAAAAATTCCGAGAAAGCTTTAGTTATTCCACTGTGAAACTGGCTAAAGGCTGTGCAATGCAGAGTCAAAAACTGGGCAGGTGTGTGCTACACTACTGGGTGAGGGTGAGAGTAGTACACAAGAATCTAACCACAAGACTCCACTCTCTAAAATACTAATAACAAGTACATTTTATATCTGAAACATAAAAATAGAGAAAATTAACATTATGATGAAGTAGAATACAAATTCACCAGCTAAACATGTTACAAAGATGATCATCAAAATGTTTCTTCACTTTCTTTTCTAATGAAAACAAATTAATTTGGCACATTTTGGCAATAAGTATGCAAAACATTTCTCCACATACAACCCCACAAGACTTGTATTGATAATTTAGAGAGTGGATTGCATAAATGTAGTGTATTAGGTAACTAGCAGTGAATGCTGAGGTGATGGTACAACAGTGCAATAAGAAATGTGTACCTTGGGGCCCAATGTCTTCTACCACCAAATCATTTTCGTCTCCAAAGAGGCTTGTGGGTCGTGGGTGGCTGTGGGGTAGTGGGTGAGACACATGCTCCCCCCATGTCTCAGTCTCCCCATTGGTGAGATGGCCCAAATCCAAGCTGCGTGTCATTAGGCTGTTATTGGAATCTTGACGTAATAGGCTGCGTGCAAGCTGTTCAGGTCCCTGGCTCTGTGTCATGGGATCAAATTCCATTGCATGTTTAAAATCTTCCTCTCCCATAGACTGGGTCATGGGGTCCAAACCCAGGGAACGAGACATCTGCTCGGCTCCCAAACTTCGTGACATGAGATCAGTTGTACCCCTGGGTGCATTACCAGCTAGTTGAGATAAGATGGCAGGATCCATACTCTGGGTCATGAGGCTCGGGGTATCAGGTGTACGTAGTTCCCCCCCATACAAGGTGTTAGACAGCTCTACATGGTAAGAATGTGCTTGTTGAGATCGCACATTAGACTCATTCCTGGTGACTGCAGAGTGGGAGTGTGTGCGGCGGTGGCACTCGCGGGCTGGAGCTGACCGTGAGGGGGCTGTGGGGTAAGGGCAAGTAACTACTACTGACCAAAGGCTTTAACTACAATGCTGCACAAAATAATTATGCAGAGCAAAATTATACAGCCTACACACTTTTATTGTCTATAATAATGGCCGACTTAATTTGCATTTTGCCTGATTTCACATATACGTACTCTTTTGCCAAACTTTCATGATCCTGCAATTCCTAAAATTTATAAATATAATATGGATGTTTAGATTTTTAGACTACAATAATTCTTTTGTCTTATATATTATAACTGATAAATGTATAGTTTCTTTTTGAAGATAATTTACAATTCAAATCTCACTCAATAGAACCAGAAGCAACAATTATACATTTTCCACATAGAAATGATATTTACCTCATTCTGTATAATGCTTACAAATTATTCTCTGGTCTCTTAATTCAGTATTTCTTCAGGCCATTTATATTAACTTTGTCTTTATACTATAAATATGTAAGAAATTGGTAAAATATTAGAAATAGAAAGACATGTAACTTAATAGATTTACTGTCTGAATGAGAATTTAAAACTTTTTGACGACATTCCAAAATGCCACATGAAGTTTCATGTCATATTCCTCCCCCTCTCTGCATACTTTACATATAAAGAGAGTTATACTCTGGTGCATACTATACTAATCATGAACATTTTCCAGTTTAGTCTTCTTGTAAAGTCACTTCATCAAACAATCCTCAGCTTTCTAAACTTTTTTAGAACATTAATTCACATATTCATCATTCTTTCCTCTCTAAAATAAATTTTTTTTAGATAAAAATATAACCTAGCCAACCAGAAGACCTGGCCAGAGACCGGAACTGCGGGGACGTTGATCTGCGGAATCACAACAAGGTAGCCATTTGAACAGTACCAGTATTTGTAAATAAATTCTATTATTGTTCCCAGTGTTCTAGCAACCCTGCTGAACTGGCTCTTTCATGACCAGTGATTCATGCAGTAATGAAAGTTTCTGTTATTGAACCGAACATTAAGATTTAGACTCAAGGCTAGGAGTTGTGATTATTTAGTACTGTATGATGGCTCCTTCTGGACAACTACTCTTCAGAAAACAGAATAAAGTGATTAAGATGTGGCCATGCAGGTGCTTGACTGGCTCCACACGTACATATGTATGGGTGTGCATACATTATACCATAACAGTTGCCCCACACAAGCTAGAAACAATCCAAACACACATTGCACTTGCAGTCCACAACTAGTTTTGTGATCACATTCTTCAACAAAAGTATAAACATTACAATCAATATATGTTCTTAAATCAACACAGCTGGGATTACTGGCATGAAAAGTACTTATGAGGAAACAGTTCCCCGAGAAGGGAAGGGGGTCTGTTAAGCTAAAAAGAAAAACTTAGGTTCACCTAGATTATTAAATTAAATTAAAATTTAATCTATATAAACATAAGAATCAAGGAAACTGCAGCAGGCCTATTGACCCATATGTGGCAGCTCTTATTTATATTCACCCAAACTCACTCATAAGTATGTCACATATGGTAGGCATGAAGTAATAAAATAAATCAAGTAATTATCAAAAGGAAGCAATTAGCTATTATGGATAAATAGCTCTAACTACATTATAGAAAATTTAAGAATTCCTAGATACTACTCAGGATTTGGTATGTGAGGTGCATAATAAATGAACAAAATCAAATCTATTCAGGATGCTAATACAAGAGAAGATAATAAGAATGGTGTCAAATGAGTCAGATTCTCAAAGGACTTTTTTTGAGGGTCATGTGACACAAAGGAACAGTGAGACAGCAAAATTTTCAAACACCCACAAAATTAGGACATTCTGCAAGGAGGGAAATGACTGTTGGCAGAACAATGCTGTTCTAACAGTCGGGTGGTCTCTGTTCTATTAAGTACCCATCAGTTAATCTTGTGTGGCCAATATGTAACCTAACCAGAGACATTTCCCATAGGTATAGGTCATATTTGGTGGTACATCATAAGTTATTTGTGGTAACTGAAGCCTATTTCTCCAAAGGGTGCAGATTGCATCATGGACGACAGAATAAATCTGAGAAAGGAATTCGTTTTGGGAGATGGGATAGGTGTGAACAGTTGGATTTGGCAGCTACGTCTCCTAGGTCATTATAGGTAATGAAACACAGCTAAACCTGACTGCCTTGTATCTGCTGAAGAAGAAATACAACCAATGCTGGATTTCAAGCAACACAGGATAACAATAGTGTAAAGACTCTTAGTCACAAGAACACTGCATGTCAATTACTACACTAAATGATGATCAACACATGAAAAGTAACTGTCTTAAAGCAGTTTACATAAAGCACCGCAGTAAAAATACTTGTTGTCTCTGGGAGAAGTCAGCACAAAGATTTTAGCAGGGAAAATTATGAAGAAGCCAACTCAAACAGCATATTTCAATGGCCATAAATAGAGCAATTAATTCAATGTAGTATGAATGACAGTAGACATTTTTAATGAATAGGCAAATCAATACTGATATGCCTATTCAAACAGAACTCCTGCGACTGAGTGGCCCATTAGAATGGAGCAATCTTAGTGAGATAGCTTCAAGGCGCCACAAGGAGTCTCCCCTAGGAAAAGGAATGTTTTTTTTTCTGTTCTCACATATGAATTCTTTTCCTATTTAATAAACCCAACTTAGCTATATAAGAATGTCACATTTTAATACAACTAACATTGAAGATGCTCACTGATTTGAGGCAGAGATCATATCTTAATCAAGGGCAAGCTTAAACTGTGCCTCTATCCAAATATTTATATACATCAAAGAAAACATTATTTTCAAAAGTTTCAATTTATTGACTGTTTCTCTAAGCTCATTAGACACAGCCACAGCATTCAGACACAATGTCTATGAACACTATTGCCAACAAGCCTAACTTCTACACACTATCCTCTATAAGCTGCAGAACAAACAATTATGAGCCAACAAGGTAGCATCTTGCCTCAATAAAGCTGGGTGGTGTTGGTCCACCAAGTCTGAGATGTGTCACCCAACAATAAGGTCCCATGCCTACTATATAATGGTTGTCACCATGTCACTCACCAGTCATATGTATACTGTAACAAACTAGTTTGTTGTAGAAATTATTCATTGGAGATCTGGCATATATATGCTTGCTCCATGCCACACTAACTTGCCTGTACTCAGCTAAGGCCTGACCTAGGCTAGTATTACTCTCCCAACTCCCTGGCTTATCAAATTACCAAGCAAGGTTAATTTCACACACTAAATCTTAAGTCCTGCCCACCCAAGATGGTAATTGTTATTAAACTGATGGTAATTCTATTAGACATTTTTGGGAAAGGCTATTTCCAATTACAATATTTGCTAGAGATCAAAATTTTGTACTTTGTGAATTAAATAATATGCAGGGCTTTGGTGACCCTTTGACCCAGGGTGGTCAAGATTCTTACGCCATGCAAGCTAGTCCCCCTCTTACTCTACATGACGTCACTATGTTTGATGGTATACGAACCCCTGATCTTGACTTTACATTCTACACACATGTTAACATAGATTAGTTATTACAACAATTTCAGTATTATTGAATATAATATTAAATTTACTTAAATTTCCCACATTACTGAATGAACAAGAAAGATGGGTTCTTAGGAGTAGAGGGAGGTTGATGGTGAGGCCAAGCCTGGCGACCTGATCTAGCCGGTGTTGCCAAATCTACCAGTCAACTGATCTTGAACTAAAGAGGAGATTTGATTCTTCATTCCTAAATGACATTAAGTTCATCTACGTACATGACAAAAGAGATTATTAATTACAGTTACTTTAATACATAAATTTCTCAAAAGTGATACTTTAATATAAGGAGGAGCTGGCAATCGTCGCTTCCACAACTCTGCCCTAATCTCCTGGGACCACCTTTTTCTCTCCCAAGTCAGGTAACTCTCGCCTTGCTTCAACTTTCCACTTTCCAAACTACGTGGCCCCCTGTAGTATTTATGCCAGATCTATAATGAATAATTTCTACAATAAACTAAACTCGTTTGTTAAAATACTATACAATGGCTGTCATCATGTCACTTACCAGTCTTATGTATACTATACAATGGCAGTCATCATGTCACTCATAATCAAAACATAAGCTTTGAAAAATCATGCAATATAGGTAACTATTATTCACAAAATGTCTATTTTAGCAGCCAGTAATGCAGACTAAACACTGGGACCTGTCCTGGAAGAAGGAACTTTAAGAAATAAGTAGTCAATATAATTAACTGAAAATGAGAATATTAGTAATATATTTATACATTCTTAATAACTCTTTAAATAACTAACATATTTTAGAACCATCAAATGGGATTTTAGATTTCTTAGTAAGTAGAGTAGAGTAGGTACAAGCATTTGAGTGAATAAAACCATAGAAAAAAATGCATACAAAGCTTGGATTCATATTGATTCAGGGGTATACATTTTTTTTACTACTGGGGGTCCCATTAATTTAAGGAGCACTGAAATAGTTGTTTAACCACTTAACTGCGCCAACCGAGAAAACTCTTTGATTTTTCGGTACCAATTCTAAATGTGCACGAGGTTGGTTATGTACAAAATGGAGTCTTAGGACCTCCAGTGAGAGGCAGCCATCTTTGAAAAAATTCCCAGAATGCCCTTGAGCTGCTGGCTGGGTTAGTACTGAATGAGCAACCATGGGTGGCGCACGCGCCTCTGGCTCCCAAACACCTGTCCGACACAGTGTGTCTTTCTGACTGACAGACACTCTTGTGTTAAGCTGAATCTCTTCCTGTGTGGGACCATACAAAGCGATCTTTTCAAGACTACCTTACAAATTGATCTTTTCCTATAATCTTTTCAATACTACCTTATGCTTTACAAGCTTGGCTACATACAACCTACAAGTACTAAAGCCAAGGGTGTACATGAGTGTGTTATTTGCAAGCACACAGAATGAAGAAACAGGAAGCAAAATTTATCTGTACCTGGTGCACTGAGAGCGAAGTCGCGCTGTGTACCATGGGCTACTTCGTTGATTATTACTCACTTCCGAATTACTAAGTGTGTAATACAGCGTGTTGCTGTGTAAATAGTGTGTGAAACTGTACATATTGTAATTTTAGAGAATTTTTAACAGGTAATATTGTGACAATAAACATATATTGTGGACACATTACTGACCATGTATTACAGTTCCAGGAAACATTATGAACGTTCTACTGTATACATATTGTAAAGGACACAAATATGTATCATATACGCTAAAAAAAACAAATAAAACCGCATTGGAAATACATAAAACAAATAATTGAAAATATATTTGTGGCAACACGCGGTGCTTGAATGGCCCGTGCGACCGTGTCTGGGTGATTCACGCACGGGCGACCAGGCCCTGATGACGTCACAGCGCACCTTGTCCACGTCTCCACAGCCAAAGTAAGTGGAATTTGGTATTTATTTTTACATAGACATGTTCAGGGAAGGGAATTTATCATTTTACGAAGAAAAAAAGAATTTTTGGGGACACTTTATTTCATGCGCACTTTCATGGAATTTCACAATAAACTCGGCGCAGTACGATGGTTAAGGACTGCACACGTAAGAGGTTCAGCAAGGTAAACTGCAAGCATTCCTGAAAAAGTAAAGCTATCATTTTCTAGCCTGAGCTATGCTTAGCTGTGCTTATTTTGTAAACTCGTATTAAAAATATTGTTAAGGTAAATGATTATGAAGCAAGATGTTTTCTACCTCTATTAAACTAACCAGTAACCAGTACGTACATTCATTACCAGCACTTTGTGCACATCCGGATAAAACACATGGATGAATGAGTTAGTCCTACAGGAACTGCAACAACAGGAATGTAAAAACTGTACAGTTATCAAGTCTGTGCTGCGCATCACTCCATCTTCCCCATGGCATTTTGGAAAAATCTTCTGTATTTGTGGAGGCAATACTGGGAGGGATGAATCTCCTGCAAATGAGAACTCTCTACCTAGAGAAACAGACCTCATCAGAATACGTTAATCAGAAGATGGTCCAATTATACCTTAGGAAGTTGCACTAGGCCTCAAGACCCACCTGAGCCTTCCAGGAGCCAGGACCTTGAGAGCCTTGCTCTCTACAATCAAGGGGAGTTTGGAGATCAACTCAAAATTGTGGGGAAAAATCTCACCAGAAAGCACAAACACCACAAAACAAGCAAATGATTGAATAAATTAAGGAGCCTGAAGGTAATGAGGAAAATGATTGTTGCCATGGGGTAAACACACTAGTGATGCCTGACTGCCACTAGGTAGTATCCAGTTCAGCTGAAGCTCCTGCTAGTCACCCGCGTTACTCACGAGCTGGCGAACAGAACCTCTCTCCCCATGGGGAAGAAGGGAACAAGGCAGGAGTGGGGAAACTGTTAAGGCCTCACCAGTAATCAAGTGTTGAATGTAATGAAATGCCATTTCTGGGATGCCTCAGCAGATCTCTGGTGCAATGGCTCTGATACCATGGATACAGCTACAAAACAACCAAGCCTGTGTACTTGCACAAGCCTACTGAGCACCAGGACCAGAATCTGGTGCTCACAGAGGCGAGATGAGCATGGAGATTTAATATCAATCTCATAACTGAGTAAAACTGTCCAGAAAGTACAGGTGAATCAGCACAATCTACGTACCATGATGAAAGAAAGAAAAGACGGTAACTTGGCATGTTGAAATTTCCTAATGTCAACATACACCAAGCACACGTACAGTATTTCAATGTTCCACCAGATGAGAGTTCAAGTCACTCCAGAGTATAACTTGCCTACCAAGCTCTCATGTGCCAGGTACCAAGCAACAAACACTGCAAGGACCACTGTTATTTTTTTAGTGTTCCTTGGTATCATTTCATAATATTTTAGCTTTACTGTACTTCTTTCAGGAATAACTGAACTTAGCATAATCTTGTGAAAGTCCACAAAATTTCACTCACCCCAGATTGTGTTCCCTGAACTACAGCTATGAATGTAAATGTGATCATGAGCAATACTACTAAAAACAAATGTCTAATAACATTTACTGCATGAAAATGCAGAAAATTTGTTCATAGCCTAAGGTAGTTGGTATGGTTCTCCAGATCAGTTTATATCACCCCCCAGCAAGCTGTAATATGCCAACCTGTCCTCTCAAATAGTGTAGTGCATTTTGAAGAATAAATCCCAAATGTCACAATATCATCTATTATAACCCATGGCGGCTCACAAAATTGATGGGTTTTCACATTTTCTATGTGTGGGTCATCGGTTATATTAGGTTCAGGCAATTTGGTACATAATTTTTGAGATGTGACAACTCAAGAGGAAGGGCTGAATAAACACACATGTATTTCCTCTACCAACGGTAGTAGTACTTGAAGAAAATTAACTAATTACATATTAATTAAAGCATGAATTAACACTCATTAATTAAAGCTGATCTAGAAACTAATCTAGAAACAGGTCCATAGAAAATAGATGCACCCATCTGTCCATTTTAACAAATACACGTGGGAAGATATACAAATTAACAGACTTAGGTAATACTACAACATCCACTGAATATGGCGAGGACATAAGGGGAGAAATGAAAAACTGTATTGCTGCCACTGTCACACTATTATCAGAGCTTTCTACAGTACTCTGGTATCTTTAGTTATGAAGTTTCAAGGATAAACTTAACATTTAATAAAACATGCCAGTGTGTACAATTTATGAGCACTGTGGCAATACCTAAGATAGAGAACAAAGCTATAGTCACACTAGACCCCAGGCTTAAGCTCATCAAAACTGTCCACTCACTCAACAGGATACTAAGACAAACTAAACAACAGGTAGCTTTTACAGAGATCGAGCTACAGCTTAATGCACATCATCTATAACAAAAAGGGCCAGTGATACATAACTTCTTGTAGCATTGTGAATATCTAGAAACTTTCTTACTGTACACTGAGATTGACGAGCCGACTCTGAAAAAGTTGACGTTGTTGATCATCTAATGAAGTAGTAGGAGATTAAGGTCATTCAAGCATTTGCAGCCAAGCAGAAAAATGGGTGTGGACAAGAAAATAAACAGTAGCTTGACTAACCAGTGTTGCGTCTCACAGAAGTCGACCGTGCAACACTACGTCGGTGCAGTGCTGGGGAGTCATGATGGCTGCTAGACCTACTGCCACGTCCACTTGATGACTCACTAAAAAAATGAAAGCTGCTTAATTACCTATATAATATGTGCAAACAAGAACTGAACAAATTAAGAATATATTTATTCTGAATGTTTAACAGAGAAGATATTTATGGTCACTTAATGGTATTCAATGTTTTGATGGTTACAAATCATAAATAATAAGTAAAAATTAAATTTATATTCTTTTCTCACGCAAATTCTAATTGTAAGTAGCACGAAGCAGGTGAAGCAAACTGCTCCTAAAAGCAGCATTGAATGTAATGAAATGCCTCTTTCTGGTAGGGCCTCAGTGACTCCCTGAAGCTATCTTGCTGAGATGGCTTCCCACTTCCGAGTCACATCAGCCATAGGATTCCTGTATGGCCTACCAAGGACCAGAGCTAGACACTGCCCCCCCCTCCCCATCATAGAGGTTTAGGGAGCAGAGGATTATTATGATTACCCTTTAACAAGAAAACATCCAAAAGTGAAGCAAACAGTAACTACAAGATTAACAGATAACGAGGCACCGAAATAGCCAAACGACTGCAAATGGTTCACTTGAACAGGTGGATTCCTTGGCAGCTGGTTCTCGCATACAAAGATCCAAGCTCGTTAATCCAGCCGTCAAACCCCGTTTATGAATGAAAAGCGATTTACACACGACTCACAACTGATGACGTCCAAACACTTCCGGAACAAGTGCTTCGCTCATGTCCTCTGTTCGAACCACAATTCTATAAATGCTTCACCCGCATACTTCAAATAAAAATAATCTTGTGCAATATTCATGCACGTATATAATCTATTATATATATATTATATATTGCAATTGACGGTCACTAAACACTGATCATTTGTATGTGGAAAATCCACAGAGAAATGGGAGAGAGAGATGAATGAACGGCCGTGTTGACAAAGGCCCAGATCGGCCGAAACGTTCATCTCTCTTTCCCAATTCTCTGTGGATTTTCCGCATATTATATAATTATAACTCCATAATCTGGTGTCAGGTTACGTATTTGTACAGTACTTCCAGGCATGTCATCACTGTTAGGGAACAGTGATTACAAGGAAATTAGATTTAATTTAGCACAGAAAAGTTGTTCAAAAGAAAACTCTTTTAGGGTACCAGATTTCTATAAAGCATATTATAAAGGTATGAGAAGTTACGTGTGAAGGGTAGAGTGGGTGAACATGAACATGGGTGGTGGGCTGTCCTTGGAACAAGACACGAGTCCAGAGGTGGGTGACATGACACTGGACTACGATGTAGATTAAAATTATACATCATTAATGTTTTTGAGAAAATCCACTAGGACTAGCTGGGCATGAACCTACTACCACAGCACTGCCAGTCGTGGTAGTGCAGTTGGGTTTGTTCTCGACTCACAATTGAGAATTCTGGGTTCGATTCTTGGGCGACAGAAATTGTTGAGCGCATTTCCTTTCACCTCATGCTCCTGTCCACTAAGCAGTAAATAGGTACCCAGGAGTTAATCAGCTTGTTGTGGGGTTGCATCCTGGTTGGGGGTCAGTAATTCGACCCTGGCTGTGAGACCTTCGTATAAGCCTAGCATGTACTGTATGTATAACCTGGCTTCCTGTCCCCTGACACAATAAATTATTATTATTCTTAAAACTACAGTATTATGTTAGGTTCAGGAATGATGACCAAATCACACACCAGAAGAAGAAGAAATGACGATGTTTCAGTCCGTCCTGGACCATTATCAAGTTGTATGTGATGGGATTAGAGGAAGGCACGGGGCAACAAACGTGGAGAGTGAGGTAAGAGAAAAATGTAATTCTAGAAGAAGGTAAGGTGGGGAGCAGGTAAGAGAAGAAGGTAAGAGTAAGGCAAAAAGGTAATAATAGGATGAAAGCAAATGGGACGAGTGTAATAATGGGATGAAGGAAGAATGGGATAAGTAAGCATAAGAAGAGGGTAAGATAAAGAATAAGGAGGGTAAGCTTAAGTCAGGTCATGTTTGTTACGAAGGTTAGAGCATTTGAGTATGTACTGTGAAAGGGAAGAGTCAACAGCAACAAAGCCAGGACTAAGATTCATGTTGGGTATGTTGTAGATCAGAGCCAGTTCAACACGACAGCATCTGTGAAAAGTAGAAACAGGAAAGATTATTTTAGAAGACCAATCAATAGGATGATTAGGGGTCCCTAACATGTCAGAAAGAGATTGTTTGTGTCTGCAAACTTAACACTTCTTTTGTGTTCCTTGAGTCTGTCATTTAGTGTATGGCCAGTTTCCCCAAAGTATTGGACAGGACAAGACGAACAGGAAATAGAGTAGACACCAGCAGCATTAGAAGCAGGAGGAGCAGTGTGAACCACATTACTACGAAGAATGTTAGTTTGTTGAAAGGTAAGCTTTATATCAAGAGGACGAAGGGTATTAGTGAGATTTTTTAGTACAGATGTGAAGGGAAGGCAGATCACAGTGGTACTAGTGTTGGAAACAGGTTTGGGATGAAAGAAATTTTGTTTACTTTGGGAATAGGTACAGTAGATAAAATGTAAGAGGTAACCAAGGTGAGAGAAAGATTTGTAAATAAAGGTAATTTCAGAATCAAGAAACCGAGGGTCACTGATGCGTAGAGCGCGGAGAAAGAGAGAGACGAGAACACTTTTCTAAAGAGACGGAGGATGTTAGGAAAAGTAGTAAATGTACATACCACTATACATGGGTTTGCAGAGAAAGAGAAACCGGACACAGAGCTGTGAACATGAACGTCAAGAAAAGGAAGGAGGGAATTAGATTCCCATTCAACTTTAAAATTGATAGGAGCCAGATTATTAAGAGAGAGGAAAGGCTGGAAAAGACTAAGGTCATGAAGCCATAAAGCAAAAATGTGGGTGCCTTCCCCAGTCAATGCCAAAAGATGACATACTTTAAATGTAAAGTGCTCATAGGCCATTGCTCCCTGGGCCTCTCTGAGGGGGCCAGGTTCTGGCTCGAGGTGCCCGGTAGGCAAAGGACTCCTGTGACCGATGATTCCAAACTAATAAAGCACTATATAAGTTCGGATAGCTTCAGGAAGCCGACAGGGCTCCCCCACAGAAAATTGAAGTTGAGCATAGTGAAATGCTTCTGTATGCGCCAGGCCCTTGGATGCTCCTATAGCCAGAGCCATCAAGGTCCATCTAGAACTTGTAACACTTGCCAGACCCTTGTGGTTTTCATTCCCATCATGACACCTTTGCAAGTGGTGTTGTCATGTATTTAAGAAAGGGAGATAGTGGTGAGTCTAACCCAGCCCACTACAGAGAGCACCAGCTCGCTATACTACAATGGAATGAATCACGACCTTAAAACGAAAATTAGAAATACAAAGATTACCAATTACAGTACTGCACTGCAAACTACCGTTAGTAGATCAAAGCTACACCGATCACCACCAAGTATTACTATCATCACCAAAAGAGGGTCAGGGAGCTGACAACTCCCACTTGAAGTCCAGACCACCGAAGCACATTTGGGTAAGACTGGACAACAAGGGTGGGAATGGGAACATCCAAGGATACAACTCAGAAATGAGGACTTCACATGTTCAACCCATTATTTCTGAGCCAAGGCCCATCGGATGCCAGCAAAGCCAACTCCCCATGGTTAAGCAATGCTACATGAGAACAAAGACAATAACTTACCCAAACAGGAGAATGAAGAAGCTGGAGCCGTAGGAAGGAGAATTGTTTTGCCCATGGAAATACCACCAACAGGTATCACAAGGGGGCCTAGAAACAAGGGCAGTCCAGGTGCCACAGACCGCAGGCGAAGGGAACTTGCTTACCTGGTGGGGAAACAGGGTATGGGTACAAACCCAGACCAGGAAAACTTCCACAGCCGCCAAGCAGCTGAAAGAAACACTGATTAGTACATAAAAACCCCAGGCCAGAATGCACAAGCAGTGCACTGACCTTGGAAACAACAGTCATCCAAAGGCGAGAAAATGCCCCCCGGGCACAACAGGAAACAGAACTGCCGAACATAGCAACCACCCCACACCAGGCAAGAAAAAACCCTCTTAAGGAGACAACTCTACAATGAACAGGGAAAAATATATATACAGAGAGGTTAAGAACATATGCCCCAAAACAGGAAACTAAGCAATGTCAGACAAAATGAAAGAGGTGCAAAAAAGTGAAACAAAAGTAAGTTGAATGGACTCTTCCCCTCCCATTGGCAACATGAGATGAAGTAAAGCAAAAAAAAAGAGGCAACTCAACTCGCCCATCAAGTACAGGAGGTGAGGAGGAAAGTACAAGGCACACTCCACAGAGGGAAAAGAGTAATAAAAAAACACAGCACATCTGAAGGACAGGTGCAACAAGAAAGAATGATATGCTCTTCATCCACCCCCCCAGAAAGGAAGGGAGAGACCAAAGACAGAAAAACAAAAGGGGACCCCAGAACCCATCACCAGAAACCATGACAGCAGAAGCCACCCGGACACGAGGTCGGCACAGTATACACAGGAAAACATATTGCACCTCAAACCACAAGGAAACCAAGAAAGCAAACACCTGAGAGAGAGAGAAGGTAAGAAGGGGCTAAAGCCAAACAGCCAAGCTCCACAAGGCAGCAAAGACAAAGGCACACCAGCTCACAACAACAGGCAACAACCTTACCAGATCCATTCAAAGAACACTTACCACTGGGAAAAAGAAACAGGATTCCAAACATAAAAAGTAGGAAAGTGCATATGGCATAAAAAGCACATGAAAATGGGACACATTAGCTTATGAAAACACACGTGGAGAACAGTGGAAGGGCAAAGCACATCCAGCACCCTGTGAAGAAAATTTTGTATAGAAGACCCAGGGAACATTCACAGAGGACCCAATAAAGATCCAAGGATTACCCTTTAAAAAGACCATCAAGGAACCTCCATAAAGACCTTCAGAGGACCAAGCCAGAGCATCCACCTAGAGAACTTTGGCTAAATATTTGGACAAGCCACAGAACCCTGCCAGGATATCTGAACAGGAGAATTGGAAAGTCATTGTTGAATGTAATGAATGCCCATTTTGGGAAGGCTTCAGAACTTCTCAGTGCTTTACCTTTGGTACATTAGACACATTCACGAAACTACCACGGCTCTGGATTTATGCAGGACGGACCGAAACGTCGTCGTCTCTTCAATTTCTAGTGTGGGGTTGGTCAACATTTTTCAGCCACATTATTTTGACTCATCATCTCCAATTTAGATTGTCTTGTAGCAATTTGGAGCTTGAATTCTGGTTTTATTTCTCACCCTACTTTTACACCATCTGCAAATTTGCAAGTGTTGCTATTTAATCCTGTATAAATTGTTGGAATATACCATAAACAATAGAGATACCATGACAGAGCCCCCAGACACTCTACTTACAGTATTTTTCCACTCACACTTAACTCAGTTTCACTGAAATAACCAACCTCTAATCCAACTCTGGATAACCCAACCTGATAATGGTCCACGACGGACCAAAACGTCGTTGTCTTTTCATCTTCTAGTATGTGGTTTGAAATCAACATTCTTCAGCCACGTTATTGTGACTCATCATCTGCATTTAGATATCCCCACCAATACTAGGTGCCTCTAACTTTCTAAAGAGTCCCTCATGAGCAACAGTATCAAAGGCTTTGTACAGAATGTGGCAATCCTTTCTGCTATCAACTGTTTGAAATATATTGCAAAAGAATGAATGCAAATTTATTAAATAAAATGCCTTTAATAAAAATCATGTTGTGAATTTCTTATTAACCTGTTTTTCAAGATGCAAACAAATCGCAGTTGCAATTATCGATTCAAGCAATTTTCCTACAATATACGCTAAGCAAATTTGATGATAGTTCAATGGGCTAATAACTAATACTGTAGTTCAATGCAAGTGATCTTTCTCACTTCTTGAAAACTGACATTACATTTACAGCTTTCCACAATTATGGTACTCTGATTACCTCTATTGACTTATTAAATATGCAAGACAAGGCCTCACTAAACTAATTTATACATTCTTTAAGAACCTGGGAAAATACTTCGTCTGACCCTGGGGACTTGCTGGGGATTTAATTTTTATATTTGTTCAAGAGCTTTCTCTATGGCAACCACATAACTAGTCAACTAGTCATAACTAGTCAACTAGTCATAACTAGTGCAATGGTGTCATGTTATACACCATTGGATTTGAATTGCATCCTATGAAGAGCTTGCCTCTCATTTTCAGGTCTACCCAATCTATCCTTTCCAAGAAATTCCTTAATCTATCAAGGCCAACTTGACAGAAATATGGCACTCTTAATTAACAGTTTTCTCTCGCACATTGTACAAAATGCCCTGATACCAAGGCATTTTGTGCAATGCCTTAGTGTCAAAGCACTCTTGTTGCAGCTGTTGGTTGATCCAAGAATGTTGTCCTGACCTACCACCCACCTCTACCCTTAAGGGTAGAGGTGGGTGGTAGGTCAGGACAAGGATAACCCTGGCTGCCAACTAGTGGTGACTGAGTGAGTTGGAGTCGAGTTGTTTGCCCATTGCCTTCTCTTGTTTACACCGTTCTCCTCGTTATTTTCTGTTTTCAAGCAGTGGTTTGGTTTACAGGGCATTTCGCCTGGATTTTCTGCTCGGTTTGCTTTGGTTTTTGGGTTGACCACTGATCCTCAATTTCTCCCTCACCTCGTTCAGCATGTTGAACAAACCAGGGGGCTGGTACAACCTCTAGGAGATGCCAGTGCTCAAATTCAAGGCAGCTCCTGATTAGCCAACCCAGAAACATGAACAAAAAACTAAATTATATATATTTATGCTAGGAAAAATCCTTGTTTTATATATTGTGTAAACATATAATTTTTATGTAATAGAAACCCAGCCTATATTGACAAAATAAACTGATGTAAAGTTACTTGAAACCTAGATTAAAAAAAAAAAATCCTGAAAAGGGTCTGGATCAACATAATTTAGAATTTTAAGGTTCCACTAATCTCAAATGGTATTGCCATGTTGCTCCAGGCAAAGTTCTGACAGGCCTCATAGTGTCATGGAATAGTTCCCATAGCCAAGTACAATAATGCAAAACTCCCTCAAGACAAAATACTGGGGCCATGTCTGCTGTCAGTAACCAGTGCTAACACCCAGCATAACTGTCAGGATGTCTGACAATGGAAGATGAGAGATGCTCATATTCATAAACCAGATGAAATAAAGTACTTTTTGTTTTTGCAGAGTTATTCCTGTATGGGCCCTAAGCCTCTGGTGGGTAAATAGAGCAAATATATGCCTACATCACACATGTGGGAAAATGGGTGTATTTACCAGTACCTACCACACAGAAATAGACTCCCAGTTCCCTAGAAAATATGCTAGAGGACCATAAATAAAGTGGTACTGTATAGGCTTGAAACCAAACAAAGCAAAATACATAAAAAACACCTAACTCTTTACTAATGGACCATAGACAAAATAAATTTTACCCACCCACCATACAAGAAACAATGCTTTAAGATGAAAATCAAGACAATTGAAAACCAAAGCCAGCTTGCTCACTGGACAACAGTCCGGGATCATGTGGACTGGCTCGGGTCAACAGACCCTAGGATGGGTAAGGTGCTGCTGCAACCCTGCTGGTGGTCAGTAGGGGTGACTAGGCAGCCCAGCTGGTAGTTTGTTAGACCTCATTTTACAATCACCTGTGATGCCAAGTGAGGCTTTGGAAGGGCACTGAATATTTATAAATTAATTCATGAGGTTTTCTTTTTAGCTGAATTTATTCATTTCTCCAGTGATTCTCACCCCATATATAACCCTGCAAAGATGCTTGGAAATTCCCAGGTGTACCGAGCTGTGTATTTCTCTGCTTAACTGTACACGATCTATGTCCAATGACAGGGATGTTACTTGCGAGAGCAGCTGAATATAAGACGTCAAAATTAGTTTAAGTCACTGAGGGTCAGTGACTGTACCCAGGAGATTAATATAGTACTAGGTAATTTTTATAATGTACCTATAATTCAGAGAAAATAAAACTAAAGTTAAGGAATAGAAAATGTAAGTAAAGCATGAAACAGAGGAAGTGAGACAACAGAATGAGCCTGTTGATAAGCTATGGTCATGTAGAAAGTATGGTGGGGGAAGAATAAAGTACACGCAGTATGGCAATGAAACTCTTGATTCTATGCAATAAATGAATAGCTTTAAGAAAGGGTTGCTGCTACAAATGATACTTAAAGAAGGTGACCAGACAAACATAATGAACAATGACCAAGTAATTTGTAAGTGTAGCAGTTTATGTTCACTCCCTCTAACCGATGGGTGAAGATATTCAGAGTGAAGGTCAACTGTATGATTTTTGAGCCACTGTTTACACGGGCAAAGAAATACAAATAATAGACTGCCCTTTTAACTTCTATGAACACTCGCTTAGCAAAGCTAATGTCTGAGCATTGTAGTTTTAGTGCATTTAGGACTTACAAAAGATAGTAGAAAGGAACGGAGCACATCTATGGCAGATAAAACAAGCCAACTCCAACCGTACGTGAGAGGAATATTGTATAACAAATTGTGTAACAAAGAGGGTAAGATGGAGAGGTAAACCGTGAGAGAAGTGAAAGTCTGTATGACACTTCAAGTGATATATTACTGGCATAACTAGAGGAACCATTATACTAGCCACCACACATTTCAATTACTAGCTAAACCTAGTTGCTTACCTAACATCTTGCCCATTAACAGAGTGTCTGAGATCATGTTGATGCTGTTTGGCAAGCTGGAGAATTTTGGCCAACTTATCATCATCGTCAGGAAGGTCTGCACCTCCCCAACCTCCACCAGCGAGGCAAACACCAGACAGGTACTGGACTAGTGCCGCATGTTCTCCTACCTGATATCCACGCCCTTTACCCTGAGAGTACAGCCACTCTGCTTTTAAGCTGAAAAAAAAGTTACTCACAATAACAAGCATGTTATAGATTTTCATAATATTTTACAACACTCAATTTCACCATCAACAAGAATATTCCCTAAAATACAATTAAACCATATTCACATTCTTTAGTGAAGCTTACCTTCTCTGCTTATAATTTATGTTAAATATGTCACACCTGCAAACACTGCATATAATGTTCACCTATCCCGGAGTTTTCCGATTATTATAAATACTGTATATTTATTGACAACTTAGAACATAAAATAAATCATGCTTTGGATTACAGTACTGTACTGGTACAGGCATACCTCAGTTTAAGAGTTTAATTGGTTCCTGGAGACGCCTCGTATTCCGAAAACTCGCATTCCGAAGCTAATTTCCCCATAAGAAATAAAGGGAAATGAATTAATCCGTTCCTGACTACCCCAAAAACCCCACATCAAACTAAATTTTTATACCTAATTCATCTAAATAAACCTACAAAACTATGTTCAAGTTGTTACTTACCTTGCTGTTGAATGCTGTAGGCGTATGGAAGATGGTGAGGAGGTGGGAGGAAGAGAGGAGTTACTGTTTGGAAGGGAAGTCCCCTTCCATTATCACATCAGGCAGTGAGGACTTCACTGGTATGCACACTCTGGCACATTTTGCCTGCATACCACTAGGACTTGCTTGTTTTACTAAGAATTTATCTAATGACACTTGTTTTTCCCTACATTTTAACACTTGTCTGTAGTAAGACATCACATTATCATTTAAAAGGTCAATGCAACGGCCTGCTACAGCTTTATCTGGGTGAGTTTTTTCAACAAAACTTTGCAGTTCTTCCATACTTCACACATTTTCTTAATCAAGAAGGGACATCCTCTACTCACAGCTATTTTCTTAGGTTGAACCTTACCAATGGCAAGATATATAATGACAACTTTTATGCTCAAATGGCCAAAAAAACGATAAAAAACTGTAAATCCTTGTGAAGAATTCAGGTGGGATAGTCACTGGACACGAGACACTGGTAAACCGAGGCGCAATCGCCATGCCACCACGCGTCAGTCGGCCTGTACACGTATCAACAAACTCGTGTCCCGAGGTAACCCTCGCCTTCCGAGACATATTTTTGGAGTAAATCCTGCTCGTCTTCCGAAAAACTCGCATACAGGGACACTCGCATTCCGAGGTACCACTGTATATGAAAAACACCTTGAACAGATCATTC
The DNA here is from genome assembly GCF_040958095.1 of Procambarus clarkii. Taxonomy (NCBI): domain Eukaryota; kingdom Metazoa; phylum Arthropoda; class Malacostraca; order Decapoda; family Cambaridae; genus Procambarus; species Procambarus clarkii. The sequence goes on from NC_091167.1 coordinate 28,706,977, forward strand.
TGCTTCTCACAAAAGCAAGGTTCACTGTGTTCTCAGAATGGGATCATGCCCATTCAGGCAGAATGATCACATCATTCACCCAGTGATGATTTCATCATGATCTATGTCCAATGATACACGATACATGATAGGGAGCCGGTCAGCCGAGCGGACAGCACACTGGACTTGTGATCCTGTGGTCCTGGGTTCAATCCCAGGCGCCGGCGAGAAACAATGGGCAGAGTTTCTTTCACCCTATGCCCCTGTTACCTAGCAGTAAAATAGGTACCTGGGTGTTAGTCAGCTGTCACGGGCTGCTTCCTGGGGGTGGAGGCCTGGTCGAGGACCGGGCCGCGGGGACACTAAAAAAGTCCTGAAATCATCTCAAGATAACCTCAAGAAGATCACTGGGTGTCCAGATGCATTATCTAACACGAGTAAAATGTTAAAATCAATTGGACCAGAATCTTCTCTGTGCATCTGATTTTCCATCTGAACTGCACTGGGTTCAGTCTGAGCAGGAATCCATTCTATGTAAGAGTATTGGCAATTTATAGAAAAAATAATGCAATAATGTTGCAGAAAAAATAAATTAGTTGTCTAAGTAATAAAGGTCAACTGAACTGTTACCTTGACTTACATGTTATATAAAATTACAAATTACAAGTATATCAGATCAGATTCTTTGGTTATCACTTCCTAATGGAGAATTCGATAATTATTTTCAACATGCTCTTACTAACCTCTCTTTTGGTGTGACCTTGTAGCCATCGAGAACCTTGAGATTAAGGCACCAGTTTATGACATAAGGTCTGTAGTCGAAGGCCAGAGGGGGCCCAAAAGGGACTCCAGACTCATCTGCCAAAAAAAAAAAAAAAAATATGTGAATACAGTACCTATATGTAATAGAAATGTCTGACCAAATACACACATTAATAAATGCATTACCTTTGAATGTAATTAAAAGCTTCTTTGTGGAGGGTACCTTAGTGACTCCCCTGTAGCTATTCACTTTGGTTAGCTACATACCTATTGAGTTACACCAGACAATCGACTTGAGAATGGTCCAGGACGGACCGAAACGTCGTTGTCCCTTCATTTTCTAGTGTGTGGTCTGGTCAACATATTTCAGCCACGTTATTATGACTCTTCATATGCTTACACCAGACCCTTGCAAGCAAATAAAAACTTAACCATAGACCAGTTCCTCACCAGGGGAAGAATAGAGGAGAAACACAAACCCCCGAATGGGGCAAGAGTTAAGGGGCCGGGAAATGAAATTTTGCACCTTGCTCAAACGCTTTCAAATTTTTGGTACATAATCTACTAGGCACATGCTCCAACTTTGTCTAAATTATCCCCAACATAACTTGAAAAGCAAGAAAATGAAAAATATTATATAAATAAGTATTGAAAATTTCAGATTTTCAAATGAGCATCAAAAATATTAAATACAGTATCACAAATTGTTCATTTGGTGTTATTATGCTCTCAGGAGAGCATATGATCTTCAGTTTTATTAGTTATTATTATAGGCTTCAGTATAGTTTACTGTAAAAAAAATTGTCAAAAAATCTTGCTCCTCACAATCATTAATAGATAAGCACATTGCAGCAATGGTCATTTGCCCTATTCCCTGATGGTACCAAGTTTTCTTCAGGCAGTGGCTTGTTTTGTTGCATTTATGCTTTTGGAGCTGATGTCTGATCCCCATGTACTTCATGCCTCATATAGTCAGCTTCTGGTTCTGATAAGCAAAGTTAGACATCACAAGGCTGGTGTATTTCTATAAGGAATGACTGGACCGGCACTTAGCTCTGGCAGCTATTGAAGGGGGCCTCCCAGAAAAATATATAATTACAGTATTTATAATGGGTAAATATTATTTTTATTACCTTAATGTGTTGGTATCCATTTTTTAAATTGTACTCACCTGTGGGCTGGACTGGGTCAAGGCAGGGATTATTGAGAATAGTGACCTGCTCCAAGTGGTTCAAGTGCGAGAGATTTGACAAGTCGTTGAGATCAACAAGAGCATTATCTGATAATGTGAGGATGATGAGACTGGGAGGTAAATACTTGTTGCAGCGGTAGAGTGTAGTTATTAAATTCCGATGGAGAAACAACTCCTAGACAAATTAAAATCACGTCATTAAATTATCAAATAAAGCAAAAAAGTATGATATAAATGCCATAGTATTCAATCAGTACACTACTACAGTATTTACCTAAGACTGCTATGATTGGTTTACATGAAACAAAATCCGTAATGACTTATTGTACAGTAATTAGTGATTTAAACGGGCAAATTGGTGACCAAATGAAGCAAATAAACTAGCATTGGATGTAATAAAATGCCAGTTTCTGGGTGAACTCTGGTGGTTCCCTGTAGCAAACATCTTCGATGTGTCTAATGCCTAAAAGTACAGTGGAACCTCGGTTCTCATATGCCCCTGTTCTTGTAGTTTATGGTTCTCATAGTAAATTTCTACGAGAAATTCGATACGGTAGTCGTAGTTTGCCTCGGTGGGCGCAGTTTGTTTATACATGTACTGGTCCAGTGTGAGCGTGGCGCTTCAATTTATGCTACCAGTATCTCCCGCCCAGTGATGATCGTGCTTGGATTCTTTGTGAAGAATTTCATTGTTTGCATGCTTTTTTGGTTTCTGAACATTATGTACTGTAAGGAAAAACAAGTGTCTATAGACAGATTCTTAGTAAGAAAAGCAAGCAGTGAGCCACAACCAGGTCATAGTGGTATGCCTGCAAAACATAAGAGAGAGAGAGAGTACCCCATAAATGTCATCACTGCTGTTATAATGGAAGGGGGACTCCTGTTCTAAACCTCTCCCCCCCCCCTCCTCACTGTCTTCCACACACCAACAAGAGTCCTCCATGAAGATAAGGTACCAAAGAGTATTATTCTGTATAAAATGTATTTTCAGTTAATATTTTGGAGGTGTGGAACAGATTAATTCAATTTACATTATTTCGTATGGGAAAATTCTCTTCGGTTTTCGTACCATCTCTGGGAACGGATTACCTACCAAAACAAAGGTACCACTGTAATATCTAATCAGTCACAGAGTTCTCTAGCCTATGGAAGACCCAGAGCCAGAACCTAGCCTCCTCACTGAACAGTGGCATTTATTTTTTTATATGCCACCACCAGGGAAAATGTGGAACATGAAAATGAATGGGAGAGAGAAAAGGGGAAGCACCTGGCCCAGTGCACAAGAACAGGCCAGAGGGGGAAAACAAAGTACAAAACAACTTGCAAAATGGAGTGGTGACAGTGTCGATCCTGTACGCAAGTGGCAATGGCTCCACCAGTGCCACATAATCCAAGGCAACAGTATTGGCAGGAGATTCCAACTAAAAAGAACAACAATACAAGTGGCAAAACAACTGCCAAGAATTAGTACTACTGTACCGATGCTTTAATGAACTCTGAAGGTGGGACACCTTCGAGCACCTGATCAACTCGGTGAACAATACCCCTGTGATATACCCCTAAGAGCGTTTGCTGCCTGGGAAGCTCAAATGTCATCAGGAGGACTGGGAAGAAGAGAAAAGTGATGGGAACACCCCACATAAATCAGGGTCAAAGGTATCAGTGACCCAACAGACAACAGGCGGAGGCAGGGTGAATGAACATCGCCCGGTGGCACAGACGACGTACACCCTAAACCTCGCAAATAATGAGGGCAGGGTCAACAGGCATACCCATGTGGTCTGCCGAACTGAAGTGGGAAGCCCGATAATGATGGTAATGATAATGGTGGTGGCGGCATATAAAAAGATAAATGTGACTGCTTCCTATACCTCAGTGAGGAGACCAGGTTCTGACTCTGGGTCTCCAGGAGACCAGAGAACTCTGAGACTGATGGCAACTTTCAGGCAATACACACACTGGAGATGTTAGCTACAGGGAGCCACAAGGACTTCCCTAGAAAAAATGATTACTTCAATACTGCTGAGGCATAATGAGTCATTACTAGAAGAAAGCATTAATAATGACAGCTGAAGAGGTAAACAGCAATATTATGATAACAGATAGCGACACAAGACATAGTCCTTGGCCAGTTTTATCTACAACAACAACTTGCATTTTTACCCTAACTAAGCTACTAATCCCATAACTGCAAAATGATCATACTCATCTCTGACTCTTAATGTTAATACAACGTCTACAAATTTTTAAATCAAACCAAAATTGTTAAGACTATTTAGTTGTATTGAACATTATGTAATAATATAATACTGACCAAAATACACACAGCAGACATGGATGAACATAACTCTTAACCAAACCTGGCCAAGGAATAATGCTCTTTATGAGTCAGTTCTTTGGATTCTTTCATAACCAGAGGCTATATGGTTCACCCAGGACTTACAAACACTCACCAGCTTCCATGATTTTTATCCTTATCACAAGAGACATCTTTGCAAGTGCAGGACCACTTGTAAGTTACCCCATCATGATAGGGATTAAAAATTATGGGAGCAAGTGGGAGGGAAAGTATTATGAGTCCTGGGGGATCCATCCTGGCACTGGATATGGAAGCATCAAAAGGCACTTAGTGCAGAAAGATCACTTACATGCAGAATTGTCAACTGACCTTGAGATTCTTCAACATAGAGAGATCATTGACATGAGTTATAAGATTTCCTGACAAATTTAAATGCTCCAGCGTTCTGTTGTAACTTAGCCCCTCAATAGTCTGCGTGGGTGAGAGAAAAATATACAAGTATTAGAAAGACATAAAAAATACTACTGTATCTTATTCTTACTCAATCAGCACTGTTAATAAACAAAGAGTAACAGCATCCTGTGAATGTGCAACCTAGAATTCCAGTGATCATCAACTACTATATTTAAAAACAATACATGTTACAGTGACATTATTAACCCTTTAGTTGTGAAGATAGACAATCATCACCAACACAATATCATTCTAGAGTACTATCAGCCCACATACTACAACTCGTGTGGATATGAGGTCAAATGTAAGTATGCAGCTAAAGGGTTAAGAAAGGTATAAGCTAATGTAAAACAATATATATATTCTACAGTTGTGTACTCACCTTCAACTTATTACCAGCCAAGTTGAGGTGGACAAGATGGATGAGCTCCCTCATCCCTTCCACCTGAACAATGCTGTTATTAGGAAGGTTGAGCACACGTAGCGAGTACATACGAGCAAACCAGTACATCCGTACAACCTGGTTGTTGGCAATTGACAGCTAGGAAGGAAAAGTTGTAATGCTATTATTAAAAAAAATAATACAAGTCTCACTTAAAAACCATCCCCCAATGTTTTCAAAGATGAGTTGTGTTAACATGCCAGTGTCAACTGTATAGAAAAGGGAAAGATAAAATTCTTTACTTTCAATTGCATCAAACTAAAAGGTTTTTATCAAATTTAAGATAACCATTTAAATAATATTTTAGGTAATTTTATTAAAATTCAGAGCTTCAGCAGTTTCCCTTATATATAAACTTTGACAAAGAAAGCAGCACAGCCAATCCATTCGCTGCAAAGAGACAATGATGTTATGTCACATTAATTTACTTATACGTTCTGTTGTGCTGAGTACATGTGTACTCCTAGCTAATGGTACCTGATGTTTTTTTATCTCCCATGATATTTGCTCTTGAGACTGGATGTAGATGGCATCCCCAACTACTTCTTTAAGTACACTTCACTTGCCTATCACCTGCTTTGCATTCAAGTAGTTCTTAATACCTTTTCACTGTGTCCTCTTGTCCTATTATCCTTAATTTGTAAAAGACTGACCCTGTCCACCTTACTCATTCCACTCGGTAATTTGAACTTTGTGATCACATATCCTGTGTGGCATGTGTGATGTTTCTATTATGGCTACCGTCTGCTGACACCTCTTCCACCTGTCAAGTCAAACTCCCATATGTATGCAGGCGATGAGTCACAATAACGTGGCTGAAGTATGTTGACCAGACCACACACTAGAAGTTGAAGGGATGACGACGTTTCGGTCCGTCCTGGACCATTCTCAAGTCGATTGACAATCGACTTGAGAATGGTCCAGGACGGACCGAAACGTCGTCGCCCCTTCAACTTCTGGTTCCCATATGTAAAAATGTATGATGGCCCAGATTCATTTTTACAATGTTTATAAGGAGGCAGGGAGCCTAAAATTTGTATTATTTTAATTTTTGAGTTTCTACAGAAGAGAGAAGCCTAGTCAGTGATCAAACATGGCAGGTGGAGAGTGCTGTTGCAGAGATTCATGCCAAGATTTGGGAAAGATGCTGATGGCGAGTCCCCTGGATGAACAAATCTACAGGGGCCGTGACGAGGGTTTCGAACCTACGTCCGCGAGGATCTCAGACGCTGCCTTAATCGACTGAGCTAATCCCCTGGATTAGCTCTTCCAAACATCCCCTGGATGTTTGAAAGTAAGGTGACTGTGTGCTTGCATGCATGACTGACCCATGAGAACATGACGTGTGGTCACATGACATGCTGGAGGTGCCCAAGTGGTGCACAGCAAGTTGTCATCATGCTGGTTGTTGTCTTTGGCCACTTGTCTGCAGTGGAACTCCACTGTGGTTTGGTTGTGATGATGAGCATTTATCTTCCAGGGGACTTGACGATCTGGCTCCGCCCTGGATGCTATCCAGTGGTTCTTAGCTCTTTCAGGGTGGTGTCAGTCGGCCCCTTTCACTGGAATTAACCAGTGAAAACTTGTTTTTTCAGGGCTCCTCATTTTTGAGAATCCCCATCTCTTCTACTTAAGTTCTGCACAGCTTATGATCCCTTCAAATTCTGCCTCCTTCATCTGGTCTGATGGGACATTGGGTCTTTGCCATTTAGTTGGGTGCTGCAGTCTTTGTTGTTTGGTTTCTCTAGTTGGAGGTTCATCTCCATCTTTGTCCCAGTTCCTTTATCCTGTAGGTTCGAGGGCTGTGCATTGTCGTGATGGGATAGGAGATCTGTACTGTTGGTGGCTCAGGTTGCCACATGGTGATAATCAGATGTGATAAACTAGAGATTTGGCCCAGTTAATGATTGTTTACATAGTAAGGGAAAGCACTGATAATGTGATCCAAGCAGATATTTGATTTGGTGTGCTCTACCTTTCTGGTGGTCTTCCTCTTGATTACTGTGGTGGTCTTAGACCCCCTCCCAGACTTCCCTTCCCTCTATTGAGGGGAAAAGATTCTGAAACAAGTCTGTGGTAGATGCTTATGAATCAATAGAGTCTGGTATTATAACGAGGCTTTGACAAGTAACATATACCAGTGTGTAACTCTGGGAGCTACTGAGGGCAACACCCTCCAGAGATGCATTTCCTTATACTAAACTCTGGATTGTTATTGGTGCCCTTATTTAAAAAAAAAACATATAGATACGCTAGATAAGCTCAAAAAAGTTAAAAACAACTTATTGGTTCCCAAAAATAAAACAATTCAAGATTGGACCTGCAGCACTAAGAATGAAAGAAACGCAGGTTAACAAAAATACTGGACATGCTTTTACGAACAGGGAAGTTGACAAATGTGATAAACTGCAAGAGAGTGTAGTATGTGTGTCAACACCATTACATGTTTTAAAACTTTGTGTGACAAAACAGTATAACGACGATGGGAACCTTGAACTTAGCCCTTCTCCTGTAACTACAATTTGATAGTTGCACACACAATAATAGTGAATAATGATGATGACGAAGCAAAACAACAACAATTTGATTACAAAATCAAGAGAGACTATTAGTACTTGACTCTCAACCCTTACACAATGTGAGTTACAAATAACAGGTAAAAAAAAAAGAATGGTTTCATCTTACCCTTTCAAGTTCACCATAGCTGTCAAGATTGGCAAGGTTTTGTAAAGAGTTGTTATCTAAGACAAGGGCAGTAGCATAGGCTTGGTTGGCTGGTGCTTTTTCCAATCTTTTCAGTCTTCTGCCACACAGGTCAAGCACAATTTCAGAGTCATACACAACTGCTGGGAAAGCAATAAATCAACATTTCTTACAAAGTTTAAATCAAAGCATACAACTTAAAGAATTCTCTTGCATGAAAATTGCTTACAGTATATGTAATACCAGGTATGTTACTCCTAATGGTGAAATATAATTACTTTATCAACATGCTTTCAAAGTATGTACTGTATTACCCTTTGTCTCATTAAGAGCAAAGAGATAGGAATGCACACTGCTTACTAAAGTAGTGTGTAATTATGCCCAAAACAGCATCTGTCATTTAGATCAAAAACAGTCTTGCAAACAAGAATATCTTTGACTTGAGTCAAATATCCTGTCTGTTAAAGAACCTGTGACTCACGCCACAGGTAGTTCAGCAACTCAAGCCACAGGGACAGTGCTTCAGATTCATAGTCCTGAGGTTCCGGGTTGGATCCCCGGTGGAGACGGAAACAAATGGGCAGAGTTTCTTTTACCCTGATGCTCCTGTTACCTAGCAGTAAATAGGTACCTGGGAATTACACAGCTGCTATGGGCTGCTTCCTGGGGGCGTGTAACAAAAAGGAGGCCTGGTCGAGGACCAGGCCACGGAGACGCTAAGTCATCTAAAGAAAACCTCAAGAATCTCAAGATAACAGGTAATTCTGCTAGCAAATGCATCTTTGACTAAGGTCATATGCAATTGGAATTATGTTTTATCATTTGATGATATAATTTGTAAAATAATATGTCGTATTTAACACTATCGCTGACTTTGGACACCGATCCCGTCATTTTTTTTTTCATGGAAATGTCACTGCTTCCTGTGCCTCTCTGAGTGGACCAGGTTTTGCGCTGGTCCCCATTAATTAATCATATAGAACTTTATGGCTGATGCGACCTAGTAGATAGTACTATATCAGTATATAATATACAGCAGCTTTAGGAAACCACAAGGAGCTCCCCCCAGAAAAAATATTTCCAAGCTTGAAAACTGACTCCAACATGTTTAATCATTATATAACTTTTACACAACACATCTCAGTGTACAGTACATAATAAAATGCTGTACATTACGCAATCTTTTTTTTCAGAAATAGGGGCAAGATGTAGGTCTACGAGTTTGATGGTGGTTTCTGGGTAAGTAGGATAGGTAGTTGAGGATGACCTGAACATACCAAATCTAAACTCCTATTTGGTAAGCCACATATTCGGCAAAAAACATTACAGAATCTCAAAACTCTCTTTGCAGGCACCTGGACACAGATCAGTTTTCACACTCATCACGGAAGAAAACGTGCTCAGCAACCAACTGCATTCTTTCTCAAAGCAAGTAGTGAAGTTAGCAGACAATCAACAACAAAATTAATTGTTAGATATCAAATCTAGATGAACAATATGTTCATTCTGAAAACAACAGCTGTGCTCAACTATTCCTAGAAATTTGACAATGCTATAATGTATTACAGATAAGATTTTGATAAGTCTTTTTAAAACAGCATACTGTATAGAAAATTTCCTATAAAAAACAGGAATTTTGTAAAATTAAGGATATTTATCAAGATAAAAGCTGAATTCATCAGCAATTGTTAGTACATGTACAATGTACAACAAGACTTAGCACAAATATTCCAACCTACATGTAATGGTGCAGTGAACTCTCTACTACAGCACAGTCTTGTGCCACATCTTACCTGTGTCATCTTGTCCCTCATCTTTTTCCTCTCCTGAAGCAAATAAAACAACACAATTAATTAACTGCATATTATGGCAATAAAATATAAAGCTGATGTCATTAGTTTCACAAATCATTCCATTCAAAAATCCCTGCTTATAATCACAAATCATGTACGTAACCGTGGAACAAGCTGCACATTGTTGATAACAATGTGCAGCTTCGTACAATGTGCAGCATCAATAACAATGTGCAGTTGTTCCCTATGGGAACATAAGGTTTACTGTGGATGTGTTTTGCTCACAAGAGCCCCTTCATATCACATTTGATACGTGCTCTAGCTACAGAATAATTTGAATATACAGCACTTGATGTAGTCAAAAAAAAGGATAAATATCTAGTTATAAATATGTTGTTCAAATTACCAAACATTATAACTTCTTCAGAACCAAACATTTTAACCCACTATAATGTGTCATAATATGCCACATGACAGCATGTGATGCAATAACAACTAGTGTACAAACATAACTGCTGGCTAATCAATCAATATTGTTTCAAGGTGCCAAACAAATGATCATGCTAATAATTGTGTAAAGTGCTATGAATCACTTTTTAAATATTGTGATATAAATATAAATAATTTCAAAAGTATATTTAGTAGCAGACGGTGACCTGGTGATCCATAGAGGACAAGCACAAGCCCTCAGCTCAACCTGCGAGGCTCTAACATGCAGCTAATTGGTCTGTTAATCAATAGTAATAACAAGTGTCAAACTTCACCCCCCATTGACACTCCCCATTTTTCCCACCGTGACACACGCCCATTACACACACGACACGTCACCATCCACACTATTATGCCACAATGCTTAAGAGTTCACCAACCTCTGCCTTGGTCATCCATTTGAGGAGCGAGCAGGGCTAAACCTGCCAGTGTGAGTCCACAGTAAATGACAAGTCTATAATAATCTTGAACTACACCATTCTTCCTCTCAGTCCTTCCATTTCGCTAGCATGAAAACAATAACTAGTCTTTATTGTTCAAACACAGATGTGAACAAGCAGAGTCAAGAGGTCGTGGGGTTGACATTTCCCGCAAATTTCCTATATTGGCTAAAATAGCACATACCTGAGGAGGCCATATTTGAGCGCCAATGTTTTGATCGACTCTCGTAAGAAATCGATGATATATTTTGATTTAAACAGATTTCTTAAAACGCATTTAAATATAATTTTATTATAAAAATATGCAATGAAAATAATTTACAATATAAATAATAATAAATTGAACGTAATATAGATATATTTGTTAGTGAGTAATTAATACGAAAGTGAGTGTTTTGGTGAGGAGAGGGAGGGCTGGCCGGGTCCTTGTGTTGTGGCCGCCGCCATGAAGTGAGTGTCGTCCGCGTCCTCCTATATCCCAGTCATCCTTGCCTCCTCCTCCTCCCATACTTGTCTATACCCTCCTCTCCTGCCTCAAGATCATCGCCCATGATGAATTTTTCCTTATTTTCAGGCTTCAACTGTGCAACTTCAGTGGCTACAAAATCCAGCCCGGCCATGGCAAGACCATGGTGCGGACGGATGGCAAGGTGAGCAACACTAGTCTTGTGTTGGGAGGGTGTGTGGGGCCCACACCTCGTGTGTCGCCACACACTACACGGGCAGCATTATACATGCCAAAAATGTATGCCAAACAGGGCTTTGTGGCCAGACAGTATTAAAAACAGTTTGGTGAAACATGTATGTCGATGACGTTGAGTGTTTTTGGACATAAACAATATATTTTATACTGTATGTAACATTATACATATACCAGCAATTCACAACTTGCTAGATTAAAATTCAAAATACATTATTGGTATAAGGCACATATTTACTAGTGTTAACACACGTGAGTCCAGAGTGAGGCAACATGGGGGGGGTGACCTGGTGAGTACCTATATGGACACTATAAAGAGCATTTAGCCATTAGATTGGTTCACGGGTTGTACAGGAGTATGTAATAGATTATAGCAGCGTGAGGAGCCCCCAATACTGTAGTGAAGGAGTGGACATGGTGGTATAGATAGCAGCATGCTGCTAAGATACACAAACCAGGTTCTTGGTAAGTACCTTAGTGTAGTTACCTAAATTTAGTTACAGGATGAGAGCTACGCTCGTGGTGTCCTGTCTTCCCACCACTGTCATAACGCATTAAAACTACTGACGGTTTTGGCCTCCTCCGTCTTACATAACTTGTTCCAACCGTCTACAAATCATACAAATGAGAACAAGCTTGAATGGTCCCCAAACCAATATGCAACTGAAAATTCTACACCTCCAGAAGGATTTGAACCCAGACATCCAGGAGCTCTATGCACCATGGCGTACCTGGTTCTTTAACCACTAGACCACACGACTAAAAATTATGGTGTTACGCTTACAGGGTTACAAAGGTGCGGGTGAGTGAGGGGCTACTTAACCCTTACAGTGGCTATGGAGCCACTTACCTGACCATGGAGCTATGGTCATTCCGCCTGTGCACAAAATAAATATGAAAGTTCCAACAAATAATTCTTCATTATAGAATGAATTTGTATGCAGAATTAAGAAAAACACAAAAATAAGTGAATATCTTTTCAGTGGGTGGAGGGGCTCTGAGGAGCTGCGTCTGGCACTTAACGCCTGCACTTAACGCCTGGTGCTCCACTGTGTTGATGCTTCCTGTTTTATCATTTTTTTTTACATCATTTTTGTCCATATTTGCATCATTTATGTAAAACCAAGACAATAATTGTTTAAATCATCATATGATGACTGCATTCACCTAGTAACATTCATGATTATAACCACATTTGTACCATGAAATGGTAGCAGAATTTTTTTCATGGGCAAGGTAAACTTATTAAATTACTTCCACATACTTGCCCCATGTTCATAGCGCTAGCTGTGGCTAGAGCTGTAAAGTCTTGAACAGCATTGTGTTCACTGATAGCTGAACATTGTACAGTCTTTATCACAAGTCAGGTTCTTTTGTAATCAGTAGTGTGATAGGTTGTGGTATCGCAGCTATACTGAACCAAGATGGTATGGCTCTCCCTCACAAATAAAAAAAAAATGCTGCTATTGGCCTTGCAGTGTGTGTCGCAGGTGGAAACAAATGAAAATCATCATATAAATAATTAAACAATTTACTGAAATAGTAATGGAACAAAAATGACACATGACAATACTTGGCTATCATGTAATGCAAGGATGAACAAGTTAGTATGACCTTAAATAAACTATAGGCAATGAATAAAAGTATAAAGACATACTGGTGTACTGAAGACAGCTACCATACCACCATGGCATCAGTCACAGCGTTGGCTGAAGGCGGATGACGGGTGAGACACGAAGGTGATCCAAGAGCACTAAGGGAGACTGGCTCTCCAGGGAGGCAGCACCCTTTATATAGTCCAGTGATGACTCGTCCAGTGTCAATGCTAGGTGGACATTGGTCACTAGCAAACTGCTCGTTTGTGGCTGATGGTGCCTTTGTGTTGAGCTGCACCACTGCCAGTTGAAGGTGGCTAACTGCTTGTTTGTGGGGGCAAACTACCGGTTAGCAGAGGCGCCCGGCTTGCCTCTTGAGTCGTACCAGGCCGTGCCAGGCCCTGGGGGGTACGGAGAGGATAACCGACTCATCTGGGCTGATGTAGATGTAGACTTCCAGTGCAGAGGCATTGAAGGTGAAGGGAGAATACACTGCATTGCAGGGGATTCACATGACAGTAGTAATTAGTAGCAGTTACACATATATTTTGACATTTTTAGGCAAAGCCGTGGTCACCAGCTGAACAACAGTGCCGTTAGCTCATGCAGGCAATGAGTCGCAATAACATAGCTAATGTTGACCAGACCACACACTAGAAGGTGACGGGATGTCGACGTTTCGGTCTGTCCTGGACCATTCTCAAGTTGATTGGTCCAGGACGGACTGAAACGTCGTCGTCCCTTCACCTTCTAGTGTGTGGTCTGTTCAACATACTGTTAGCTCATGCTGCATACGTCAGCCTTTGCTGCTCACTCAGTACAGAGGCCTTTACACCCAGGAATGTTGCCCATGATTTTCTTTTTAAATAGCGTCTGTTTACTGGATACCTGAGGAAGCTTATCTTACTGAAGTATCTTACGCGGTACTTATGTGCAGGCCGTTAGACCAAAATTGTACACATACAATCTGCACTGTTAAAGGGTTAAAGCACCCTGCCCCTTAATCTGAATCCCTGACAATATCATTATTTCTTGATAGATTGAGTTGTACTAAATTTCAAACATTCATCCTCCAGTGCCTAGTACCTGTAGTTGCATATTGTCTGCAGAAATGACCAGTTTCTTCAAAGACATATGCATATACCTTTGTCAGTACCAAACAAAAACATTAATTGTACTGGATTTGTTTAGATAGTAACTATACACTGTGGCCAATACTCCATCACTGCCAGGAACACTTTGGCTTAAACTCAAAATACAGTACTGTAGTTGGTTCCCAGGTTCCAGAAGTAAATTCAAGGAGACTGTTGTCGTCATCACAAATGTAGAATAATTTGTAGGTCCTGTTCATCTAGCAGAGTAGTCTGATGTATAAGCAGGTGGCATGCTTTCCACATCTTTGTATGAGAGACTTGTTAACTGTGGGTTTTTTTTTTTTGATTATTTCACTTATCTGTTTTTGGTACTGTATTGCATGTCAGCTAACTGGGATATTCCAGATAGTGATTTGGCAATATCGGAACACCCCCCCAAATGCATAATTAACTCATTGCATAGTAAGCAATTACAAAATATTTGTTTACTCCTTTATATCCATATAGAACAATTATAACATTTTAAGCAGGGATGTAAAAACTGGCCAATTAAAATTGCCAAATGGTGATATGCGAGAGATAACAACAGCATTTTGAAGTTCAAATGACATATATAATCCCTCAAATTATTTTTTAGTGATATTACTGATGTTAAAAGAACATTTAATACTAAATTGAAATCAGTGAGTTAACACTTTCTGAGGATGAGGACTCCTCGCGGCGTCCTGTTTCGCCTACCTGCTCCCGCATAGTGGACATAAATTTGTCCTCTTTTAAAATATTTGTATAAAATTCAATTTTTATCTGATTTACTTTGGGTTTGTTTCAAACTGCGCGCCATGAGGCTCTCTCACCAATAGGCTTCTTTTTACAATAAGTTCATGAAAGGTTCACAAACATAACAAAAGTAAAAACATTTCGTGTGCGTTTGACTCTCACTGACATGTTCCAGCGTTGTTTTATATTTGGCGCTATTCTATCTTACGCTTGTTGATCTTCTTTACCTACGGGCTCATAGAACATTCTATTGCGAACACATTGACACAAAAATGAATGACGTACATAGAATAATAATGTCATGAGAGTGAAATAAGTATAAACTTTCAAAGCGCCATGTGTCGTCCCGTCACCGATACCGGGTAACAATTTCACCACTTCCCACTCTTTTGCGGGCGGGCCGCAATCATTATTCTACGCTTATATTCATATCATCGTGTTGGGAATTTCATTGCGAGTCCATTGATACCAAAATTAACGCTGTAGACAAGTGTGGAGGTGATAACAATCCCAAGAGTAAAAACATTTTGTTGCTGTTGGGCGCTCATGGCGAGTCATCTTCGTAGTTATTTATTTGGTGCTGGTATCCCTATACGTTTCGTGACTTTTTTACTGATGTTCTAGAGAATTTTATTGAACACGTTGGTACCAAAATGAAATGCGTAGCTCGAGAACTAAGGTCAGGAGAGTAAAAAGAGTATACACATTTTTGTTTTTACGCTTACGCGGCAAAACGCCGTGAGCACATACTGCTTATTTTTTTACCTTCGCCGTGAGGCTGAAAGTGTTACACTTAAATTGGTCCGTAATTCTGTAAGCATTTCAGAAATGAGAAATCTTGAAACAAAAATTTGGCAGCAAAATCTTATCCCTCTTTCACATATATCCAATTTATATAACTATAAAAAAAAATTGGATAACTAGAAAAGTTCTTTAGAAAGGCGAAGAATTAGGGGTGCCATGAGGTATACGAGTGGATGAATGGACACAAAAGGGAAATTGATAGTATTCAAAGTATCAACACAAAACAATGGGTATAAATAAGTTTGCATGCTGCAGTAAGACTGGTTTGATTTGATTTAAATTGATTCAATTGGATTTTTTATATACTGTATAACCATAATTAATTTTCCTTCAGGTGTACGTGTTCCTCAGTGCCAAATGTGAGCGGGCACACATGATGAAGCGAAATCCCCGTGAGATTCGATGGACTATTTTATACAGGTTGGTGTTCAATAAATTTACTGTATTATGATTTTGTTTAAAGCATTTATAAATCTACTGGCAAGATAAGAGGTCGGCTAATAATGCTTTCACAGTACTCTTCTGTGGATTAGTAATAGGCCTAGTAGTAGTCTTGGTTTAGAGATAAAGAAGGGAGGAAATGTAAAGGATGATATAAAGGTCTACTGCTGCTAGATTAAGCTTTAGATTGGTAATGACTTAATCATTCATCTACCAGCCACATGGCTAACCTCTTGCCTTAAGTTTGTTGTGCTACTGTTGATGCCTTTGTTATTTAATTGGTTTATGGACATTGTGGCTGTTTATTTTCTAGTACACATTTAGCTTGCATTATCAGCCTTACTACTTTGTAAATTTTCATTGTTTCTAGTAATAATTGCTGTGTTTTCTTTCTAGGCGAAAGCACAAGAAGGGTATGGAAGAAGAGACTACAAAGAAGCGTACTCGCCGTGCCCAGAAATACCATCGTGCTATTGTAGGAGCCTCTCTTACAGACATTATGGCCAAGAGGTATTTAGATGTGGTTTTATTCCATGGAGCATTTTTAAAGTAATTTTCAGTTAATTGTATTTTCCCCATTTTTTATTATACATTTAACCTTTTAGTGAAGGTATCAGAAATATTTTGAAAATGGCTAGATCACTTCTGAATTGTGTATTGAAAAGGCTAGGTTTGGTTACCTAATGAAAGTTTGCTTAGACTATGCCACCAGGTCTGCCTTGATGGCTGCCTTATGGGTTGCTCTGGTCTCCTTGATCCCCTATTCCAGCAGTTGTTTACAGTGTTTCCTTGTTTGCCTGCAAGGAAACTATTGAAACCAAGTTTTCAGCAGTCCTTGTCTGCCTGTTCCGACTGAATAGGGCATGGGTGTTTTGGGGGTCATCCAGGCTGTTGGGGATCCCAGGTTTGAAGTGTTCATTACCCCTGTATGTTTGTGGGTCTGCTTTCTTGTCCAGCAGTCTGTCTTTGATTCCTGCAGTGCTCTCTCTGGTGTGTGCTCATCCTTTTGTGGGTAGTTAGCTTCAGGGCGCCGTAAGGGGCTTCCCCAGAAAATCAGCACTGAATGTAATGAAACTCTAATTCTAGGTGAGCACCAGTGGCTCTTGACACCCTCCCTCGGGGAGTTTGGTTCTTGCATCATTCGTCGAACTGACGGTGGAGCGACCTGTAAGCCTTGGCTTGCCCCCCTCCTTCCCTAAATGAGGGGAAGGGTGGAGCAAACGAGCAGGTGCTGGTTATAACTGTCATTTGTTTACACAGTTCACAATCCTGCTGCATGACCACTTTTTTCAAAGCTTGTCGCTTGTCAAGTTTTTCAACCAGGGGCTTAGATGGTGTCTAGGTATCTCCAGGATACTTGCATCATGTGAGCCTGCGGGCCGCTCCAACCAACAGTCTGTTGGACTTAAAATTGTTGGTCTCTTTCAAGTCAAGCCTGGCCTCTGGCTGAGCTTGAGGAGTTGAAGCTTTCAGGCACTGCCTTTCTGCCTGAATCTGTTTTTTCTCCATATTAGTGCGAGGCATGACTACCATGTATCGTGAGGGTTCGAGTTTTTGGCTCTCGACTACTGGCTGGTTTAGGCTCCCAATTGGTCCTTGTCAAGCTAGCCAGGGGTTTGATTCTTTCCCAGCTCACCAGGATCGGGTTTCTGGTGACCTGTGTAAGTCCCAGTTGGTTCCATTTTAGATTCGGCCTGGCTAGGTCTCTTCTGGAGTTGTTGGTAGCCTTTGGCCCAGCTCTTACAGATCTGTTGCCCGCAGATAGCAGTGAAGTTAAGATGGGCATGGCCAAGGCAGTTAATTACATCAAACGCTGCTCTCCCAACGTTGGATGTAATGAACGACCTCTTTCTGGTGGGGCCCTGGTGGCTCCACGCCTCCATGCTTATCGTTTCATTGGCATTATCTGTTCCTTAATTGATTTGTAGGCTGACTGGACCATGGGCTACCTGGTGGTGGGGTTTGGAAGTACTGTATTGGGTTCTAGCTAGATTTTTTTATTTTTCTATATTTTGTATCATTTGGAGTTATTTTGTACTTTAGTTGTTTTTGAAGCTTGAGAATCCAGCAGTTGTCTGTAATTTCCAGTTTCTAATGCATTTCCAGTGAAAAGGTTGAATGTAATTCTTTTTGTACCTTGTGAAGTAGCCAGGTTTTGGCTCTGGTGCCTAGTAT
>NC_091167.1:28725614-28868114 GCF_040958095.1 Procambarus clarkii
ACCCTGCTGTGAGACCTTCGTATAAGCCTAGCATGTACTGTATGTATAACCTGGCTTCCTGTCCCCTGACACAATAAATTATTATTATTCTTAAAACTACAGTATTATGTTAGGTTCAGGAATGATGACCAAATCACACACCAGAAGAAGAAATGACGATGTTTCAGTCCGTCCTGGACCATTATCAAGTTGTATGTGATGGGATTAGAGGAAGGCACGGGGCAACAAACGTGGAGAGTGAGGTAAGAGAAAAATGTAATTCTAGAAGAAGGTAAGGTGGGGAGCAGGTAAGAGAAGAAGGTAAGAGTAAGGCAAAAAGGTAATAATAGGATGAAAGCAAATGGGACGAGTGTAATAATGGGATGAAGGAAGAATGGGATAAGTAAGCATAAGAAGAGGGTAAGATAAAGAATAAGGAGGGTAAGCTTAAGTCAGGTCATGTTTGTTACGAAGGTTAGAGCATTTGAGTATGTACTGTGAAAGGGAAGAGTCAACAGCAACAAAGCCAGGACTAAGATTCATGTTGGGTATGTTGTAGATCAGAGCCAGTTCAACACGACAGCATCTGTGAAAAGTAGAAACAGGAAAGATTATTTTAGAAGACCAATCAATAGGATGATTAGGGGTCCCTAACATGTCAGAAAGAGATTGTTTGTGTCTGCAAACTTAACACTTCTTTTGTGTTCCTTGAGTCTGTCATTTAGTGTATGGCCAGTTTCCCCAAAGTATTGGACAGGACAAGACGAACAGGAAATAGAGTAGACACCAGCAGCATTAGAAGCAGGAGGAGCAGTGTGAACCACATTACTACGAAGAATGTTAGTTTGTTGAAAGGTAAGCTTTATATCAAGAGGACGAAGGGTATTAGTGAGATTTTTTAGTACAGATGTGAAGGGAAGGCAGATCACAGTGGTACTAGTGTTGGAAACAGGTTTGGGATGAAAGAAATTTTGTTTACTTTGGGAATAGGTACAGTAGATAAAATGTAAGAGGTAACCAAGGTGAGAGAAAGATTTGTAAATAAAGGTAATTTCAGAATCAAGAAACCGAGGGTCACTGATGCGTAGAGCGCGGAGAAAGAGAGAGACGAGAACACTTTTCTAAAGAGACGGAGGATGTTAGGAAAAGTAGTAAATGTACATACCACTATACATGGGTTTGCAGAGAAAGAGAAACCGGACACAGAGCTGTGAACATGAACGTCAAGAAAAGGAAGGAGGGAATTAGATTCCCATTCAACTTTAAAATTGATAGGAGCCAGATTATTAAGAGAGAGGAAAGGCTGGAAAAGACTAAGGTCATGAAGCCATAAAGCAAAAATGTGGGTGCCTTCCCCAGTCAATGCCAAAAGATGACATACTTTAAATGTAAAGTGCTCATAGGCCATTGCTCCCTGGGCCTCTCTGAGGGGGCCAGGTTCTGGCTCGAGGTGCCCGGTAGGCAAAGGACTCCTGTGACCGATGATTCCAAACTAATAAAGCACTATATAAGTTCGGATAGCTTCAGGAAGCCGACAGGGCTCCCCCACAGAAAATTGAAGTTGAGCATAGTGAAATGCTTCTGTATGCGCCAGGCCCTTGGATGCTCCTATAGCCAGAGCCATCAAGGTCCATCTAGAACTTGTAACACTTGCCAGACCCTTGTGGTTTTCATTCCCATCATGACACCTTTGCAAGTGGTGTTGTCATGTATTTAAGAAAGGGAGATAGTGGTGAGTCTAACCCAGCCCACTACAGAGAGCACCAGCTCGCTATACTACAATGGAATGAATCACGACCTTAAAACGAAAATTAGAAATACAAAGATTACCAATTACAGTACTGCACTGCAAACTACCGTTAGTAGATCAAAGCTACACCGATCACCACCAAGTATTACTATCATCACCAAAAGAGGGTCAGGGAGCTGACAACTCCCACTTGAAGTCCAGACCACCGAAGCACATTTGGGTAAGACTGGACAACAAGGGTGGGAATGGGAACATCCAAGGATACAACTCAGAAATGAGGACTTCACATGTTCAACCCATTATTTCTGAGCCAAGGCCCATCGGATGCCAGCAAAGCCAACTCCCCATGGTTAAGCAATGCTACATGAGAACAAAGACAATAACTTACCCAAACAGGAGAATGAAGAAGCTGGAGCCGTAGGAAGGAGAATTGTTTGCCCATGGAAATACCACCAACAGGTATCACAAGGGGGCCTAGAAACAAGGGCAGTCCAGGTGCCACAGACCGCAGGCGAAGGGAACTTGCTTACCTGGTGGGGAAACAGGGTATGGGTACAAACCCAGACCAGGAAAACTTCCACAGCCGCCAAGCAGCTGAAAGAAACACTGATTAGTACATAAAAACCCCAGGCCAGAATGCACAAGCAGTGCACTGACCTTGGAAACAACAGTCATCCAAAGGCGAGAAAATGCCCCCCGGGCACAACAGGAAACAGAACTGCCGAACATAGCAACCACCCCACACCAGGCAAGAAAAAACCCTCTTAAGGAGACAACTCTACAATGAACAGGGAAAAATATATATACAGAGAGGTTAAGAACATATGCCCCAAAACAGGAAACTAAGCAATGTCAGACAAAATGAAAGAGGTGCAAAAAAGTGAAACAAAAGTAAGTTGAATGGACTCTTCCCCTCCCATTGGCAACATGAGATGAAGTAAAGCAAAAAAAAGAGGCAACTCAACTCGCCCATCAAGTACAGGAGGTGAGGAGGAAAGTACAAGGCACACTCCACAGAGGGAAAAGAGTAATAAAAAAACACAGCACATCTGAAGGACAGGTGCAACAAGAAAGAATGATATGCTCTTCATCCACCCCCCCAGAAAGGAAGGGAGAGACCAAAGACAGAAAAACAAAAGGGGACCCCAGAACCCATCACCAGAAACCATGACAGCAGAAGCCACCCGGACACGAGGTCGGCACAGTATACACAGGAAAACATATTGCACCTCAAACCACAAGGAAACCAAGAAAGCAAACACCTGAGAGAGAGAGAAGGTAAGAAGGGGCTAAAGCCAAACAGCCAAGCTCCACAAGGCAGCAAAGACAAAGGCACACCAGCTCACAACAACAGGCAACAACCTTACCAGATCCATTCAAAGAACACTTACCACTGGGAAAAAGAAACAGGATTCCAAACATAAAAAGTAGGAAAGTGCATATGGCATAAAAAGCACATGAAAATGGGACACATTAGCTTATGAAAACACACGTGGAGAACAGTGGAAGGGCAAAGCACATCCAGCACCCTGTGAAGAAAATTTTGTATAGAAGACCCAGGGAACATTCACAGAGGACCCAATAAAGATCCAAGGATTACCCTTTAAAAAGACCATCAAGGAACCTCCATAAAGACCTTCAGAGGACCAAGCCAGAGCATCCACCTAGAGAACTTTGGCTAAATATTTGGACAAGCCACAGAACCCTGCCAGGATATCTGGAACAGGAGAATTGGAAAGTCATTGTTGAATGTAATGAATGCCCATTTTGGGAAGGCTTCAGAACTTCTCAGTGCTTTACCTTTGGTACATTAGACACATTCACGAAACTACCACGGCTCTGGATTTATGCAGGACGGACCGAAACGTCGTCGTCTCTTCAATTTCTAGTGTGGGGTTGGTCAACATTTTTCAGCCACATTATTTTGACTCATCATCTCCAATTTAGATTGTCTTGTAGCAATTTGGAGCTTGAATTCTGGTTTTATTTCTCACCCTACTTTTACACCATCTGCAAATTTGCAAGTGTTGCTATTTAATCCTGTATAAATTGTTGGAATATACCATAAACAATAGAGATACCATGACAGAGCCCCCAGACACTCTACTTACAGTATTTTTCCACTCACACTTAACTCAGTTTCACTGAAATAACCAACCTCTAATCCAACTCTGGATAACCCAACCTGATAATGGTCCACGACGGACCAAAACGTCGTTGTCTTTTCATCTTCTAGTATGTGGTTTGAAATCAACATTCTTCAGCCACGTTATTGTGACTCATCATCTGCATTTAGATATCCCCACCAATACTAGGTGCCTCTAACTTTCTAAAGAGTCCCTCATGAGCAACAGTATCAAAGGCTTTGTACAGAATGTGGCAATCCTTTCTGCTATCAACTGTTTGAAATATATTGCAAAAGAATGAATGCAAATTTATTAAATAAATGCCTTTAATAAAAATCATGTGTGAATTTCTTATTAACCTGTTTTTCAAGATGCAAACAAATCGCAGTTGCAATTATCGATTCAAGCAATTTTCCTACAATATACGCTAAGCAAATTTGATGATAGTTCAATGGGCTAATAACTAATACTGTAGTTCAATGCAAGTGATCTTTCTCACTTCTTGAAAACTGACATTACATTTACAGCTTTCCACAATTATGGTACTCTGATTACCTCTATTGACTTATTAAATATGCAAGACAAGGCCTCACTAAACTAATTTATACATTCTTTAAGAACCTGGGAAAATACTTCGTCTGACCCTGGGGACTTGCTGGGGATTTAATTTTTATATTTGTTCAAGAGCTTTCTCTATGGCAACCACATAACTAGTCAACTAGTCATAACTAGTCAACTAGTCATAACTAGTGCAATGGTGTCATGTTATACACCATTGGATTTGAATTGCATCCTATGAAGAGCTTGCCTCTCATTTTCAGGTCTACCCAATCTATCCTTTCCAAGAAATTCCTTAATCTATCAAGGCCAACTTGACAGAAATATGGCACTCTTAATTAACAGTTTTCTCTCGCACATTGTACAAAATGCCCTGATACCAAGGCATTTTGTGCAATGCCTTAGTGTCAAAGCACTCTTGTTGCAGCTGTTGGTTGATCCAAGAATGTTGTCCTGACCTACCACCCACCTCTACCCTTAAGGGTAGAGGTGGGTGGTAGGTCAGGACAAGGATAACCCTGGCTGCCAACTAGTGGTGACTGAGTGAGTTGGAGTCGAGTTGTTTGCCCATTGCCTTCTCTTGTTTACACCGTTCTCCTCGTTATTTTCTGTTTTCAAGCAGTGGTTTGGTTTACAGGGCATTTCGCCTGGATTTTCTGCTCGGTTTGCTTTGGTTTTTGGGTTGACCACTGATCCTCAATTTCTCCCTCACCTCGTTCAGCATGTTGAACAAACCAGGGGGCTGGTACAACCTCTAGGAGATGCCAGTGCTCAAATTCAAGGCAGCTCCTGATTAGCCAACCCAGAAACATGAACAAAAAACTAAATTATATATATTTATGCTAGGAAAAATCCTTGTTTTATATATTGTGTAAACATATAATTTTTATGTAATAGAAACCCAGCCTATATTGACAAAATAAACTGATGTAAAGTTACTTGAAACCTAGATTAAAAAAAAAAAATCCTGAAAAGGGTCTGGATCAACATAATTTAGAATTTTAAGGTTCCACTAATCTCAAATGGTATTGCCATGTTGCTCCAGGCAAAGTTCTGACAGGCCTCATAGTGTCATGGAATAGTTCCCATAGCCAAGTACAATAATGCAAAACTCCCTCAAGACAAAATACTGGGGCCATGTCTGCTGTCAGTAACCAGTGCTAACACCCAGCATAACTGTCAGGATGTCTGACAATGGAAGATGAGAGATGCTCATATTCATAAACCAGATGAAATAAAGTACTTTTTGTTTTTGCAGAGTTATTCCTGTATGGCCCTAAGCCTCTGGTGGGTAAATAGAGCAAATATATGCCTACATCACACATGTGGGAAAATGGGTGTATTTACCAGTACCTACCACACAGAAATAGACTCCCAGTTCCCTAGAAAATATGCTAGAGGACCATAAATAAAGTGGTACTGTATAGGCTTGAAACCAAACAAAGCAAAATACATAAAAAAACCTAACTCTTTACTAATGGACCATAGACAAAATAAATTTTACCCACCCACCATACAAGAAACAATGCTTTAAGATGAAAATCAAGACAATTGAAAACCAAAGCCAGCTTGCTCACTGGACAACAGTCCGGGATCATGTGGACTGGCTCGGGTCAACAGACCCTAGGATGGGTAAGGTGCTGCTGCAACCCTGCTGGTGGTCAGTAGGGGTGACTAGGCAGCCCAGCTGGTAGTTTGTTAGACCTCATTTTACAATCACCTGTGATGCCAAGTGAGGCTTTGGAAGGGCACTGAATATTTATAAATTAATTCATGAGGTTTTCTTTTTAGCTGAATTTATTCATTTCTCCAGTGATTCTCACCCCATATATAACCCTGCAAAGATGCTTGGAAATTCCCAGGTGTACCGAGCTGTGTATTTCTCTGCTTAACTGTACACGATCTATGTCCAATGACAGGGATGTTACTTGCGAGAGCAGCTGAATATAAGACGTCAAAATTAGTTTAAGTCACTGAGGGTCAGTGACTGTACCCAGGAGATTAATATAGTACTAGGTAATTTTTATAATGTACCTATAATTCAGAGAAAATAAAACTAAAGTTAAGGAATAGAAAATGTAAGTAAAGCATGAAACAGAGGAAGTGAGACAACAGAATGAGCCTGTTGATAAGCTATGGTCATGTAGAAAGTATGGTGGGGGAAGAATAAAGTACACGCAGTATGGCAATGAAACTCTGATTCTATGCAATAAATGAATAGCTTTAAGAAAGGGTTGCTGCTACAAATGATACTTAAAGAAGGTGACCAGACAAACATAATGAACAATGACCAAGTAATTTGTAAGTGTAGCAGTTTATGTTCACTCCCTCTAACCGATGGGTGAAGATATTCAGAGTGAAGGTCAACTGTATGATTTTTGAGCCACTGTTTTACACGGGCAAAGAAATACAAATAATAGACTGCCCTTTTAACTTCTATGAACACTCGCTTAGCAAAGCTAATGTCTGAGCATTGTAGTTTTAGTGCATTTAGGACTTACAAAAGATAGTAGAAAGGAACGGAGCACATCTATGGCAGATAAAACAAGCCAACTCCAACCGTACGTGAGAGGAATATTGTATAACAAATTGTGTAACAAAGAGGGTAAGATGGAGAGGTAAACCGTGAGAGAAGTGAAAGTCTGTATGACACTTCAAGTGATATATTACTGGCATAACTAGAGGAACCATTATACTAGCCACCACACATTTCAATTACTAGCTAAACCTAGTTGCTTACCTAACATCTTGCCCATTAACAGAGTGTCTGAGATCATGTTGATGCTGTTTGGCAAGCTGGAGAATTTTGGCCAACTTATCATCATCGTCAGGAAGGTCTGCACCTCCCCAACCTCCACCAGCGAGGCAAACACCAGACAGGTACTGGACTAGTGCCGCATGTTCTCCTACCTGATATCCACGCCCTTTACCCTGAGAGTACAGCCACTCTGCTTTTAAGCTGAAAAAAAAGTTACTCACAATAACAAGCATGTTATAGATTTTCATAATATTTTACAACACTCAATTTCACCATCAACAAGAATATTCCCTAAAATACAATTAAACCATATTCACATTCTTTAGTGAAGCTTACCTTCTCTGCTTTATAATTTATGTTAAATATGTCACACCTGCAACACTGCATATAATGTTCACCTATCCCGGAGTTTTCCGATTATTATAAATACTGTATATTTATTGACAACTTAGAACATAAAATAAATCATGCTTTGGATTACAGTACTGTACTGGTACAGGCATACCTCAGTTTAAGAGTTTAATTGGTTCCTGGAGACGCCTCGTATTCCGAAAACTCGCATTCCGAAGCTAATTTCCCCATAAGAAATAAAGGGAAATGAATTAATCCGTTCCTGACTACCCCAAAAACCCCACATCAAACTAAATTTTTATACCTAATTCATCTAAATAAACCTACAAAACTATGTTCAAGTTGTTACTTACCTTGCTGTTGAATGCTGTAGGCGTATGGAAGATGGTGAGGAGGTGGGAGGAAGAGAGGAGTTACTGTTTGGAAGGGAAGTCCCCTTCCATTATCACATCAGGCAGTGAGGACTTCACTGGTATGCACACTCTGGCACATTTTGCCTGCATACCACTAGGACTTGCTTGTTTTACTAAGAATTTATCTAATGACACTTGTTTTTCCCTACATTTTAACACTTGTCTGTAGTAAGACATCACATTATCATTTAAAAGGGTCAATGCAACGGCCTGCTACAGCTTTATCTGGGTGAGTTTTTTCAACCAAAACTTTGCAGTTCTTCCCATACTTCACACATTTTCTTAATCAAGAAGGGACATCCTCTACTCACAGCTATTTTCTTAGGTTGAACCTTACCAATGGCAAGATATATAATGACAACTTTATGCTCAAATGGCCAAAAAAACGATAAAAACTGTAAATCCTTGTGAAGAATTCAGTTGGGATAGTCACTGGACACGAGACACTGGTAAACCGAGGCGCAATCGCCATGCCACCACGCGTCAGTCGGCCTGTTACACGTATCAACAAACTCGTGTCCCGAGGTAACCCTCGCCTTCCGAGACATATTTTTGGAGTAAATCCTGCTCGTCTTCCGAAAAACTCGCATACAGGGACACTCGCATTCCGAGGTACCACTGTATATGAAAAACACCTTGAACAGATCATTCTGCTTCTCACAAAAGCAAGGTTCACTGTGTTCTCAGAATGGGATCATGCCCATTCAGGCAGAATGATCACATCATTCACCCAGTGATGATTTCATCATGATCTATGTCCAATGATACACGATACATGATAGGGAGCCGGTCAGCCGAGCGGACAGCACACTGGACTTGTGATCCTGTGGTCCTGGGTTCAATCCCAGGCGCCGGCGAGAAACAATGGGCAGAGTTTCTTTCACCCTATGCCCCTGTTACCTAGCAGTAAAATAGGTACCTGGGTGTTAGTCAGCTGTCACGGGCTGCTTCCTGGGGGTGGAGGCCTGGTCGAGGACCGGGCCGCGGGGACACTAAAAAAGTCCTGAAATCATCTCAAGATAACCTCAAGAAGATCACTGGGTGTCCAGATGCATTATCTAACACGAGTAAAATGTTAAAATCAATTGGACCAGAATCTTCTCTGTGCATCTGATTTCCATCTGAACTGCACTGGGTTCAGTCTGAGCAGGAATCCATTCTATGTAAGAGTATTGGCAATTTATAGAAAAAATAATGCAATAATGTTGCAGAAAAATAAATTAGTTGTCTAAGTAATAAAGGTCAACTGAACTGTTACCTTGACTTACATGTTATATAAAATTACAAATTACAAGTATATCAGATCAGATTCTTTGGTTATCACTTCCTAATGGAGAATTCGATAATTATTTTCAACATGCTCTTACTAACCTCTCTTTGGTGTGACCTTGTAGCCATCGAGAACCTTGAGATTAAGGCACCAGTTTATGACATAAGGTCTGTAGTCGAAGGCCAGAGGGGGGCCCAAAAGGGACTCCAGACTCATCTGCCAAAAAAAAAAAAAAAATATGTGAATACAGTACCTATATGTAATAGAAATGTCTGACCAAATACACACATTAATAAATGCATTACCTTTGAATGTAATTAAAAGCTTCTTTGTGGAGGGTACCTTAGTGACTCCCCTGTAGCTATTCACTTTGGTTAGCTACATACCTATTGAGTTACACCAGACAATCGACTTGAGAATGGTCCAGGACGGACCGAAACGTCGTTGTCCCTTCATTTTCTAGTGTGTGGTCTGGTCAACAATATTTCAGCCACGTTATTATGACTCTTCATATGCTTACACCAGACCCTTGCAAGCAAATAAAAACTTAACCATAGACCAGTTCCTCACCAGGGGAAGAATAGAGGAGAAACACAAACCCCCGAATGGGGCAAGAGTTAAGGGGCCGGGAAATGAAATTTTGCACCTTGCTCAAACGCTTTCAAATTTTTGGTACATAATCTACTAGGCACATGCTCCAACTTTGTCTAAATTATCCCCAACATAACTTGAAAAGCAAGAAAATGAAAAATATTATATAAATAAGTATTGAAAATTTCAGATTTTCAAATGAGCATCAAAAATATTAAATACAGTATCACAAATTGTTCATTTGGTGTTATTATGCTCTCAGGAGAGCATATGATCTTCAGTTTTATTAGTTATTATTATAGGCTTCAGTATAGTTTACTGTAAAAAAAATTGTCAAAAAATCTTGCTCCTCACAATCATTAATAGATAAGCACATTGCAGCAATGGTCATTTGCCCTATTCCCTGATGGTACCAAGTTTTCTTCAGGCAGTGGCTTGTTTTGTTGCATTTATGCTTTTGGAGCTGATGTCTGATCCCCATGTACTTCATGCCTCATATAGTCAGCTTCTGGTTCTGATAAGCAAAGTTAGACATCACAAGGCTGGTGTATTTCTATAAGGAATGACTGGACCGGCACTTAGCTCTGGCAGCTATTGAAGGGGGCCTCCCAGAAAAATATATAATTACAGTATTTATAATGGGTAAATATTATTTTTATTACCTTAATGTGTTGGTATCCATTTTTTAAATTGTACTCACCTGTGGGCTGGACTGGGTCAAGGCAGGGATTATTGAGAATAGTGACCTGCTCCAAGTGGTTCAAGTGCGAGAGATTTGACAAGTCGTTGAGATCAACAAGAGCATTATCTGATAATGTGAGGATGATGAGACTGGGAGGTAAATACTTGTTGCAGCGGTAGAGTGTAGTTATTAAATTCCGATGGAGAAACAACTCCTAGACAAATTAAATCACGTCATTAAATTATCAAATAAAGCAAAAAAGTATGATATAAATGCCATAGTATTCAATCAGTACACTACTACAGTATTTACCTAAGACTGCTATGATTTGGTTTACATGAAACAAAATCCGTAATGACTTATTGTACAGTAATTAGTGATTTAAACGGGCAAATTGGTGACCAAATGAAGCAAATAAACTAGCATTGGATGTAATAAAATGCCAGTTTCTGGGTGAACTCTGGTGGTTCCCTGTAGCAAACATCTTCGATGTGTCTAATGCCTAAAAGTACAGTGGAACCTCGGTTCTCATATGCCCCTGTTCTTGTAGTTTATGGTTCTCATAGTAAATTTCTACGAGAAATTCGATACGGTAGTCGTAGTTTGCCTCGGTGGGCGCAGTTTGTTTATACATGTACTGGTCCAGTGTGAGCGTGGCGCTTCAATTTATGCTACCAGTATCTCCCGCCCAGTGATGATCGTGCTTGGATTCTTTGTGAAGAATTTCATTGTTTGCATGCTTTTTTGGTTTCTGAACATTATGTACTGTAAGGAAAAACAAGTGTCTATAGACAGATTCTTAGTAAGAAAAGCAAGCAGTGAGCCACAACCAGGTCATAGTGGTATGCCTGCAAAACATAAGAGAGAGAGAGAGTACCCCATAAATGTCATCACTGCTGTTATAATGGAAGGGGGACTCCTGTTCTAAACCTCTCCCCCCCCCCCTCCTCACTGTCTTCCACACACCAACAAGAGTCCTCCATGAAGATAAGGTACCAAAGAGTATTATTCTGTATAAAATGTATTTTCAGTTAATATTTTTGGAGGTGTGGAACAGATTAATTCAATTTACATTATTTCGTATGGGAAAATTCTCTTCGGTTTTCGTACCATCTCTGGGAACGGATTACCTACCAAAACAAAGGTACCACTGTAATATCTAATCAGTCACAGAGTTCTCTAGCCTATGGAAGACCCAGAGCCAGAACCTAGCCTCCTCACTGAACAGTGGCATTTATTTTTTTATATGCCACCACCAGGGAAAATGTGGAACATGAAAATGAATGGGAGAGAGAAAAGGGGAAGCACCTGGCCCAGTGCACAAGAACAGGCCAGAGGGGGAAAACAAAGTACAAAACAACTTGCAAAATGGAGTGGTGACAGTGTCGATCCTGTACGCAAGTGGCAATGGCTCCACCAGTGCCACATAATCCAAGGCAACAGTATTGGCAGGAGATTCCAACTAAAAAGAACAACAATACAAGTGGCAAAACAACTGCCAAGAATTAGTACTACTGTACCGATGCTTTAATGAACTCTGAAGGTGGGACACCTTCGAGCACCTGATCAACTCGGTGAACAATACCCCTGTGATATACCCCTAAGAGCGTTTGCTGCCTGGGAAGCTCAAATGTCATCAGGAGGACTGGGAAGAAGAGAAAAGTGATGGGAACACCCCACATAAATCAGGGTCAAAGGTATCAGTGACCCAACAGACAACAGGCGGAGGCAGGGTGAATGAACATCGCCCGGTGGCACAGACGACGTACACCCTAAACCTCGCAAATAATGAGGGCAGGGTCAACAGGCATACCCATGTGGTCTGCCGAACTGAAGTGGGAAGCCCGATAATGATGGTAATGATAATGGTGGTGGCGGCATATAAAAAGATAAATGTGACTGCTTCCTATACCTCAGTGAGGAGACCAGGTTCTGACTCTGGGTCTCCAGGAGACCAGAGAACTCTGAGACTGATGGCAACTTTCAGGCAATACACACACTGGAGATGTTAGCTACAGGGAGCCACAAGGGACTTCCCTAGAAAAAATGATTACTTCAATACTGCTGAGGCATAATGAGTCATTACTAGAAGAAAGCATTAATAATGACAGCTGAAGAGGTAAACAGCAATATTATGATAACAGATAGCGACACAAGACATAGTCCTTGGCCAGTTTTATCTACAACAACAACTTGCATTTTTTACCCTAACTAAGCTACTAATCCCATAACTGCAAAATGATCATACTCATCTCTGACTCTTAATGTTAATAACAACGTCTACAAATTTTTAAATCAAACCAAAATTGTTAAGACTATTTAGTTGTATTGAACATTATGTAATAATATAATACTGACCAAAATACACACAGCAGACATGGATGAACATAACTCTTAACCAAACCTGGCCAAGGAATAATGCTCTTTATGAGTCAGTTCTTTGGATTCTTTCATAACCAGAGGCTATATGGTTCACCCAGGACTTACAACACTCACCAGCTTCCATGATTTTTATCCTTATCACAAGAGACATCTTTGCAAGTGCAGGACCACTTGTAAAGTTACCCCATCATGATAGGGATTAAAAATTATGGGAGCAAGTGGGAGGGAAAGTATTATGAGTCCTGGGGGATCCATCCTGGCACTGGATATGGAAGCATCAAAAGGCACTTAGTGCAGAAAGATCACTTACATGCAGAATTGTCAACTGACCTTGAGATTCTTCAACATAGAGAGATCATTGACATGAGTTATAAGATTTCCTGACAAATTTAAATGCTCCAGCGTTCTGTTGTAACTTAGCCCCTCAATAGTCTGCGTGGGTGAGAGAAAAATATACAAGTATTAGAAAGACATAAAAAATACTACTGTATCTTTATTCTTACTCAATCAGCACTGTTAATAAACAAAGAGTAACAGCATCCTGTGAATGTGCAACCTAGAATTCCAGTGATCATCAACTACTATATTTAAAAACAATACATGTTACAGTGACATTATTAACCCTTTAGTTGTGAAGATAGACAATCATCACCAACACAATATCATTCTAGAGTACTATCAGCCCACATACTACAACTCGTGTGGATATGAGGTCAAATGTAAGTATGCAGCTAAAGGGTTAAGAAAGGTATAAGCTAATGTAAAACAATATATATATTCTACAGTTGTGTACTCACCTTCAACTTATTACCAGCCAAGTTGAGGTGGACAAGATGGATGAGCTCCCTCATCCCTTCCACCTGAACAATGCTGTTATTAGGAAGGTTGAGCACACGTAGCGAGTACATACGAGCAAACCAGTACATCCGTACAACCTGGTTGTTGGCAATTGACAGCTAGGAAGGAAAAGTTGTAATGCTATTATTAAAAAAATAATACAAGTCTCACTTAAAAACCATCCCCCAATGTTTTCAAAGATGAGTTGTGTTAACATGCCAGTGTCAACTGTATAGAAAAGGGAAAGATAAAATTCTTTACTTTCAATTGCATCAAACTAAAAGGTTTTATCAAATTTAAGATAACCATTTAAATAATATTTTAGGTAATTTTATTAAAATTCAGAGCTTCAGCAGTTTCCCTTATATATAAACTTTGACAAGAAAGCAGCACAGCCAATCCATTCGCTGCAAAGAGACAATGATGTTATGTCACATTAATTTACTTATACGTTCTGTTGTGCTGAGTACATGTGTACTCCTAGCTAATGGTACCTGATGTTTTTTTATCTCCCATGATATTTGCTCTTGAGACTGGATGTAGATGGCATCCCCAACTACTTCTTTAAGTACACTTCACTTGCCTATCACCTGCTTTGCATTCAAGTAGTTCTTAATACCTTTTCACTGTGTCCTCTTGTCCTATTATCCTTAATTTGTAAAAGACTGACCCTGTCCACCTTACTCATTCCACTCGGTAATTTGAACTTTGTGATCACATATCCTGTGTGGCATGTGTGATGTTTCTATTATGGCTACCGTCTGCTGACACCTCTTCCACCTGTCAAGTCAAACTCCCATATGTATGCAGGCGATGAGTCACAATAACGTGGCTGAAGTATGTTGACCAGACCACACACTAGAAGTTGAAGGGATGACGACGTTTCGGTCCGTCCTGGACCATTCTCAAGTCGATTGACAATCGACTTGAGAATGGTCCAGGACGGACCGAAACGTCGTCGCCCCTTCAACTTCTGGTTCCCATATGTAAAAATGTATGATGGCCCCAGATTCATTTTTACAATGTTTATAAGGAGGCAGGGAGCCTAAAATTTGTATTATTTTAATTTTTGAGTTTCTACAGAAGAGAGAAGCCTAGTCAGTGATCAAACATGGCAGGTGGAGAGTGCTGTTGCAGAGATTCATGCCAAGATTTGGGAAAGATGCTGATGGCGAGTCCCCTGGATGAACAAATCTACAGGGGCCGTGACGAGGGTTCGAACCTACGTCCGCGAGGATCTCAGACGCTGCCTTAATCGACTGAGCTAATCCCCTGGATTAGCTCTTCCAAACATCCCCTGGATGTTTGAAAGTAAGGTGACTGTGTGCTTGCATGCATGACTGACCCATGAGAACATGACGTGTGGTCACATGACATGCTGGAGGTGCCCAAGTGGTGCACAGCAAGTTGTCATCATGCTGGTTGTTGTCTTTGGCCACTTGTCTGCAGTGGAACTCCACTGTGGTTTGGTTGTGATGATGAGCATTTATCTTCCAGGGGACTTGACGATCTGGCTCCGCCCTGGATGCTATCCAGTGGTTCTTAGCTCTTTCAGGGTGGTGTCAGTCGGCCCCTTTCACTGGAATTAACCAGTGAAAACTTGTTTTTTCAGGGCTCCTCATTTTTGAGAATCCCCATCTCTTCTACTTAAGTTCTGCACAGCTTATGATCCCTTCAAATTCTGCCTCCTTCATCTGGTCTGATGGGACATTGGGTCTTTGCCATTTAGTTGGGTGCTGCAGTCTTTGTTGTTTGGTTTCTCTAGTTGGAGGTTCATCTCCATCTTTGTCCCAGTTCCTTTATCCTGTAGGTTCGAGGGCTGTGCATTGTCGTGATGGGATAGGAGATCTGTACTGTTGGTGGCTCAGGTTGCCACATGGTGATAATCAGATGTGATAAACTAGAGATTTGGCCCAGTTAATGATTGTTTACATAGTAAGGGAAAGCACTGATAATGTGATCCAAGCAGATATTTGATTTGGTGTGCTCTACCTTTCTGGTGGTCTTCCTCTTGATTACTGTGGTGGTCTTAGACCCCCTCCCAGACTTCCCTTCCCTCTATTGAGGGGAAAAGATTCTGAAACAAGTCTGTGGTAGATGCTTATGAATCAATAGAGTCTGGTATTATAACGAGGCTTTGACAAGTAACATATACCAGTGTGTAACTCTGGGAGCTACTGAGGGCAACACCCTCCAGAGATGCATTTCCTTATACTAAACTCTGGATTGTTATTGGTGCCCTTATTTAAAAAAAAAACATATAGATACGCTAGATAAGCTCAAAAAAGTTAAAAACAACTTATTGGTTCCCAAAAATAAAACAATTCAAGATTGGACCTGCAGCACTAAGAATGAAAGAAACGCAGGTTAACAAAAATACTGGACATGCTTTTACGAACAGGGAAGTTGACAAATGTGATAAACTGCAAGAGAGTGTAGTATGTGTGTCAACACCATTACATGTTTTAAAACTTTGTGTGACAAAACAGTATAACGACGATGGGAACCTTGAACTTAGCCCTTCTCCTGTAACTACAATTTGATAGTTGCACACACAATAATAGTGAATAATGATGATGACGAAGCAAAACAACAACAATTTGATTACAAAATCAAGAGAGACTATTAGTACTTGACTCTCAACCCTTACACAATGTGAGTTACAAATAACAGGTAAAAAAAAAAGAGAATGGTTTCATCTTACCCTTTCAAGTTCACCATAGCTGTCAAGATTGGCAAGGTTTTGTAAAGAGTTGTTATCTAAGACAAGGGCAGTAGCATAGGCTTGGTTGGCTGGTGCTTTTTCCAATCTTTTCAGTCTTCTGCCACACAGGTCAAGCACAATTTCAGAGTCATACACAACTGCTGGGAAAGCAATAAATCAACATTTCTTACAAAGTTTAAATCAAAGCATACAACTTAAAGAATTCTCTTGCATGAAAATTGCTTACAGTATATGTAATACCAGGTATGTTACTCCTAATGGTGAAATATAATTACTTTATCAACATGCTTTCAAAGTATGTACTGTATTACCCTTTGTCTCATTAAGAGCAAAGAGATAGGAATGCACACTGCTTACTAAAGTAGTGTGTAATTATGCCCAAAACAGCATCTGTCATTTAGATCAAAAACAGTCTTGCAAACAAGAATATCTTTGACTTGAGTCAAATATCCTGTCTGTTAAAGAACCTGTGACTCACGCCACAGGTAGTTCAGCAACTCAAGCCACAGGGACAGTGCTTCAGATTCATAGTCCTGAGGTTCCGGGTTGGATCCCCGGTGGAGACGGAAACAAATGGGCAGAGTTTCTTTTACCCTGATGCTCCTGTTACCTAGCAGTAAATAGGTACCTGGGAATTACACAGCTGCTATGGGCTGCTTCCTGGGGGCGTGTAACAAAAAGGAGGCCTGGTCGAGGACCAGGCCACGGAGACGCTAAGTCATCTAAAGAAAACCTCAAGAATCTCAAGATAACAGGTAATTCTGCTAGCAAATGCATCTTTGACTAAGGTCATATGCAATTGGAATTATGTTTTATCATTTGATGATATAATTTGTAAAATAATATGTCGTATTTAACACTATCGCTGACTTTGGACACCGATCCCGTCATTTTTTTTTTCATGGAAATGTCACTGCTTCCTGTGCCTCTCTGAGTGGACCAGGTTTTGCGCTGGTCCCCATTAATTAATCATATAGAACTTTATGGCTGATGCGACCTAGTAGATAGTACTATATCAGTATATAATATACAGCAGCTTTAGGAAACCACAAGGAGCTCCCCCCAGAAAAAATATTTCCAAGCTTGAAAACTGACTCCAACATGTTTAATCATTATATAACTTTTACACAACACATCTCAGTGTACAGTACATAATAAAATGCTGTACATTACGCAATCTTTTTTTTCAGAAATAGGGGCAAGATGTAGGTCTACGAGTTTGATGGTGGTTTCTGGGTAAGTAGGATAGGTAGTTGAGGATGACCTGAACATACCAAATCTAAACTCCTATTTGGTAAGCCACATATTCGGCAAAAAACATTACAGAATCTCAAAACTCTCTTTGCAGGCACCTGGACACAGATCAGTTTTCACACTCATCACGGAAGAAAACGTGCTCAGCAACCAACTGCATTTCTTTCTCAAAGCAAGTAGTGAAGTTAGCAGACAATCAACAACAAAATTAATTGTTAGATATCAAATCTAGATGAACAATATGTTCATTCTGAAAACAACAGCTGTGCTCAACTATTCCTAGAAATTTGACAATGCTATAATGTATTACAGATAAGATTTTGATAAGTCTTTTTAAAACAGCATACTGTATAGAAAATTTCCTATAAAAAACAGGAATTTTGTAAAATTAAGGATATTTATCAAGATAAAAGCTGAATTCATCAGCAATTGTTAGTACATGTACAATGTACAACAAGACTTAGCACAAATATTCCAACCTACATGTAATGGTGCAGTGAACTCTCTACTACAGCACAGTCTTGTGCCACATCTTACCTGTGTCATCTTGTCCCTCATCTTTTTCCTCTCCTGAAGCAAATAAAACAACACAATTAATTAACTGCATATTATGGCAATAAAATATAAAGCTGATGTCATTAGTTTCACAAATCATTCCATTCAAAAATCCCTGCTTATAATCACAAATCATGTACGTAACCGTGGAACAAGCTGCACATTGTTGATAACAATGTGCAGCTTCGTACAATGTGCAGCATCAATAACAATGTGCAGTTGTTCCCTATGGGAACATAAGGTTTACTGTGGATGTGTTTTGCTCACAAGAGCCCCTTCATATCACATTTGATACGTGCTCTAGCTACAGAATAATTTGAATATACAGCACTTGATGTAGTCAAAAAAGAAGGATAAATATCTAGTTATAAATATGTTGTTCAAATTACCAAACATTATAACTTCTTCAGAACCAAACATTTTAACCCACTATAATGTGTCATAATATGCCACATGACAGCATGTGATGCAATAACAACTAGTGTACAAACATAACTGCTGGCTAATCAATCAATATTGTTTCAAGGTGCCAAACAAATGATCATGCTAATAATTGTGTAAAGTGCTATGAATCACTTTTTAAATATTGTGATATAAATATAAATAATTTCAAAAGTATATTTAGTAGCAGACGGTGACCTGGTGATCCATAGAGGACAAGCACAAGCCCTCAGCTCAACCTGCCGAGGCTCTAACATGCAGCTAATTGGTCTGTTAATCAATAGTAATAACAAGTGTCAAACTTCACCCCCCATTGACACTCCCCATTTTTCCCACCGTGACACACGCCCATTACACACACGACACGTCACCATCCACACTATTATGCCACAATGCTTAAGAGTTCACCAACCTCTGCCTTGGTCATCCATTTGAGGAGCGAGCAGGGCTAAACCTGCCAGTGTGAGTCCACAGTAAATGACAAGTCTATAATAATCTTGAACTACACCATTCTTCCTCTCAGTCCTTCCATTTCGCTAGCATGAAAACAATAACTAGTCTTTATTGTTCAAACACAGATGTGAACAAGCAGAGTCAAGAGGTCGTGGGGTTGACATTTCCCGCAAATTTCCTATATTGGCTAAAATAGCACATACCTGAGGAGGCCATATTTGAGCGCCAATGTTTTGATCGACTCTCGTAAGAAATCGATGATATATTTTGATTTAAACAGATTTCTTAAAACGCATTTAAATATAATTTTATTATAAAAATATGCAATGAAAATAATTTACAATATAAATAATAATAAATTGAACGTAATATAGATATATTTGTTAGTGAGTAATTAATACGAAAGTGAGTGTTTTGGTGAGGAGAGGGAGGGCTGGCCGGGTCCTTGTGTTGTGGCCGCCGCCATGAAGTGAGTGTCGTCCGCGTCCTCCTATATCCCAGTCATCCTTGCCTCCTCCTCCTCCCATACTTGTCTATACCCTCCTCTCCTGCCTCAAGATCATCGCCCATGATGAATTTTTCCTTATTTTCAGGCTTCAACTGTGCAACTTCAGTGGCTACAAAATCCAGCCCGGCCATGGCAAGACCATGGTGCGGACGGATGGCAAGGTGAGCAACACTAGTCTTGTGTTGGGAGGGTGTGTGGGGCCCACACCTCGTGTGTCGCCACACACTACACAGGGCAGCATTATACATGCCAAAAATGTATGCCAAACAGGGCTTTGTGGCCAGACAGTATTAAAAACAGTTTGGTGAAACATGTATGTCGATGACGTTGAGTGTTTTTGGACATAAACAATATATTTTATACTGTATGTAACATTATACATATACCAGCAATTCACAACTTGCTAGATTAAAATTCAAAATACATTATTGGTATAAGGCACATATTTACTAGTGTTAACACACGTGAGTCCAGAGTGAGGCAACATGGGGGGGGGGGTGACCTGGTGAGTACCTATATGGACACTATAAAGAGCATTTAGCCATTAGATTGGTTCACGGGTTGTACAGGAGTATGTAATAGATTATAGCAGCGTGAGGAGCCCCCAATACTGTAGTGAAGGAGTGGACATGGTGGTATAGATAGCAGCATGCTGCTAAGATACACAAACCAGGTTCTTGGTAAGTACCTTAGTGTAGTTACCTAAATTTAGTTACAGGATGAGAGCTACGCTCGTGGTGTCCTGTCTTCCCACCACTGTCATAACGCATTAAAACTACTGACGGTTTTGGCCTCCTCCGTCTTACATAACTTGTTCCAACCGTCTACAAATCATACAAATGAGAACAAGCTTGAATGGTCCCCAAACCAATATGCAACTGAAAATTCTACACCTCCAGAAGGATTTGAACCCAGACATCCAGGAGCTCTATGCACCATGGCGTACCTGGTTCTTTAACCACTAGACCACACGACTAAAAATTATGGTGTTACGCTTACAGGGTTACAAAGGTGCGGGTGAGTGAGGGGCTACTTAACCCTTACAGTGGCTATGGAGCCACTTACCTGACCATGGAGCTATGGTCATTCCGCCTGTGCACAAAATAAATATGAAAGTTCCAACAAATAATTCTTCATTATAGAATGAATTTGTATGCAGAATTAAGAAAAACACAAAAATAAGTGAATATCTTTTCAGTGGGTGGAGGGGCTCTGAGGAGCTGCGTCTGGCACTTAACGCCTGGCACTTAACGCCTGGTGCTCCACTGTGTTGATGCTTCCTGTTTTATCATTTTTTTTTACATCATTTTTGTCCATATTTGCATCATTTATGTAAAACCAAGACAATAATTGTTTAAATCATCATATGATGACTGCATTCACCTAGTAACATTCATGATTATAACCACATTTGTACCATGAAATGGTAGCAGAATTTTTTTCATGGGCAAGGTAAACTTATTAAATTACTTCCACATACTTGCCCCATGTTCATAGCGCTAGCTGTGGCTAGAGCTGTAAAGTCTTGAACAGCATTGTGTTCACTGATAGCTGAACATTGTACAGTCTTTATCACAAGTCAGGTTCTTTTGTAATCAGTAGTGTGATAGGTTGTGGTATCGCAGCTATACTGAACCAAGATGGTATGGCTCTCCCTCACAAATAAAAAAAAAATGCTGCTATTGGCCTTGCAGTGTGTGTCGCAGGTGGAAACAAATGAAAATCATCATATAAATAATTAAACAATTTACTGAAATAGTAATGGAACAAAAATGACACATGACAATACTTGGCTATCATGTAATGCAAGGATGAACAAGTTAGTATGACCTTAAATAAACTATAGGCAATGAATAAAAGTATAAAGACATACTGGTGTACTGAAGACAGCTACCATACCACCATGGCATCAGTCACAGCGTTGGCTGAAGGCGGATGACGGGTGAGACATGAAGGTGATCCAAGAGCACTAAGGGAGACTGGCTCTCCAGGGAGGCAGCACCCTTTATATAGTCCAGTGATGACTCGTCCAGTGTCAATGCTAGGTGGACATCTGGTCGACTAGCAAACTGCTCGTTTGTGGCTGATGGTGCCTTTGTGTTGAGCTGCACCACTGCCAGTTGAAGGTGGCTAACTGCTTGTTTGTGGGGGGCAAACTACCGGTTAGCAGAGGCGCCCGGCTTGCCTCTTGAGTCGTACCAGGCCGTGCCAGGCCCTGGGGGGTACGGAGAGGATAACTGACTCATCTGGGCTGATGTAGATGTAGACTTCCAGTGCAGAGGCATTGAAGGTGAAGGGAGAATACACTGCATTGCAGGGGATTCACATGACAGTAGTAATTAGTAGCAGTTACACATATATTTTGACATTTTTAGGCAAAGCCGTGGTCACCAGCTGAACAACAGTGCCGTTAGCTCATGCAGGCAATGAGTCGCAATAACATAGCTAATGTTGACCAGACCACACACTAGAAGGTGACGGGATGTCGACGTTTCGGTCTGTCCTGGACCATTCTCAAGTTGATTGGTCCAGGACGGACTGAAACGTCGTCGTCCCTTCACCTTCTAGTGTGTGGTCTGTTCAACATACTGTTAGCTCATGCTGCATACGTCAGCCTTTGCTGCTCACTCAGTACAGAGGCCTTTACACCCAGGAATGTTGCCCATGATTTTCTTTTTAAATAGCGTCTGTTTACTGGATACCTGAGGAAGCTTATCTTACTGAAGTATCTTACGCGGTACTTATGTGCAGGCCGTTAGACCAAAATTGTACACATACAATCTGCACTGTTAAAGGGTTAAAGCACCCTGCCCCTTAATCTGAATCCCTGACAATATCATTATTTCTTGATAGATTGAGTTGTACTAAATTTCAAACATTCATCCTCCAGTGCCTAGTACCTGTAGTTGCATATTGTCTGCAGAAATGACCAGTTTCTTCAAAGACATATGCATATACCTTTCTGTCAGTACCAAACAAAAACATTAATTGTACTGGATTTGTTTAGATAGTAACTATACACTGTGGCCAATACTCCATCACTGCCAGGAACACTTTGGCTTAAACTCAAAATACAGTACTGTAGTTGGTTCCCAGGTTCCAGAAGTAAATTCAAGGAGACTGTTGTCGTCATCACAAATGTAGAATAATTTGTAGAGGTCCTGTTCATCTAGCAGAGTAGTCTGATGTATAAGCAGGTGGCATGCTTTCCACATCTTTGTATGAGAGACTTGTTAACTGTGGGTTTTTTTTTTTTTGAGTTATTTCACTTATCTGTTTTTGGTACTGTATTGCATGTCAGCTAACTGGGATATTCCAGATAGTGATTTGGCAATATCGGAACACCCCCCCAAATGCATAATTAACTCATTGCATAGTAAGCAATTACAAAATATTTGTTTACTCCTTTATATCCATATAGAACAATTATAACATTTTAAGCAGGGATGTAAAAACTGGCCAATTAAAATTGCCAAATGGTGATATGCGAGAGATAACAACAGCATTTTGAAGTTCAAATGACATATATAATCCCTCAAATTATTTTTTAGTGATATTACTGATGTTAAAAGAACATTTAATACTAAATTGAAATCAGTGAGTTAACACTTTCTGAGGATGAGGACTCCTCGCGGCGTCCTGTTTCGCCTACCTGCTCCCGCATAGTGGACATAAATTTGTCCTCTTTTAAAATATTTGTATAAAATTCAATTTTTATCTGATTTACTTTGGGTTTGTTTCAAACTGCGCGCCATGAGGCTCTCTCACCAATAGGCTTCTTTTTACAATAAGTTCATGAAAGGTTCACAAACATAACAAAAGTAAAAACATTTCGTGTGCGTTTGACTCTCACTGACATGTTCCAGCGTTGTTTTATATTTGGCGCTATTCTATCTTACGCTTTGTTGATCTTCTTTACCTACGGGCTCATAGAACATTCTATTGCGAACACATTGACACAAAAATGAATGACGTACATAGAATAATAATGTCATGAGAGTGAAATAAGTATAAACTTTCAAAGCGCCATGTGTCGTCCCGTCACCGATACCGGGTAACAATTTCACCACTTCCCACTCTTTTGCGGGCGGGCCGCAATCATTATTCTACGCTTATATTCATATCATCGTGTTGGGAATTTCATTGCGAGTCCATTGATACCAAAATTAACGCTGTAAGACAAGTGTGGAGGTGATAACAATCCCAAGAGTAAAAACATTTTGTTGCTGTTGGGCGCTCATGGCGAGTCATCTTCGTAGTTATTTATTTGGTGCTGGTATCCCTATACGTTTCGTGACTTTTTTTACTGATGTTCTAGAGAATTTTATTGTTAACACGTTGGTACCAAAATGAAATGCGTAGCTCGAGAACTAAGGTCAGGAGAGTAAAAAGAGTATACACATTTTTGTTTTTACGCTTACGCGGCAAAACGCCGTGAGCACATACTGCTTATTTTTTTACCTTCGCCGTGAGGCTGAAAGTGTTGACACTTAAATTGGTCCGTAATTCTGTAAGCATTTCAGAAATGAGAAATCTTGAAACAAAAATTTGGCAGCAAAATCTTATCCCTCTTTCACATATATCCAATTTATATACACTATAAAAAAAAATTGGATAACTAGAAAAGTTCTTTAGAAAGGCGAAGAATTAGGGGTGCCATGAGGTATACGAGTGGATGAATGGACACAAAAGGGAAATTGATAGTATTCAAAGTATCAACACAAAACAATGGGTATAAATAAGTTTGCATGCTGCAGTAAGACTGGTTTGATTTGATTTAAATTGATTCAAATTGGATTTTTTATATACTGTATAACCATAATTAATTTTTCCTTCAGGTGTACGTGTTCCTCAGTGCCAAATGTGAGCGGGCACACATGATGAAGCGAAATCCCCGTGAGATTCGATGGACTATTTTATACAGGTTGGTGTTCAATAAATTTACTGTATTATGATTTTGTTTAAAGCATTTATAAATCTACTGGCAAGATAAGAGGTCGGCTAATAATGCTTTCACAGTACTCTTCTGTGGATTAGTAATAGGCCTAGTAGTAGTCTTGGTTTAGAGATAAAGAAGGGAGGAAATGTAAAGGATGATATAAAGGTCTACTGCTGCTAGATTAAGCTTTAGATTGGTAATGACTTAATCATTCATCTACCAGCCACATGGCTAACCTCTTGCCTTAAGTTTGTTGTGCTACTGTTGATGCCTTTGTTAGTTTAATTGGTTTATGGACATTGTGGCTGTTTATTTTCTAGTACACATTT
Source organism: Procambarus clarkii (assembly GCF_040958095.1). NCBI lineage: Eukaryota > Metazoa > Arthropoda > Malacostraca > Decapoda > Cambaridae > Procambarus > Procambarus clarkii. The sequence goes on from NC_091167.1 coordinate 28,750,516, forward strand.
AGCTTGCATTATCAGCCTTACTACTTTGTAAATTTTCATTGTTTCTAGTAATAATTGCTGTGTTTTCTTTCTAGGCGAAAGCACAAGAAGGGTATGGAAGAAGAGACTACAAAGAAGCGTACTCGCCGTGCCCAGAAATACCATCGTGCTATTGTAGGAGCCTCTCTTACAGACATTATGGCCAAGAGGTATTTAGATGTGGTTTTATTCCATGGAGCATTTTTAAAGTAATTTTCAGTTAATTGTATTTTCTCCATTTTTTATTATACATTCAACCTTTTAGTGAAGGTATCAGAAATATTTTGAAAATGGCTAGAAGATCACTTCTGAATTGTGTATTGAAAAGGCTAGGTTTGGTTACCTAATGAAAGTTTGCTTAGACTATGCCACCAGGTCTGCCTTGATGGCTGCCTTATGGGTTGCTCTGGTCTCCTTGATCCCCTATTCCAGCAGTTGTTTACAGTGTTTCCTTGTTTGCCTGCAAGGAAACTATTGAAACCAAGTTTTCAGCAGTCCTTGTCTGCCTGTTCCGACTGAATAGGGCATGGGTGTTTTGGGGGTCATCCAGGCTGTTGGGGATCCCAGGTTTGAAGTGTTCATTACCCCTGTATGTTTGTGGGTCTGCTTTCTTGTCCAGCAGTCTGTCTTTGATTCCTGCAGTGCTCTCTCTGGTGTGTGCTCATCCTTTTGTGGGTAGTTAGCTTCAGGGCGCCGTAAGGGGCTTCCCCAGAAAATCAGCACTGAATGTAATGAAACTCTAATTCTAGGTGAGCACCAGTGGCTCTTGACACCCTCCCTCGGGGAGTTTGGTTCTTGCATCATTCGTCGAACTGACGGTGGAGCGACCTGTAAGCCTTGGCTTGCCCCCCTCCTTCCCTAAAATGAGGGGAAGGGTGGAGCAAACGAGCAGGTGCTGGTTATAACTGTCATTTGTTTACACAGTTCACAATCCTTCTGCATGACCACTTTTTTCAAAGCTTGTCGCTTGTCAAGTTTTTCAACCAGGGGCTTAGATGGTGTCTAGGTATCTCCAGGATACTTGCATCATGTGAGCCTGCGGGCCGCTCCAACCAACAGTCTGTTGGACTTAAAATTGTTGGTCTCTTTCAAGTCAAGCCTGGCCTCTGGCTGAGCTTGAGGAGTTGAAGCTTTCAGGCACTGCCTTTCTGCCTGAATCTGTTTTTTCTCCATATTAGTGCGAGGCATGACTACCATGTATCGTGAGGGTTCGAGTTTTTGGCTCTCGACTACTGGCTGGTTTAGGCTCCCAATTGGTCCTTGTCAAGCTAGCCAGGGGTTTGATTCTTTCCCAGCTCACCAGGATCGGGTTTCTGGTGACCTGTGTAAGTCCCAGTTGGTTCCATTTTAGATTCGGCCTGGCTAGGTCTCTTCTGGAGTTGTTGGTAGCCTTTGGCCCAGCTCTTACAGATCTGTTGCCCGCAGATAGCAGTGAAGTTAAGATGGGCATGGCCAAGGCAGTTAATTACATCAAACGCTGCTCTCCCAACGTTGGATGTAATGAACGACCTCTTTCTGGTGGGGCCCTGGTGGCTCCACGCCTCCATGCTTATCGTTTCATTGGCATTATCTGTTCCTTAATTGATTTGTAGGCTGACTGGACCATGGGCTACCTGGTGGTGGGGTTTGGAAGTACTGTATTGGGTTCTAGCTAGATTTTTTTATTTTTCTATATTTTGTATCATTTGGAGTTATTTTGTACTTTAGTTGTTTTTGAAGCTTGAGAATCCAGCAGTTGTCTGTAATTTCCAGTTTCTAATGCATTTCCAGTGAAAAGGTTGAATGTAATTCTTTTTGTACCTTGTGAAGTAGCCAGGTTTTGGCTCTGGTGCCTAGTATGTCAAATGAATTGGTGACTAGTAGATTGGAGCAATTTTGGCAAGATAGCAACAGGGTGCCACCAGGGCTCTGCCAGAAAGAGGCTTTTCATTACATTCAACACTAGGTTTATTCATCAGTTACCTGGCTTATCTAGTTTTTCAAAATCCAGTCATCTCCCTAACATTTTAAAATTTAAATCCATAACATTTAAAATGCTGGATTGCTAAATGTATGCTAATATTCTAAACTTGCATGATACATTGATTTCATTATTTGATTATAATTTTCACAGAAACATGAAGCCTGAGGTTCGCAAGGCCCAGCGAGAACAAGCTATCAGGTATGTTTACACATTTTGTTCTATATGTTGAAAGAGATCTTGAATTTATTATGCTATAAATGGGTTAGCTGTGGTTAAATTTTTTATCAAATTGATTATTAACTTTCAGAACAGCAAAGGAGAAGACCAAAGCAGCGAAGGCCAATAAGAAGGCTAATGCTCCAGCTCCTGGCAAGGTATGTGTTTATGAATACTGTTACCTTAAATATTAACCAGTTGAATGATGTTTTTTTATGGTAAATTTGTCTAGAGGTAATGGTGTAAAAAGTGAGTAATGTAAGTAGGCTGCATTCAAGATAATTTAAGGAAGACAGTGGACAGCCATTGTCTTTTAGGGAGCAAGATACAGTTTTAAGCCACACTCCATGACATGGTGTTATGGCGAGTGTTAGTAGTGGAAGCCACATGTATCCAGTTTAAAGGGGTAAAAAAATAAAGGAAATATAATTTAAATGGCACCTGAGGCCAACAGCTAGTTGGAACCCATAAATGTAACAAAATTGTGTACCATTCATTATATGGCAGCATAGATAAATTGCCATGATCTGCTACCTTTGCCAATGTTTTGATTGGTACATATATTAATACAATCTTGTTTACTTAACGTCTTAGTGCCTTGAATTTCTCCCAACAGGCAAAGAAAGCTACGCAAAAGGCTCCAAAGATGCCCCGGGCTGGTCGACCAGGTCATGGCGGACATGGTGGTCGTCGTTAATCAATAAATGGAAGCTGCGAATGTTCTTGATTTTTTCTTACCCTCAGTGAATGTCTTTTGTTAAATGTTATGCTATTTGATGTAAAGATAAATTTTAATGTAGAATCATGTCGGTGGCTTTTATTATACAATGGCCTATAGTATAAGTGCATCGGATTTTTTCACCTTCACCTTTAATTTGTAAACAAATTGACCTGGATTTGAACCATGGGCAAATTTGACAATTGTGTTCTCACTACCTGAATGAAAGGTGTTTATGCTTAAAATGAGGCATTATAAGTAATTTTATACAAATTTATACATTCTCAGGGTGTAGCATTAGGGTCTTGATTAATACATTAATTTGTTTACAGCTCTTGATAACCTGTACAAACTTGGTGAGTACTAAAGCGCACTGGCTATTTGTTAATACTCAGGATTAGATTTTATCAGATACTCATTTAAGGTTTCTGATAAGAAACATTTAATACTAGATAAAATTCTAGTTGCTTCATCTCAAATTTTTGCCAGGTTCTAATATATTTTATAACTTAAACTACAGTAATATAAATCTATCAAAAGCTACTTTTTTATGTATATTTTTTTACTAAATTAAAAAAAATCCACATTTAAATAATTTCTTTAAATTTAAATTAACAAAAAAATGTAATTTAATGAAGTATTAATTAAAATACATTTGAAATGATTACAATTTACATTTAATAGTAGGAAATGTCTGAATTGGCAGAAAGTATTATTGTACAGTATATAGAAAGATATAAAAGGTGTTTCAGTTGTCCAAGTATAATCTAATGTTAGTGTATTATTTTCCAGAAGGCTGGGATTTTTATGCAGATTCATCAGTTTCATAAAGTAAGCACAAGGCTTTTAGGAAATTTTGGTATCTTTTCACATTCATTTTGCACCATTTCCTTCATTTTTACATTTTAATTGTATGATGATTATATATAATCTGTCAATCCAATGATTCCTGATTAGCTAATAATACTGAGGTAAGTATTTATTGCCATGTTTATGGCATATGAGTAAGCTTTTCTAAGTTTGTATTTTTCTATCTTTTTAACAGTTGAGACCTTGTGATGATGATTCGCTTTGATAATGTAAGTTCTGGCAGTTTTTTGTCTAAAATATATAATGGGATTCGTATGGTTTCTATGTATCGCTTAATCCTCAAAATGGTCATTAAAATTATCATCAAAAACTGGTTTGTTGATAACCCCAGGCCACTAGTGAACATAACTCTCCAAATAACAATTCTGAATTTCTGTTTACATGCTGCTTGGTATATAAACAATGCAGTAATAACAATAATGGTCAGATGGCAACAGCAGTGGCCCTGACAATCAAGAAATGACTGCATGTTAAGGGTTAAGCATAGTTGGTTATATCGGTTAGGTTCAAAAGTATTATAACTACTAGTACTGTAAATTCTTTTAGTGAAAAAGTTTGGCAATTTATAAATACATTTTCTTACTTCTGCCTTCCATGATTCACAGTAATTGAACCCATTTTCATTTACTGTACAGTAATTCAGAGTGACAAGACTTGCAGGGGTATTTTTCATCCTAGGCATTAATAAAGTAGCTGTTAGTGTATTTAACCTGTGTATTCCCAATTTTAAAATTAGAATTTGTAGAGCCTGAGTTGTTTCTGGTCTTGCAATTGTATGATGATTATACTTAATCTGTCAATCCAATGATTCCTGATTAGTTTATAATACTGATTTTACACATGTAAGAGTTTCTAATAATTGTGAAAATTTAAGATCCTGTTTTTAATTGGTGCTTCTGTATTTCAGGACAGTTGTGATGTACAATGGAAGAGGATTTCTTTGACAAGATTAAGGTCAGTTTTCTCTTTTTATTTCAATACATTTCCTTAATTTAAATTTTTAATTTTTCGAATTGTTTTGGTGTGGATATTTTGAGAACAATTTTGGTCGTGAATATAGTACATAAAAATGTGAAAAGTGGTTGTGAATAACTGCTACAGAATGTTTTAATATCTGTGAAAGTTATTAGAGGGTGCAAATTTGAATATAGGTAACAAATTATTATAGGGAGGAAAGTTGTATGCTGCTTTCAGATCTAGGTGAAGCATGCTGCTTCACCTAGATCGCATTGTGAAACATGGTGTGAGGTTTATGGGGTTGGATGAATTTTATTCACTGCACTCTAGATGAATGAGTACTTGGGGAAATTGTAAGAGCCTTTTAGTGTTTTGAGGTGTGCATGACAGGGTTGTAATGTCTTCTGGCTCATTAATGCCATAGATGTTGTAGACGATGTTTCTTTTTGGGTGAGAAGATAGCATTTACACAATAGCGAGATGTAAATATTATATTAATGCTATACCTGATGTATGGGAAGGGGTGTAGTTATATGGGGCAAATATAGCATTGATGTGTTTAGATATATGGTGAATGGTTGTAGATATTGTTAATTATTTAGTTCTTTGGTCTTAAACTTTTCTAAACCAGAGAGATAAGGTTCTTAGTGTCCTAATGATGATAATGGAATTACCGATTGAACGTAATGAAACCACATATATGGCTGTTATTTTTGTCTGATAATAAATAACCAGTAATTTATTGGTCTTTATGGAAGCAGAGATTTATATTGGTTTCTGTTTTACAGGAGTGTCTGAAGCTGAGAAAGCAATAGGCCTACTTTGTGCTGGTAAGTCTAACTATTAATGAGTTTTCCTTATCAATTTGAGTGTTTTCTAAACCTCAAATCCCACTAGTGCTAACTTGGTGTCACCACCTCTCAACTTGCCTTGATATCTTGCCTGTAAAATTGTGAATTGGGGGAGCATTAAGCTTTCCCAATGCTTCAAAATAATTTAATAATTTGGTCATGCCCATAATTTAATTTGGCTTTGCTTGGTTAAGGAATAATTTTTAATTTGGCTTTGATAGCTTTTCAAATTTTGTTGACAATGATGATAATGGAATTACCGATTGAACTTTATGAAACCACATATATGGCTGTTATTTTTGTCTGATAATAAATGACCAGTAATTTATTGGTCTTTATGGAAGCAGAGATTTATATTTTCTGTTTTACAGGAGTGTCTGAAGATGAGAAAGCAATAGGCCTACTTTGTGCTGGTAAGTCTGATTTATTTATCGGTTTTCCTTCTCAAGTGCTATTAAGTGGTGTCTAGAAAGATTTACTATAGCTGCACCAAGATTTAACACTTATTTTTTTACTGTATTTTTCTTCCTAGGCATTAATCAAGTAGCTGTTAGTGTATTTAACCTGCATATTCCCAATTTAAAATTAAAATTTGTAGAGCCCGAGTTGTTTGTGGTCTTGCAATTGTATGATGATTATACTTAATCTGTCAATCCAATGATTCCTGATTAGTTTATAATACTGATTTTACACATGTAAGAGTTTCTAATAATTGTGAAAATTGAGGATAATGTTTTTAATTGGTGCTTATGTCTTTCAGGACAGTTGTGATGTACAATAGAAGAGGATTTCTTTGACATGAGTAAGGTCAGTTTTCACTACTTTTTATTCCAATAGATTTTCTTTCTATAAATTTATATTTTTCAAAGTGTTTGGGTGTGGATATTTTGATAACCATTATCTTTTTGAATATTCAGTAGTTCATGAACAAATCCACAAGGGCCGTGACGAGGATTCGAACCTACGTCCGAGAGCATCCCAGATGCGGCCTTAATTGACTGAGCTACGACATGGTTAAACTAATTGCAACCAAAAGTTCGAACTTACTTGAATCCTGCAGCCTCTGAGACACTTTTAACCATGTCGTAGCTCAGTCGATTAAGGCAGCGTCTGTTATGCTCTCGGACGTAGGTTCGAATCCTTGTCACGGTCCTTGTGGACGTGTTCATTTGATGCATCACGCTATTGTGATTTCTGTGTGTACAGTAGTTCATAAAAATGGGAAGGGGGGGTTGTTAATGACTGTTAATAACTTTTATATTTAAACTTATATAAAGGGTGCTAATTTGAATATAGGTAAACTTTTATAGAGAGGAAAGTTGTATGCTACTTTCAGATCTAGTGAAGCTTGCCACTGAATTGTGACACATGGTGGGAGGTTAATTTATGGGGTTGGATGAATTTTGTTCACTGCACTCTAGATGAAGTGCATCTTGAAAAATGAAAACCACAAAATTGCACTTGCTGCAACTGTAAGAGCCTTTTTAGTGTTTTGAGGTGTGCACCGCAGGGTTGTAATGTCTTCTGGCTCATTGATGTTATAGACGATGTTTCTTTTTGGATGAAGAGATAGCATTTACACAAAATAGTGAAATGTAAATATTATATTAATGCTATACATGATGTATGGGAAGGGGTGTAGTTGTATGGGATGAGTATTGCTCTGGTGTGTTTAGATATATGATGAATGGTTGTAGATACTGTTAATTATTTAGTTCTTTGTTCTGTTAAAATTTTCTAAACCAGAGAGATACGGTTATTAGATTGTCTTAATGATGATAATGGAATTACCGATTGAACTTAATGAAACCACATTTATGGCTGTTATTTTTATCTGATAATAAATGACCAGTAATTTATTGGTCTTTATGGAAGCAGAGATTTATATTGTTTTCTGTTTTACAGGAGTGTCTGAAGCTGAGAAAGCAATAGGCCTACTTTGTGCTGGTAAGTCTAATTACAGTATTAATCTGTTTTCCTTGTCAGTTCGAATGTTTTCTAATCCTCAAATCCCACTAGTGCTCTCTTGGTGTCACCATCTCTCAACTTGCCTTGATTTCTTTTTCCTGTAAACTTTAGCATTGGGGGAGTATTGAACTCCCCCTATACAAATTTGGGGGAGCCCCCCGTAATGTAATTTGACTTTTCTTTGGTAATGAATAACTTATAATTTTGTTTTGATAGCTTTCAAATTTTAACTGATGATAATGGAATTACCGATTGAACTTAATGAAACCACATTTATGGCTGTTATTTTTGTCTGATAATAAATGACCAGTAATTTATTGATTTTTATGGAAGCAGAGATTTATTATATATTTTTCTGTTTTACAGGAGTGTCTAAAGATGAGAAAGCAAAAGGCCTACTTAATGTAGGTAAGTCTATAAGTTTATTTAGCTTGACCTCAGAATATGGCTGTCCAGGAATGTATCCAATTAGGATAACTAGATTTCCCAGACCTTCAAAATCAAAAAAGTTTGTTTTATCATTTCTACGTGAGCTAGTGTAACATCTCAAAATCTCGCATCTTCCTTGCTCGAATTCAATTCTTTACTAAGTTCAGTATTGTTTTTCTCATAATTTACCTGCTTCAACTGTTAAATTTACCCAATTCACTGATTTAATCATTCATGTATTGCTTGTCCTGATCAGTTTATATAATTTAATTTGGTCTTAATATAATTATATTATGCCAGTCAGCTCAACCTGATAGTGTATCTTATCAGGAGGTTTTGATACATGCTCAGATAATGTTTTTTCTACCTAATATCCTCTTATTTACTAGAGGAATTTGTTGCCTATGAACACAATAGGCAAGCTCCTTCCAGGATTAAGAGTAGTTCTAATACTTAAGTTCTTTACACTCATGTGTAAAGTTACATTAAAAATGTCCTAATGATGATAATGGAATTACCGATTGACATTAATGAAACCACATTTATGGCTGTTGTTTGTCTGATAAAAATATTAATATTTGCAACTTATAAATATATGGATGGGGAAGTTTTAATGGTTTTTCTCTTTTACAGGAGTTGTGAAAACTGACACAGGAAATGGTCATCTTTGGGCTGTAAGTCTAAACTGTTTAAAAACAGCTCCTTTTGCACTCTTGCAATATTTTTTCTAAGCCTCCATCCCACTTGTGATCCTCACCCCTTGCTCTCTTGCTTTTTTTCTTCGTTTGCCTTAAATTGCTAAATCCTGAAATTGATGTTTTTCTCTCCATGCTATATTCTAGCTTGTTTTTGATCATAATTTGCCTGCTTCTATTTTCCCTTCTTTCTTGGACTGCTTAAATGTTGTATTGCTTGTTCTCTGCACATGCCAGCCTGGCAACTCATCCTAGTATGTCACTTTAGTTGGTATTGCTATGTTTTTCTTTTTTGGACCCTACCTTTTCATATTTTTAATATTTTCTGAAACTTGTACCCTTTCTACTCGAATTATAATTGTATTGTATATATTCAGCTCCCTCAACACGTCAGGATAGTTTTAATATAATTTTATTTAAAATTGCATGTTAATAATTTTGATTGGATTGGACTTGGCAGGTTTTAGTCATCCTAATGATGATAATGGAATTACCGATTGAAGTTAATGAAACTACTTTTATGGCTGTTATTTATCTGATCAAAATATAGGTATTGGATTATTTTTTTTAGATCTTTCAGATGTTGATACCTATTACTCTTATTTTTTTACAGGAGTCTTTGAAGATGGGAAAGAAAGGTACCTGATAGGTGTTGGTAAGTCGATTATCATCACCTTTTCTTATCCATTAAAGTAATATTTCAGTACATTTTTTTCTCTAATAGATATTCTCAAATATTGCTCATAATTTGTTTTGCTTCGGTTAAATTTCTTTGTAGGCGAGTGTGTTCACATTTTACAATTTTATTTACCGCTTGAAATATTTCTGCTCTGAGGATATTGTTGCTGTTAATACCCTGTAGTGAAGAAAAGCAGTTGTCTATTTCCATTTTATTAAAATTAATGTTTCTTGCAGATAACATAGGAAGATGGATCGCGTTGAAGCATCACTTGGTATGGCATTTCATGAAGGAGGCGGTATAATAATATTTCATCAGTTTTACATTTTTTGTGGTATTTTTGGTATCATGCTTGGTATCAAAATATAAATATATTTATATTTTGTAATTCGGCACTATGTACGGTGGTTTCTTTTGCTTAAGGATTTTAAATAAATCTCGGAAATACCTTCGATTAGCTTTAATTAAACTCCTACAAAACGTGAAAGCCAGTCAAAATACTAAAAAAAATATCGAATTGACATTTATAGTACACAATAAAAGTAGTGAAGATAAGAAATTAGGTGTAGCTAGGGGCAATGGAGGTTATACAAATGTCCTCTGCTCTTGGGGTTCTGGGAGTTTTCCCCAGGCCGGGCTTGTCTTCAGAGCTTGGGTCCAACAACCCAAGTAGAACTAATGGCAAAACAGGCTCCATAGCTCCAGCTACGATGGGATCAGACCCTGCTTCGTTCTCCCATTTTCTAAGTTTGGACGAGACAACCCGTTCTCACAATAAGCTGTTTAGAGCAGCTGCCGCCCTCCCCCGGACCCATTCATCAATTTTAATTGATTACAAAACAATTAAAAACTTCGTTGATAATTAATATTATACCAAATTCTATAGTTTAGGTTCTGTTGGCGATTATTTATATTTGAAGTACGTGGGGTGAAGCATTTATAGAATTGTGGTTCGAATAGAGGACGTGAGCGAAACAGTTTCGGTAATGTTCAGACGTCATTAGTCTAGTCGTGTGTAAACCACATTTCATTAATAAACAAAGGCCAAAGTCCATTCCATGCACCCGCCAAACCCCTTGTTTATGAATGAAAAACTTTACACACGACACAACTGATCATTTCCGGGACAAGTGCTTCGCTGACGACTTTCGAACGAACTACAACACTAAATGCTATACCAACGTACTACAGATACAAATAATAGGCAACAGAACCTAAACACCTAACAGTGGCTAAATATGCTAATATATTATAACTTATATTTGAAAAGTTCTGGTTTGAACGAATAGAACGTTAAAATTGATAGGTACGTCTTTGGGGTCGACGGCTGGTCTAAAGACTGGCTGGTGCCTGGGGGGCAACACTTGGGAATGACACCATGACCAAACACTGGTAGTGAAGGAGCAAAGGGACATGGCGACATACCAGTCACAGGTGACGGATTGTGGAGAGAACGAGCCAAGGACCAGGCTAAGAGTCTGAGAAGTAAGAGCACATCGGGAATCATAGTGGATATGGGGCCCCTGATACAGGGCAGCAAGGAAGGCAGAGCGTGAACCAGCACAGAAATTTGGTGCATATTTCCAAACGGTACTTAAGGAATCCTACTGCAGCACTCTTTCCAATTGTTATACAGGCTGCGACTTACCCCAAATATTGTCATCAATTTAAGCATATTGTGTGTACTTTAAATCTGCATTTTTGTAATATAAGAATATTATTACATAGCCTAACTATACATGAAATTAAGTTACCAAAAGAAGGCACCAATATTGCAGTTGCCTTAGTTCCTGGGGTTCAGGTCCCCGGGGCTCGGTCCCTGACCTGGCCGCGGGGACCCTAACAAACGTCCATTAAAGATAATGGAACAGTATTTACCATTATATATATTAATAAAAATGAAATATACGGTGGTTGCTTATTTGTTACATAAATTTGCACATTAAAACCATTAGTATGCAAAGGGGTTTGGACATACTAAGGATAATTCAGTTAAATTATTGATAGGTTTAGTGTGGTAAACTACTAAACCAGACGTAAGCTAACAAGCTATATATGACTTTTAGTAAAACACTTTGCAAACACTACAATATTTAGGTAACGCCTAATGGTTGAAGGCATCGTTCAACACTATTTAGTATTTAGTAGTTAGAATAACGGCAAAACAAAAAATTGTCTATAGCACTGGTCAGGATAAGAATGAGATTGGATGTTTGTACATTAGTGTTTCAAATATTTTTGACTGGTGGGCAGGAGTGATATTAATCTAAAATTGTTTATTTCTGTGAGACACGCACTTTTGTGGGCTGGGATTAATCCAACCTTTTTAAGAATATCAAGGCTCGGGGTTAAAGTGATTTGCAGTAGAGCCGGAGATAAACACCAATTCAAATTCAATTCAAGTTTTCTTTATTATGCACCCCATACCCATCCCGTGGGCGGTGGTGTAAAGGATTAGAGGCACATAAACGTTTCAGGAACTGAACCCTCTAGTTCGTTTAGCTAAGCAAATAATCTTTTGACGCTAGTGACAATTATTAATGTTATATATACACATACATGTACATATATATATATACATACACATTCAATCGCCTACACAAATACACACATCAATAATTTTTTGTATCACAAGTGATTCAACAAGAGGCTCACAACAGTCTTTACATCTCTGGGAGTCCCACAGTTACTAGTCTTGCTGCTCACCCACCCAACTGGGCGGCAGCTTTACAGTCATGTGCATGCTGCACCTACAGTCAGCAAATTTTGGTTACATCGCTAAGATTTCGGGCAGCACATCATTATGAATGAAGTACTTACACATTTCTTGGACACCATTGATGGTGTTATCTCTGAATTCCGCGATTTTTTTCACATTGCAGTATATAATGTTGCAAAGTATGCGAATAGTTCTGCTGACAAGAGTTTACATGTAGTCAAATCTACATCAGCAGATGTTACAAACTCCCAGAGGTACTTGTAGCCGAGCCTAAGCTTAGCAGTGGTGGTAACATATAGAAGTCTGCTAACCTTATTGGATGACCCATAGACGTGCGGTACTTCCTGCATAATAGAATGATGATAGATAGAGGAACTGGTATGAATTTCACTATGCCTCAAGGTAAATGAGGACCGGAGGTCCATTATAAATAGCCATTTTATAATGGAACTATCTCTAGTGGCCTGGACGAGGACAGGAAGCCGGCTAAAGTAATGGACAATAAATTGGTAATTAATACAGTAGAATTAGAATGGTAGCCGGGTGCAGTTACAGCCTGGCAAAAGGCACAGGTATAGTACACCATGCAGGTTTCTGGGTAAGATTAGATCAAGGTTCCTTGGATTGGATTGGAAAGGTTTCCCTGAGGTGGGTTACTGGGTGTTCCGCGGGGTCCCACTGGGCGAGGTTGTCTTCATTAGTTACTTTATAGGTCTTACCACTGCCAGAGCCTCTACAGCTGTGTTGATACACCCTTAGCATTGATTGCGAACTTTTTGCAGTTTGTAAAAAGGTTTCTGCCTATTTCTAGTCAAACTTTCATTATCATAAGGACTGGACTTATTTTTTTTTATACAAACACGGCAGCGTTCATAAAGGCGATTTTCTCGAGCAATTTTTTAATTTGACACAAATGCCTCTGTTGTTTACACCAGTATAACTTTCCTTCCTACTCTCTAAGCTGCTTTAGTGGGTCTAAGATCTGAGCCAATTTTCTCCACTCTACGTCTTCGCTTCTCTAACACGATTCAAGCCAACCTACCCTAGCTTAACCTAACCTTTCCTATTCTATCCCACCCTAATCGAACGTAGCCTATCCCAATCACGACTAACGCAAATTAAAGATAACGTATGTTTTATACGAGAAATGTACGTGGTGTGTGACGTCACTATGTCATAATTTTATCCCGGCTCAAGTTTTAGTGTTCCGTGGTCTGACTTTTTTTGGTCTGACGTCTCCTGGTCTGACGTCTGTTGGCCTGACGTCTCCTGCTTGAATTTCGTAGTTCAATTTGCCCAGTAGTTCATCGACCACGATGATAATAGACCTTTCTATCTGTATGGTACGTAGCCCTGTGCCTAATATATAGGAAAAAGATACTTCTGGATACTCGTGGCAAAACAGAATATTGGTCGTAAATGAGCGTCTAGGTATAAACATGCATCCATAAAGCCAGTAGCTTAGTTTATAGTATGCTGACATTATTTCATCAGTAAAACAAAAATTAGATGGATATTACATTTATTGTATAGCAAATCCATAAAAGAACTATCTCCCCGGCGGGGAATCGAACCCCGGTCTCCCGCGTGACAGGCGGGGATACTCACCACTATACTACCGAGGAATCTGACTAACCGCGTTGCAATAAGCTTAATTATAAAACACAAATGCTAAAAAATAATTTTAATTGGCAACAAATACATTTTGAATTTGTTTTTATTTATATACAAGAGTTCTATTCTTGTACAGCCACTGACACGCTTAGCGTTTCGGGCAAGTTCTTAATCCTAATTTTCCCCGGAATACAACCCGCCCCCAAATTGTTTAACAACGGTTTACATATACACTATTCTCCTAATGTATGACCTATTCTCCTAAGCTCATGAACTAGCCAAAAAATCTACCTTCAAAGACGTTGATTGTAACCTTGGAATTGTCTATAAGCAATAACACTGAAGAACTTCAATAGCAACTGAAGCACATTTTTAAAAGTAGAGGAAAATAAGAAAAAATAATGTACAAAGTTTTATGGTATATAGGAAAAGCAGTATTGTGTTTAGTAACAATATATTTATTGTGTATCTCATACACAGGATTTTAGCTAAAGCAAATAAAAATAGTTTGCGATGGCCGGGAATCGAACCCGGGTCAACTGCTTGGAAGGCAGCTATGCTCACCACTATACCACCATCGCCTGTTGCCGGGTGTTGTACACACATTATTCATCTCAGTTTATTCACTCACATTGCTATATAATAATTCAAGTATGCATAAGAATATAATAATTACCAGAAAAGGTAAATGAACGTATCCCGTGTATGACGTCATCGATGACGACGACGCAATTCAAGTATACTTAAGAATAAAATAATTACTAAATAATGAACCTATCCCGTGTATGACGTCATCGATGGCGTATTCGTTGGGATCGTTCCGGGTTATACAAAAATATACAACGTGTCGTTGACGTGAAATTTTCGAAGAGCAAAATGCAAATGTTGTTTTGTGTGGCACCCTTATGGGCGGGGCTTGCTACCTCACCTGCCCCGGGGGGAGGGGGCCCATGAAATCACTTTTGGGTCTTTGTTTGGAGGCCGGGTTGCAGCCTGTTCTCCAAACAAGGACACAAAGTCCGTATTCCATGCACCCGCCAAACCCCCTGTTTATGAATGGACAACCGTCAACCCGTCCTAGACTCACAACTGATTTCGTTCGAACACTTCCGGAACAAGTGCTTCACTGACGACTTTTGTTCGAACCACAATGCTGTAAATGCTTCACCCACGTACTACAAATACAAATAATCGCCAACAGAACCTAACCACCTAACCTGACCTATGACTAAATATGCACAATATGAAAATATATAATAATATTAATTTATATTTGAGAAAAGTTCCGTTTTGAATGAACAGAATGTTAAAATTGATGAATACGTCCTTGGGGCCCACTGGATGGAATGGATTTGGTCTGAGGACGGGCTGTTCCCTCACAGACTAGAATGATCCGTATTTTGTACACAAACATTGTAATCCCGATATGGTACCTTATTTTAATAATGGGCTGAAATTTGGGCTGTATGTTTTATGAGGACAGATTGCTTGAGACACCACAAGTTGTTGACGAAGAGCTGGACACCGCAGAGATGCTCGACTCTCCGAGCATGAACCAGTCAGTCCCCAGGTTCGTGGTCACTAACAACAACGTCCCCAAGTGGCCAACACCGGCAGTACTTATAACCTGTTGACTGGATGCTCGCGTTACCTCACACAGCCGTCAGCATGGCTGCTACCTACTGGGTCTTTCCTCAACTGCTGATATGGCTCCTGGCTCTAGTCCAAGTCTGTCCAGGGTGGGTTATTATTATCTTTGTTATGCAGAATTATTACTCGTTTATACGTTTTGGTGCAAGTTTTTTGAGTTGTTTTGCGCTTTCTCGATGATAGTAAGGACGGAAAGGTCCAGTAGCGCAGTTGTCAGCTGATTCTGACCATAACAAAGTTCTCGGGTTAGATTCTCACGGGAGAATAAATTTATGGACACGTTTCTTTAAACCTGATGCCTCTGTCTGCCCTGCAGTAATTACGTGCCCGGAAAGTTGGTCACTGTTATGGGTGCATCCTTGGGAAGGTTTGTAGATTGCCAGGTAATGGCTTCCTGTCTTTACGATGGCGACAGGAAACAGATCTACTTTCTTGAAATTAGGCAATTAAGGAAACTGGAAACAGGCCCGATAGAAAAGGTCTTCCGGACGGAAGGTTTTAAGTTACTCCTGGATAAGGTAGACTAGCTTGGTGAAACAAGAACTAGCTGCAAAAAGTCGAATATCTTTCTCCTAGCTAGTTGGTATATAAATTTGATAATTGTTGAATGTGAATTAAGGCTCGTGCTCTGATAGTAAACATTGGTTTACTGAGAATTATATGAACTATACGTAATGTAGCATTTTCCTTGTAAATTTATACATATGATCTTTATAGTGTATATTTGAGAAGGGGAAAAAACTGCCATTACTGAGCATGAAAATGATACATAATGGCTTAACTAGTGAGCCTTGTGGTAATCACTCCACCTACAATATTGTCTTAAAGAAAGTTGTGTAATCTCACTTGGAATGTGAGAACCGTGTGTAGGCGGCTCTGAGCTAATGACGCATGCTGGTGCTGTGAACACAGCCCGTTGTCCTAAGGTTTCCCAACGTCAAAAAAAACGCTAAATATAAAAGTCCTCTCCTACCCAACCAGAGGACCCAAAACGGAAAACGATACAATGTCACTTTCGCGAGACCCTTCCATTTTCTAATACGAAAATATTTGGACTAGAGTAACGCATACGAGAGAACAGCTACATTCTTTGAGGACAAGTTGTCAATGATGCAGTGCACCTGAATGAACGACTCGCAACCCAAACTCTAGTTGTATAACTTTTTCAAACACTTGACAACGTTAGCATTTTAATGTTAAAAATTGCTAAAATGTGAAGATAAAGATGTATGAACAACAGGAGGAAGTAGTTGGATATCTTTTAGCTTTTTCCACTACTACTACCCGGCTTGGTCTTCAATTGATACTTCTTGTACTGCTGTTATCTTGTTGCTGCCTCGCCCCCACATGCTTAACACGGCTACCTTCCTCAGAGGCTACGTGGTGACGGCGCCGCAGCGATGGTCTGGCGGGCTGGGCCAGGTGTGTGTGGTGGTCACAGACCCAGTGGCACCGTTTGGCCGCCTCTCCCTCACACTGACGGCTCCTGACCCAAACACCTCTCGTAACATCACGCTCAATAACCCTACCACAATAGACATCCCTCCAGGTTTGTTACACATACTAGGAGAGTACAATATTTATCATGGAATAAACCCGATTGGTTTTTCTTAAGCATGGTAGCATGTTACCGTTATGGATTAATTTTGTCAGGGAGGTGGTCGACTTGTGTGAATGTGAGCGTGAAGGCTGATGGTGCGTCCAACACAGGAGAGCTGATGGTAGAGGGGCAGATTAGTGGGGCGAGAGTGAAGCACGCCGCCTCCGTCACTTTCACCTCCACCCGCTACGTCACCTTCATACAGACGGACAAGTACCTCTACCAGCCTGGTGACACCGTCCGCTTCAGGATACTTACCGTCTTCGGTCCCTTCTTCAAGGTGTCGACACAGTGGGTGGGTAGAGTGCTACAGTGTCGGCCAGGCGGGGGGGCGGGCTGGCTGGCGGGTGATGGAGCAGAGCACAAAGTTAGGTGACGGGGAGTAAACTTTAACAACTCTAGCAGTTGCATATACAGTACAACGGTACATTGCTTTAAAATACTATAGTTTGGTAGAGTACTGCGAAGTAGGTTAAATAATTTTGATGCTTGGTTTATTTTATACTAAATTTTATTGTTTCCTTAAGAGATTAAGCATGCAGTTAGACATTGCAAACGCTTATTGAAGGTTATGTCGTAAATATAAAGAACTTAAAATTAATATAATTAAACGCATTTTACTTTAATTTCCTTGTCATCTCCTTGATATTGTATATACCAGTGGCTACTAATATAATTAGTGAGGTTGTTGCTCTGCTCCTGAGGACTAATTGGTTTGTCTAGTACCCGGTGGTGTGGCTGGAGGCGCCGTCTGGGACCCGTGTGGCGCAGTGGACACGTGTTGACAACACGGGCGGCCTCGTCCACTTGGTCTTCACCCTCGCTGACGAGCCCCAGCAGGTAAGCAGTCATTACATCAACTAAGATTGTATTCTTTCCGGACTACATCTGTTTACAATGCCGCATATGGCGAGACTCCTCGCAGAAGATGGCCGCCTCTCTGGTGTTCAGGAGGCAGTGATCTCCTGCGTCGTGTGGTTCTCTTGCACAGAACATGGACCCATTGAATGTCTTCATTGTAGTTGCTAATTTGATTAGCACACGCTTCAGTTACTGGATAATCAGTGCCCCAATCTCTTATAGAAGGTTTCGCTGAAACTTAGAATCGTGAAAGTTATTAAATAAAACGGCACAAATGCCAAATACACGGTCTTTAAATTGGCATCATGCAAAGCTAATTTGAATAGAGGGATAAGAGTCAAACTCGATTATAGGGCTCCCGAAGGAGCAGCCTGGCTAAAGACTTCATGGCCACACAATTACTGCACTCTATACAGCTCATAGCACTGCAATAATACAACCCGTGGAGCCGGGTTAATGATGGGTCTACATATGACATGCGAAATTGATAAGACGCCATGCCACTTGGCCATATTTACAAGAAAGTTCTATTGTGTACTGTAGATACATCTATACACGTTGCTACAACACGCAAGTCAGGTGTGTTGCTTTTAGATTCAGCTACTCTGAACAAAAAGTTGAAAGTAGCACGGTAGTGGACATGCCTCCCACAGGCGTGGCGCTCTTACTGGGTCAGGTGTAATGTCCACCTCCACTCCAGCGAATCCCTCGTCCTCTTGTCCTTAATCGAATCGGTTTCGGGTGTTCCATTGGGGATAACAGATAATCTTAAACATAGGAAAGGGAATAACATTTGTAATGGCTGTTCTAGAGATTAAGTTTAATCTGAAATTTTTTACAAATTTGTAATTTTTTCTTAAATGTTAAAACATTGCATACAATAATTGCATGGAAATGGTTTAAAATGCTTCTGGGTTCCTGGTATTTAAAACTAATAATTAAGTCTTGTCTACAGGGGCTGTACACTATATTTGTCAAGACAGAGGAAGCACAAGCACAGACAAACTTCATGGTAGAGAAGTATGTCCTGCCTCGCTTTGAGGTGACGGTGACGCCGCCCCGGTACCTGCTGGCCTCCGACGCCAGCCTCGCCCTCACTGTCTGCGCCAGGTACTGTCACTATGTATTTGTTACTGTCACTGTTACCGCCCAGTAACTGATCTGAAAGTTTTCAATGTCTAATATTTACCAATCCTCACAATCATCCTTTCATGTTGAGTATTTCTTGATCAAAATATAGGCTAGCTAAGGCACTTGGCCACAAAATGATTAACTTAGATTTGAGTGTCCAAGTGTCCAGCAGTCTTAGTGCCAACGTTAATTCCACACTTCAGAAGATGGTTATATTTTAGTAATACTAAATCGGACACTTTTCTGTCTTTACAACTTTGAATATTTTGAGAACAAGGTTTATCAGGCCTTTGGGCAATAAATCCTACAAAAGTTCTCCATTATTTAAAAGTAGATCTAGTTTAAAAAAAAGTGAGTGAGGATGTTGTTGGGTCAGGTACACCTTCGGGCAGCCTGTGCGGGGCGGCCTCAGGCTGGAGGTGACCAACGGGCTCTCCAGGAAGTGTCGGGCCAGCCTCGTCAAGACGGCTCCAGTGAGTACTACTCTAATACCCACAAACTGTCAAAAATTATAAACTCTTGATGCTTAAAATGCATTAACGTCGTAAAAAGTAGAAATTTTGCAATGGCTTCATTCCTAATGTTTCAAATTGTCCTACTCAAAACTTGGTAAGGTGTTGCCAGATACTTTAAATTTTGTCGCGCTGTAAATAAGAACTTTTATTGTGTAGAGCTCAACTGAGCCTCTAGATGATTACCTGAAGCTATTTTGCTTACATTGCTCTAAGCTAATGGTCACATTAGTGACGGTTTTTTTCCCCTACCAGAGACCCAAGTGGGACCCTGGCCCTTCACATGGTAGATAAATATACTCCGTTAGCGTACGACCAGTGCTAAAAAGGGAGCACGGGTGGAAACTTGGTACCCAAATGGGCCACAGGGACGTTAACAATTTGAGTAGTTGACAAATGACATGCATTAGGACGTGATGTGGGGCGGCACACTCTCTACCGTTTCAAGTGTAGATATGATAGAGCCAATAGGTTCAGGAACTTCTACACCAGTTGAATGACAATTGGAAAAGCGGGACCAAAGAGCCGAAGTGGGGGGGCCCCCCCCCGCAAGCAGAACTAGGCGCGTACAGATGCGCAGGGAGGGACTGATAATTCGCCTAGCCAACTATGACCCACCAGTATGTTAAAATTGATGAATGCGTCTGGGAGGACAGCCGCGTGTTTAAACAGCCTAGTGTGAGGACGGGTTGCAACTTGTGTAAAGCTTTGCCGACTTTCTCGATGCCTTTCCGGTTGGGTGGTAAATTCACTCTGCACCGCTGAAGCGGGCCAGGTTCTGGCTCAGATCCTCGGTAGGCCAAACAGAACTTGTGGCTGATGTGACCCGTTAGCTCGGAGCAAGATGGCTTTAGGAAGGCAATGGGGCTCTACCACAAAGATGTATAGTTACTTTGCTGATTTTTTTTTTCTGAAGCTACTTCAATCGTATTGAACAAGCTTCAGACTTAATGAAGTGTGTGACTGTTCAGATACAAGGGTGCAGAGAGGTGGTGGTGAAGGCAGAGGAGCTGCTGCTGGAGGAGTGTGGAGCGTATAGTGTGACGGGGGAGGCGACGGTGACGGAGGCCGGGACGGAGGTGACGGCGGTGGGCACCACCACTCTTGCCGTCTCGCGGTCACCAGTCGTCTTCACTACACGCTACAAAGACCAGTATATGAAGCCAAATCTTCCCTTCACTGTCCAGGTGAGGCTGTTGAACCCACTTGCATTTCTTCTTATAACTTGTTAGAGCGCGAAGTTTACCAATCGGGTTACCCCTGAGTAAACCTTGACTAACAGTGGTACCAATGCACATCCCTGTAACACAGTACTTGATAGCTAGTCCAACCACTTGGCCTGGACGATAGAGCCGTCCTGGACCTAAAGTAGATTGTCGACTTGAGAATGGTCCAGGACGGACCGAAACATCGTCCCTTCACCTTCTAGTGTGTGGTCTGGTCAACATACTTTAGCCACGTTATTGTGACTCATCGCCTGCGTCGTAGGCCTGGCTTGTAGATTTAAAAGTTTTGGGATTTGCAGGCGTGAATTATTTTGAAGTTAGTCGTGGAGTATGACCAGGCCTTTGAGGACGGAGTAGCCCTTAGCACAAGTCTGAGCCCTTGTAGGGTAAGGTCGTGTTATAACGTTCACTGGGTTATGTGGACTGTGCATTGAAAATGATTAAGTGAGAAGTACGAGATGAAGTCGGTCTTTTGTCATCCAGGCTGATACTGATTGAAAACGGTGCTAGGCAGAATCCCGTTGCTTCAGGTTTTCGGTTGAATTTACGACCTAGACTCCCGGTTTGGTGCTTTCTTTTGATAATTACTTGCTTACGACCTCGACTATGAGTTGCCAAACTTGTATCGCGCAGATTATCACAGATGTCACTGGCGATGTCACTCAAAGCAATATTTATGCATCACTGATGTCACGGGTGGCATTGGTGATTTTTGCCGTTACTGGTATGCTTTCATGAGAACGGCTAAGTGGGGTCTGCTACAGCCTGTTGTCAATGAATATGCACTGGCAACTCTACAGAAGAGTAGACAGCGGTGGCACCATGTAGCTTCGGCCGGGAGCTAGTTAATCCGTAGACTTAGGAAATCATACTAAGTTGCCACCAGTGTTAATCCTTGCTACTGGCCCGCGTGTGTAACAAAGGCCCTCGCTGATCTGATCTATGGTCATCGGCCCACCTCTGAAAACGACAGTACTATTGGTGGGATAAAGAAATTAACAGATTCGGGTTATTTGTAAGTACTAAAAACCCTGTCTGTAAAATTAAACTAATCTAGGATTCCAACTTGATAATGACTATCACTGACCTGGCGACAGGTGGCAGCAGAGTTGCCTGACGGGACGCCGGCTGCAGGAGTGAAGGTGGAGGCGTGTGCTGCCGGAGTGTGCACTAACTTGTCCGCGGCCCTGGATGGCTCCATCACACTCGTTCTGCCATCATACAAGGCTAACAGGATCTTTGTAAGTACTCTCAACATATTTTAAGCAAACATTGACACGGGCAAGTTAATTGCATAAACATTAACTGGTTAGGTCACTAATAGTTGCAGACTCCTGCCTACATGAGCAGATAGACTATAACACATGGTAAACTAAACGCAAAAGTATAGTCTGCTAAAAAAAAAAAAAAAAAAAAAAAAAAAAATCTAGAAACTAAATTTAATATTCTGCACGCTAGTAATTGTTAACAAAGATTTAAATGTTTTCGTGGTTCTATATGAAAATGGGAGTAAAGTTGTATATATAAATTAAAGAAACTGTATATGCGATAAATGTCTGGCCATAAAATCTGTAGTTCGCTGGTTAAAAGCTTGCTTGGTCTGGGTGTTCCAAGCTTCAGTGATCTCGGCAGTTGCTGGAGATTGGTTAAAAAAAATAGTTTACTTGCAGATTATCTTTTACTGGTTCTATGCAGGCAATGAGTCACAATAACGTGGCTGAAGAATGTTGACCAGACCACACACTAGAAGGTGAAGGGACGACGACGTTTCGGTCCGTCCTGGACCATTCTCAAGTAGATTGTCGAAACGTTGTCGTCCCTTAACCTTCTAGTGTGGTCTGGTCAACAATTTACTTTTTTTCATCATAATATTTTCAACTTGCAGATGAAGACGTTAATGTGCAGTGCCAGGACAGACTCTTCAGAGTACTGGGTGGACATAGCGCACTACGTGTCTCCCTCCAACTCCTCCCTACTGATACACGTCCCTGGCGGCCGTCTCCGCTGCCTCTCCGGCTCCAGCCTTACACACCATCTCCCCGTCATGTTCTCTGCCACTAACCTCACCCGCGCCTTCATTAATGTTCAGGTACCTTGACCAATCCTTCCTCGTCAGTCTCCACTTACGGGTTGTACTGAGCCATCCGTGGTAACGCTGACCTTCCTTCCAGGTCGTATCCCGCGGCCGGATACAGTACTGGAAGACGGAAGAGTACGCTCTAGTGCCAGGTGTCCTGCCCATCAGTGTGGCGCACCTGGTGGGCCCTCTGCTGCCCTCTCCCCCGCACACTGTGAGGGGGCTGCTACACCTGCCCATCACACTCCCCTATACCGCCTCGCCTAGAGTCAGTGTAAGTTCTTGGAAATATCACAAGGTTAAAATTTTGCTTTAAATATGTACCTTCCTGGAGTAACTAATCTTTTTATAACAAACGTGATTCAAAAAGAGGCTCGAAACACACTATACAAGGCACTTTACATGTACGGCGAGTCGGTTACTAATCTTGCTCCACACCCACCCAACTTGGCGGCAGCTTAAAGCAGCTAAAGTCATGTGCAGGCTACACTTAACACGTGTATAAAACTACAGCAAGAAGATGCATTTAAAATAGTACAGATAGTCTAGTCACTTGAACACGATCTACACATAATAAATTTAAATCCACTGTTGTCCTTGCAATCGAACTGGTTCTGTGGTGATGGCTGACATCAGGGGAGGGGGAGTGCTCGAATACCACGGGTACCGGCTGGGGGAGAAGGATCTTAGTCGAACGGGAGTTTGTACTCTCATTAGGACAAGTGCAGTTTTTGTAGATATTCTCACTGGTCCCCCACGAATATTGCAGTCATGTGAACCAAACTTTCTGGCTCTCATAGAGCACAGTTCTCGGTAATTTGGAGAGAGTAACGTTTAGTGAGAAGTGTGGCGAGTACATGGTGCGTTACACACAAATCGCAATAGCGTGATGCATCAATGAACAAATCCACAAGGGCCATGACGAGGATTCGAACCTACGTCAGAGATCACAGACGATGCCTTAATCGACTGAGTTACGACATGGTAAAAAGAGTTGAAACCAGAAGTTCTACAGTGTGTGTGTGTGTTGCAGGTGTTGGTGTGGTACCGGAGGGAGGACGGGGAGGTGGTGGCGGACACCAGGCAGCTGGAGGTGGACAAGTGCCTTGCGAGCGGTGTCAACCTCGCCTGGTCGTCGGCTACGGCACAGCCACGAGACACCACCACACTCGCCATCTCCTCGGCTCCACTCTCTCTCTGTAGCGTCGGTCAGTCACTTGTCAAGCAAAGATTGTGTTAATTTGTTTTTCTATAGATTTTTAATGGCAGCAGCGCTGCATTCAGAAACTTCCACGAGCTACATAAAACGTCCACCTAAAACTATCCCCACGCTGCTCATTAGCACTATATCTATGTGAAACTACTGCTTACTTTATAGGGACTAGTTTATTTAGCCAGCACCTCCTTACTATAGGTTACTAGTTAGTACGTTAACATTACGTTGTACGTTAACAGTACGTTGTGCGCATGCCACTGTCTGATATATTAGCTCGTTAACTGCTGGCTATATAAAGCTGACGGCCCTATGTCCTTAGTAAAGTAAAACTTGGATAGTGATACAACATTTATAATGGCTTTAAGGCACTTTTGTAAGCTATTTTAAAGTTCGACATTGTTTGAAATCTACCGAGGGGAAAAATACTGAACCAAATAGTGATCTACCAAACAGGTGTTGTGGACAGAAGCACGGAGCTGCTGGACAAAAGGGATGATACCATCACCGTGGACAAAATATTTGAGCTCGTAAATGACTACGAAGCCTATCCGTGGGTCATCGGTCAAGATGACTGTATAAAACAAGGGGACATAAACACAGGTTGGTTAAAGACAGTTCAGTATTGATACTAAAATTTGATTTGCACATCTTTGTTGGCTAAGTTTCGTAAATGTTCTTAAAAGGTTCTAATGTAAACTGTAGCTCTAGGTAAACATTAATGCAGTTAATTTTAAGTAAAGTTACATGTGAATCACTGTTGCAGGTGCAAGGTTGAAACGGATAATCCCGAATTCTATTAGATTTCCCATCTGGCCCTTCCCAAGAGCCAGCAAGTATGTTGACGCCCTCCAGATGTTCCAGGTGAGTAGAGTGGTATGGGAGTAGCATGTTAAGGTGACCCACGTACGTCAGTTAAGTGGGCATGAGACGCCATCTTCGGTACCCAAAGTTAGCAATACTAATAATGCTATTTTTTCAGATTGCTGGATTGCATGTCTTCTCAGATCTGAAGCTGGTAGCCAGGCCCTGCGAATACCAAGGTAAAACTGTTAATTATATTTTTAGTCAAAAGTGGAATCAAATAACCCACACGTGTTAATGAACACTGATTCAAAAATAAATTTTCTGGCGACACACTCCAGATATACTCTGTAACCTATTACTTTTAACTTGCCAGCCTTTGGCACAATATACCGTTGCTCGATTCAGTCTAATTTAGTTTTTTCAGCCGAATATCCGCAAGATCAACGGTTTGTGATGAACTAATGTATCTAGAAGTACTTGACTAGTAAAAAAAATACTAGGTAGCGAATTCTGTGAATGTGCCCCTTCGTTTTTTAATAATGTATTAGACGATTTCTAATGTCCGTTTGACTTTAATGCCAATGAAGAAATGGCTCTGAATCGGATGTGCCAACTGAGAGGCTTGTGTAGGGAACCATTTTTAAATATTTTACTACTAAATAACACGTTTGCATGCCAGGTAGTGTATACGCACACATTTGAATGTGAATTATGGAAGTCACACCAAAGATCTCTTGGCGTAGCATTGGTAAGCAAAAGTGTAATCACATTTTACATTAATTTAAAGTTTACCAATGCCAGTATTAAATAATATAAAGTTGACTGCCATATAGTCAACTTTTTATGAATCTTTATTAAAAAAAAAATCCCCTGCCCTTGCAATACAAGGTTGACTAAACCCTGGTAAGGTTTGTGATCGCAGGACACTTTACATAAAGGGACATTATGTCCAATGAGTAAGTCCTAAAATTATGGTACTTGGACACCACTAGGTTGAATGTTCAAAAACTGTACTGTAACAGCAAACTGTTTACATTTTTCTATTTTGTAGAGGGGGGGGTTGAAAGGTAACGACCTTGCTTGACCATAGTTGGCCTAGTATAGCACAATCAAAAATTTAATTTATTATATTTGACTTGAGAGAGCCTCTTTGGCCATGGATTGTTAGGACAAATTAGGTTAAGTTTTCCCATTTTCTTGGAATACCATTTGGGCTAATTCAGAAATGGCAAGCGTGAACTTCTTTGGGTAAAGATAGCAGGATATTGGTGTACTTTTACATTCGTGCTGCCTTTGCTGCAAAAGACCAATGTTCTTAAACGGCTGTTCCGACGTCACCGTTCCTTTGTCATTGGTTGACTCCCGTGCTCGTATGGCGTTATTACCAGTTCACCCTTTACACCTACCCTCTGGTACGTATCCAGTATTGGCAGTTTTACATTTAGTACACTTGCGATAGTAGTTTTGCTGGGTTTCATATTAAAGTTTCCTTGAGTGAACGTGCAGACACTGCCGCTGAGAAGGCCATACGCAGTTATATTTCTCCCCCAAAAGAAATTCCTTTTTAGAATTCTACCCAGTCAATCATTCATCAGTCTACGACCATTCAGTCATTTGTCTAGCCTTATAGGTAAGGCACTGGCACCACGCGTCCAACTCTTGAGCATTTAAAAGTTTTCCTGTTCTCTGTGTGTGTGTGTGTGTGTGATAAATATCCTTGAATCTAATAACTGTTGCTCGCTTTGTAGTTTTGTTCTCGTATTGACATCTTAAATGTGGTATTTAGCGTCTTTGGACCATTCGGCGACACTGACGGTGTTACATAGTCTTCCTTTCTTGGTGCCTTTTTGTAATTACGTGCTAGTTATTTTTCATTATATTACCCAAACTTTACCTTTTCTTTCCCCCTAGTTACTTTTTATCTTGGTATTCAAAATACTTGACGGTACTTGCCACTTCAGACGCCCACCTGTCATTGTTCTGCCAGACGGTGCAACTTCAGCTTGCCATTACTAAACAAACGCCTTGTAAAACTTCTAATCTAGAATTATACGTTCTCATTGAATATCGCTATTAAATTTTAAAGGGTACTAAATTTCGTCTTGGAGGGAATTTCAGATGGTTTAAAACAGAAGTTTTTAAGTATTGGCCGGCTGTAATGTGTAATTCTTCCGAAACTCTTATCTTGACAGACGATTACATAATCCCGTTTTATGATGGAGTCGCTAGGCTTGGAGGTGGCGGTGGTGCAGCGCCGGCCGCCCCCAGGACCCACTTCCCAGAGACGTGGCTCTTTGACATCTTCCTTCTCCCGTAATTTCCTTCAATGTTTTGAATTTAATGACACTATTTGCTGATCAAATTAAGTAGAGCCATATGACTGCATTTATCTAAATCTTAAATTTTGACTTTTAAATCTTAGATTACGAATATGTTTATTAGATATTGTGAACTCGGTATATTGTACAAAAAAAAAAATAAATGTATGACTAGTTGACGCAAAATTTTTAGTGTTCACTTGTACGTAGTTATAGAAAGTTTTTAATGTACTTCTTTGGTGGTTGTCAGGTCCTCTGGTAAGAGGGTGAAGGTGCTGGAGGTCCCGGACACCATCACACAGTGGGTGGGGAAGGCTGTGTGCGTCACCCCGGGGATGGACGTCGGACTCTCCCTACCAGCCAACCTTACGACAATTATGCCTTTCTTCTTAGACTTGACCATCCCGCCCTCCGTCAAGCGTGGCGAGGTCCTCCCTGTAAAGATCTCCGTTTTCAATTACCTAAACAGAGCATTACCGGTAAGTCTTACCTAATTTAGCCCGAGGTATGTTATTTAATAATTTTGTCGATTGTAGTGCAAACTCAAATGACTTTGAATTAATAAGCAATTTGGACAGGGTTTGTACAGAGTAACGAAGTCACGACCGAAGTGCTCTATGGTTGGAAGATCGTCTGACAGAAGGCTGCTACATGGGAGAGTCGCATTTGTATGGTTTATGTATTGGTCAACAGAATTTGCATTAATCAATGAAATTTAAGTTTCATGCCCTAATCCATTGTAACAGTCATTGAGACCCTGTCGAGCAGGAGGTTTAATGTAGACAGACAATTTAGTGCTAGTTGAATAGTAAATATATCTACTGATAATAATGACGGGTTGAAATTGTCGGTAATTATGGCGGTTACCTGTATGCCTACGTGCAGGGAGGGAGCAGACTACTTGCTGTGATGTGGACCTTTAGTCAGTTCTGTGTTGAATGAATCTTTCATGCGAGTAGTAAAGACTGTCAATTTAAATTGCATAGATGATTGTGTATAGGTGGTAAAATTTACCACACTCCCTTCAGCGAGGGCGGTGGCTCTGTGTATCTGTTAAAGCTAGACTGAAGTTAGGAGGCTGGATTTGGCAAGTTGTGGGAAAGAGACGAAAGGCTGAGTAAACCCATGGTGTTGCATACACGCCAAAACCAGCACAATGCTGTAGCTTTCAAATTCCTTTGATAATTCTAACAATGGAGGGGTACCTTTTTAACAGGCTGCCTGTCCCCGACGAGGCCACTGGATATGTTGCCCTTATGGTAAACGTGGATGGTAATAGATGTGGTATTGTCTTGGGTTTTACCCTTGAGGTCGGTATGAACACTTGCATATAAGAAACCTTGACTAAAACTGGGTGAGAAGTACGAGAGAACTTTTATCTAGAGATTATATAGCGAGAGTATATAAACACGCATTGATCAAATTGATCTATTGGTAGACAGCTGTGAAAATACGCAGAGGTGGAGCTCACTTTTCCAGTGTACATACCGAGGATACTATAGTCTTGGACTGTGTACCGATCAACCAGCAGCTAGACTTTAATCGTGAAATATCGTGATGACTAATTACCCTTCCGCGCTTGACTTACCTTAACAAAAGCTAGTCCATCTTTACACACAACGGTTGAATAGATGAATTACGACTTGCAGGTGCGGGTAAGGATGGAGGAGAGTAGAGAATACCAAGTAGTGGGTGGCGGCGTCCAGGAGGGCGTGTGTGTGGCCGCCCAGGACATGGCCGTCGTCACCATCAGGCTCAACATGCTTGCCCTCGGTGACGTCAAAATAAACGTGTCCGCACACGTAGACAACACTATTCCTGGTTCCTGTGGCTCCAGGGATACGCCCATAAAAAGGTTTGTGCTTAAATGTTAGAAGGTAAACAAAGTTAACCGGTCAATTTTAATACCATGCTAATGTTTTAACGTTTTCAGTGATGCAGTAGTGAAGGCCATCAAGGTGGACGCTGAAGGCTTCCCCAGAGAGAAGACTTGGACATCTTACCTGTGTTCTCAAGGCAAGAATTGCCTAACAATTTGTCTTGTAAATTGGCTTGAGTAACTTTAACATTATATATTCGTTCTGGTGAATTGACGTTCGTCCAGTTTAAGAGCTGTTGTAAAGTGGCAGTTGTCAGTCATGTCACTGTTTTTGTTTAAGAATTTATCTAGTGTGCGCAAAATGACTTAGATTGTAGGCATTTTTAAACACGATTATAAATATAAAGTGATTAGTTAAAAGAATGACAGAATTGGTGAGAACTTCTTGATAGCGAACCCAGAGGTGCCTGGGTAGTGATTGCTAATATGACGACGGTATTTATCGAAGATGGTTGATGATTGCGTGTTGTGAAGATGTGGTCTCCATCACCCGAGCAACGCCGTGTAGCTCTTCCAATAAAGTGTAAAAATTGACTTCTTGACAGGTAACAGTAGCGGGCGGCGGGAGGTGGCGTGGACGGTGGGTGCAGCAGAGGCGGCGGTGGTGGACGGGTCTGCCAGAGCCTGGGTCACCATCGGGGGCCTCCTCGTCCTCTCGCTCCAGGCAAGCCTCTTATTCATGCTCTAATTACTTAACCAATCTCACAAACAAATGCGAGATTTTTTTATATAATTATAATGCTTGTAACTAAAATTAATACCTGCCATGAAAGCCAGATTTAAAATGCTAAAGATGAGCTATGGAAGGAACCCCCCCCCCTGGCTCTCGAAGGTGTTGCCTTGACAATTTGAGGGGCTCTTTTGCGCCACCGTTGGTATAGTGTGTGGACGAGGTCTTCTCGCTACTGAGTTTTCTTGCACATTTCCTTTTTGTAATTCACTGCCACTGAACAAAAGAACTGTTATCCAGGCCTGTGAAAGTTTGTGACTACATGACCTACCATAGATGAAAAAGATTGTTCTTGAGGTAAGAGGTGGCAGTAAACCAGTAGGCCATGGAAGGGTTCGAAATTAAAAGAGAAGAGGCATATCTTGGATCTGGACAAGAGGGGGGGGGGGGTGGTTGTTGGCCCGGACGGAATTTCCCCATGGGTACCGAAAGTGCGCAGGAGTACTTTGCTTGCCACACTTTTGTGCATTGCTTCGAAAAAGGCTTGGTAATGTTCATAGTTATAGATGAATATTAATGAATAAAAGTGAGAACCGTTCCAGAACCTGGGTAACCTGGTCCGCCAGCCGTCTGGGTGCGGGGAACAGAATATGGTCAACTTTGCTCCCAACATCTTCATTCTCCAGTACCTTAAGGCCACCGGGCAGGACACGCCAGAGGTCACGGACAGACTTGTAAGATTTATGACTACAGGTAAGAGACTAGTGGCTCGGGTGTAAGAGGGAGAATGGTGGCGCTCGTGTCGTGTAGAGACTTGTGCCCAAGCGTTCAAGTTTTTGTTCGTAAAAATGGCTTAATAATAATTTTTAAACTAATATATGAATTGTTTTAGGTTAGAACTTGCTTGAGTAAAGGCATATTTGGTAGTGACGTATTAAACGTGTGGTTGACGTGTAGGTTACCAGCGGGAGTTGTTGTACCTGCGTGACGACGGCTCCTTCAGCGTCTTCGGCAGAGCTGACGAGTCCGGCTCCACCTGGCTCACGGCTTTTGTGCTAAAGTCCTTCGCTCTGGCTAGACCCTTCATACTGGTCAGTGAGAACCTTACACAATGAACTATTTTTAAACAAAGTTGCCATGACCAAGTATAATGCGTTAATCATTATTAATAATGTCAATATTGAATGTTATCCAGTACACAATAGGGGGAGGGGGGTGTAATTTATCTTACACTGGATGAGAGGTACCCGGCAACGCCCGAGTCTCTCCTCCTTCCATGAAATACTGTATAACAAATTTACAGTTGAGACACTAAAGGTAATTTTAAAGACTGTGGGCATAACCAAACTGTTGTGTAAGATGCTGTACCAAGATGCTACAGACTTTAAATGAACCCTGTAATGGTAGTACAGTGATAATGTTACAGGTGGACGAGAAGGTCTTGAACAAGTCTCGCTCGTGGCTTGGGCGCGCGCAGGGTCCTGACGGCTGCTTCGTCCCTCTCGGCATGGTCATTCATAAGGAAATGAAGGCATGTAAAATTATAGTTCTTATTAATGGTCAAATTTAATTTAAAACTTTACAGTTGGTAATGGTTTGTAAAATGTTTCCATGGTAGGGAGGTATTGGTGGAAAAAACTCTTCTGTTCCTCTGACGGCGTATGTAATGATATCCCTGCTGGAGGCCGGCGAGGACCTCCACAGCCCGACTGTCTTGTCTGCTGCCGGGTGCTTGGCTGGCGACTCCTCTCTCTCGCCCTACACTCTAGCACTCAAGGCCTACGCTCTGACCTTGGCCCGCTTGCCTGCTGCACAGACTGCACTGCAAGAGATCCTCGACCAAGCAGTTGTCACAAAGGATTACATCTACTGGGAGTTGCCAAGCAGTCGAGGTGTGTAGTCGATGGTACTGATGTACAAGAGCCAAAAGTTCCTGTCGTGTTTTAACGTGAAGGCTTTTATCTTTATCTTTTTTTTTCCATCCTAGGGAGGAATCTGGCGGTTGAGGTGGAGACTGCTGGTTACGTAGTCTTGAGTATGATGTCACTCTATGCAGAGTGCTTCTTTCAACACTCTACTAAAATCGTCCAATGGCTAATGGCACAGAGGAATGGACAAGGCGGATTCTTTTCTACTCAAGTAAGGTTCTATTATAGTTTCTGGAAGTCTTATTGTCGAAGGCACTAAAATTACTCGTATTCACTCCTAACTCCATCTCGACGAATTGCTCATGACCAGAGTATCTGCAGGATACAGTGGTCGCTCTACAGGCCCTTGCTAGCTACGAATCTCGCCTGCGTCCTGGCCCCGTCAGTGTGGTAGGCAGAGTGAAGGCCAACCTTCTCTCTTACGACTTCGCAGTAAACGACTCTAACCAGCTGGTGGAGCAGCGGGTGACGCTGCCCATCATCCCTACCAACGTTAGCATCACCGTAGACGGTCATGGATGTACCGTACTTCAGGTACTGAATATTTAAAATGTCAATATTTGAGGTACAATTCCCTTTAACTCTCTAACAAACTTCGACACCTGCCTTAAAGAAGGTTGGGAAGTTCTAATGTCACTACCGGGGGGGGGGGGGGAAATCGAATTTCAAATGACAATATGGGATATATAGAGCTTTTGTATTAATTTGGCAGATGTAGCTATAGACTAGACTGGCTATTATTTAGTCATTCCCCATCTCCTTTAAACATGTTAAGTGATCTCGAATTAACTTCAGATTCAAACTGATATTCCTAGAGTAAAGTAACTATATTAGACTGGTGGAGGTGGTGGTAGAGGTGTGAGCCACCAGCAGTGGCCGCTCTTCTACTGTAGTGTCCGCCGGGGTGTGCAGCTGGGGACCACCAGCCAGCCTGGCACTTGGTCATGCCAGTTTCCCCGGGTAGTTTGGTGGACAGTGTTCCTGTTCAGTTATTTAACTTTCATATAATACCTTGCATAGTGGTTATTGCTTAAATTGGATGGTGAATGGTTAGGATGCAGAATATTACCCATAATCTATATCTCGCGTATGGTGACGGATACAGTTGGTTCCCTAGTTACCTTGCCTACCAGTTTCCAAAAATTCCAGGTTGGATCTGTGATCTAATTTTATTTACTGGCTTATGGCAGTTTTAGCTCCCACAAAGTTAATGGCCATTGTCTATAGTGTGATGGTTAGTTTAATGCAGATTTGGATTTGCAAGATTGCATGCATCCATAAGCACGTTGTGAAGGAGATACTCTGTGACTCGAGCAGGAGAGAAAGAGCTTTAACCAAATGTGTAAGACCATACTGTAGTAGCTCCACTTTAGAATACCGGCAGGTATTCCTGTGGCCGTGTAATAATTTCCCCGTACGAGTACACTCTTAAACCTTTTATTATACCGTTGTTTTATAGGCAGTGCTGAGGTACAATGTTGCTCACCCTGCACCTAGTGACGTCTTCAACATGACCATCGTAACCGCGGCAGACTACGCTTCTGGCTGCGTTACTCAGAACATCTCGGCCTGCGTGGCGTACGTCGCCTCAGACGCCGCCTCCGGCATGGTGGTCGTAGAGGTGAACCTCGTCTCCGGCTATGTTCCAGTCACGTCGTACTTGTCTCTCCTTAACACCGGTGTCAAGCGGTACGAGGCAGAGGGCAGTAGGGTATCCTTCTACCTTGAGCAGGTGACGGCGAGGGCGAGGTGCGTGACGGTGGTGGCGAGGCGGGAGGTGGCGGTGGGGGGCGTGAAGCCCGCCACTGTGCTTCTCTATGACTACTACAACCCACACTTCTCCCTCAGCCAGGTAAGATCACGCATATTCCCAGCTTTGAGCTGCCGGCAAGAGCAAAAATGTCTAAAATAAATTTATATTAAATATCTTTAATATAAATAGAGGTTTGGTGATGTTGTTTTGTACTCCATCACAGCCCAAAGTGTGGTCATAATGTCAAATATAGATTTATAACTTGCTATATTTCTGTACAGGATTACCGCCTGATTGCTGCCGAAGACTGCGAGTGAGGCGTTGTGCCCAACATGGTTCACTTGTCATCCAGAACGACGTTAATGTGCAGTGTGAGGCGGAGGTGCTCGCAGCCTCGCCCACGCCACACTTCTCATTATTTACATAATCTGCCTGTAACGTGATTCACTGACTGTAGCAAACGTGAGAAATATTGTATTCAGAGTTTCGAAAATCTGAGAATGGAGTAAAGTTTAGGCAGCTTTTACTAGCCAAATATTCGACGACTGCAGGCTTGTATATAATACTCTAATAATTTGCACCCGTTTGTACCACTGTTCTTCAAATAAAAATAACAAATAATATACTTTTTAAACCTTTGTGCACGGCGGCATATGGCGAGGTATTAGGGTCCTAAAGTGCGATAAATACACTCGGGATTTAAGATTTTTTTTGGGTGGTATACTGGGAAAAAATTGAAATTTTAAAATTTCAATATTTCAATAAAATAAAATTTTAGCCTCGTGTCCTATCATTGAAAACAATGATAAATGGTAAACGAACTGACTTCTCTAACACAGGCTGGTGGGGCCGGCGACACAGGCCAGTGATGCTCAAATGAATCACATTTAAGTGATGTATCGATGAGGAAAAATCGGTAGGAGCCATATGGAAGATTCGAACACTCTCGCTTGGTAGTCATAAACAAACGCCCTAGACTACTACACCACAACATGGGCAAAAGCAATGCAACTCACTGAATCCTCGAAGGTCATGAGGCTTCCATGTGGAGCACAAACGGGTTTCACGCACCGCTCTCCATGCACTCTGGCTTGTGGTCCGGTGGTCGTCTAGAGCGTTTGCTTGAGAGTACAAAGTGAGCGGGTTCGAATCCTCTTCATGACTCCTACCGATTTCTCTTTGGCCAGTACTGGAAGATCGGGCTCAGTATTTCCAACCATGTCCAGCCCAGAAGCTTCATATTTGACTACGCCAACTGACTTTTTCAGTTCCTCTTCCAGTTAACTGGCGGGGCTCGACCCTAGGCCCTCGGTGCTGGCTACGTCGTGGACCCATCTTCAGTCATCCTAAATCCTTGTCCTCATCGCTTCCAAGTGTTATACAGTTGTAGAGACTCGAGGCTTAATAGCACTTTCTCCTGATAACTACATTAAATTTTGTCATGACAACTGCCTCTCTTGTCCTCAATTTTAATGCTTGGGGGGGGGGGTTGATTCTGAGGCTGCCACCACACAACATGCAATTACCTATGGATAACCTTCCCGGTTTGGTGCCTTCTTTTGATAATTACTTACTTACTTACCTATGGATAAAAGGTGATGAAAACGGTGAAGGAAAGTGGGCAAATGTGCTTGTATGTTCACTTTTACTCAAATCATGATGATCAGGTCAAGAGGCCAGTATATTTCTGGAAACATTCAATAGGTCTTCTGATGTTGATGGTACACACTGAATTGTACTCCCAGGTACAGTAGACCAGGATGTACTAGTTCGGTGTAGCTGTGGGTGTACCTGTCGGGTATGGAGCAGGTGTGAGTACTTTACACTTGGGCAACAGGTGTGGGTGGTAATTGCTAGATACAGCTGAAGTACGGAAGAGTGATACTACAGCCTTGATCGTAATTGAAGGGGGGGATGTTGGTCGTTGGGAGGTGGAGCATGAAGTTCCTTATGGTGATATATGATGGGGGGGGGTGATGTGATATTTGAACATCCAGAGCATAGGTTCGAACTCTCACCAAGGCTCCTGTTGAGTTATTTGATTATGGTGATGATCGTTGGTGAGTAGAGTGATGGTCCTGGGGAAGGGGGGAGTCGCGTTCATATTATGTGTGAAATTCGAGAAACCTTTCAAGCTGTGGAAGACTCGTCTGTTTTGTGTGAGTACGGACAAATTATTAACAGCAGGAAATGTATTAATTTTTCAGTTCAGTGAATAAAGGCGAATATTAATTAAACTGATTTGGAAAAATATAAAGTTTTTTGAAATATTTAACCGTGTAGCTGGCGAACAAATGTCAACAATCGTCGTGGGGGTGTGAATGTGACCGTGGCACGCTGTTCCCTTTTGAATTATGGCAACTCCGACCTGCCTGTTTATCCCGTACCCCAGACCATTCACACTGCCAATTTGGGTGAGGCTCGCCCCAGTCGCGTGGTCATCTCTGAACGGATAGATTCGCTTATAGTATGGATATATTTTATCTGTTTAATTGATGTAATCAGTGACCGCAGCACAACATTGTCAATGGCAGCAGAGCTGCTCTGGTGAGGATGTTGTGTTCTATCAGTCTGTATCACCTGGTCGTGGCCACAGGTGTTCATCTGTATATGTGCGTGATATCAACACTACTGACTAGTAGTGGAGTGGAGGCGAGTGGAGCTTCCTTTTCGATCAGAGGCTGCGAGTCACGACACCAACACGACGACGACTGCTGTTAAACTCTGCAACCAAAAATAGCACGACGCTTCTCAAATCCCTGTCAGCGTGGAGGTCCTGGACGCAATCTGACACTAAACTTTCCAGCAGTTCACTCGCTACCTTAGCCTGGGTGATGAGGACCTTGTATACAGTGGAAGTGTGAAGAAGCGAACCTTCATACCAGAACAAGCCCGGGCTGTCACTGTTGCATGCGTGTTGAGTAAGCAACTGTGGTTACTGTATCTCGCCCACAACTGCAACACTGGTCGAAGGACGTGACCGATATATCCTCCGTCATGAACTACATCATTCAGAAGAGACTGGAAGGTAAATCTTGCTTCATCAACGTTGTGTGTTGCCTGTAACTACTGTCTCTACCCCCAGCACCCCCCCCCCCTCCCTCTCCAGCCCGTTGTCGTCGTGAGGGGACTTGGTGGTGGGCGGCTGCCGGGGCCTGATGCTCCATGGGACAGTCCTCTGTCCTTTTGAAGCCTTATGCTTCTGTTGCCGTCTTCACTAATGATGCTGGCTACTTGTTGTTCTTCCTCGTTTTTCAATTATGCTCCCCTCCCCCCCTCTCCTCCTTTCTGATTGTTATTTCTCGCCGACTTTTTGCCATTCTTAATTATTCTTTCCGATGTCTTCTGTGTTAACGTCGGGTGTTTGGGGAGGAGCGCGCGCTCACCCACAGAACTGTGGTACAAGACGTTGTCGAGTGAGGGGTGGGCGCTTGTAATGTAAATTCTCGCCTTCGTTGCTGAACCCGGTCACGACGGTCTGACGGTTCTTAGGATGACGATTGTGGGGCCACCCCAGTACAGTGATGAATACCCACCCCAGTACAGTGATCGATGAATGCCCACCCCAGTACAGTGATCGATGAATGCCCACCCCAGTACAGTGATCGATGAATGCCCACCCCAGTACAGTGATCGATGAATGCCCACCCCAGTACAGTGATCGATGAATGCCCACCCCAGTACAGTGATCGATGAATGCCCACCCCAGTACAGTGATCGATGAATGCCCACCCCAGTACAGTGATCGATGAATGCCCACCCCAGTACAGTGATCGATGAATGCCCACTCGGGTACAGTGGAAGTGCATTCCACTTATTGACCACCTGTACAGAGTATGATTATTTCCTTACATTCCTTTGACTCATTTGTGTTTCCAGCTTCCTCTTGTGCTACTTTCTCTGATTAAAAGTTTATCCTTGTCCAACTTGTCCCGTTCAGTATCTTGTATGTAATCATATTTCCTGTTTCTTAGGTCCTCCAGCGTTGTGAGGTCTGGTTCCCACAACCTGTTCTCATAGCTTAACGCCACTTAGCTCTGGCACTAATCTGTTTGCAAACCTCTGTACTTTCCCGAATTTGCTTTTGCGTTTCACGGGGTAAAGATTCCAGGCCGGCGCTGCATATACTATTATTGGTGTAAGAGAAGCTGTGAATGTTGCCTTAAGAGCGTCGTAACTTAGGTTTCTAAACGACGTTCTAATGTTTGTCAGCGTCTCATATGCTGCCGATGTCACCCTGTCTGTGTGCGCCTCTGGTGTTTGTGATGAAATTGTTTCTCTTCACGTCGGAAATATCTTAAAAGATGTGGCTTTTTATATGTTGTGCTTATGGCCTATCAAATGCGGGAGGGTTATTAAGGCCACAACAATAGCTAATTGACTACATCAAGTATTTGTGTTTTTTGTATATATGCTTCAGTTCCTTTGTGATCACATAAATCTAAAAATGATATTGTATGTTGCAGAGATGCCTGGTGTAGCACCCTGGGAACAGCGGCTGTGTTTCTTAGTGTTGCTGCTGCTGGTGATGAGGCTACAGGCTGACTGCTGGCGCGCCCTCTGTCGCCTCGACCAACGAGGTCTGTACCTCAGTCCTGAGAGAGACACACACACACACACACACACACACACACACAAGGACCTCGCGGCTGAGTAGACAGCGCTATGGGGTTGTACTCCTAATGGCTCGGGTTCGACTCCCGGTGGAGGCGGAGAAGAATGGGCAAAGTTTCTTTCACCCTGATGGTCATATGTACCTGGGAGTTAAACAGCTGCTACGGGCTGCTTCCTGGGGATGTGTGTGTGTGTGTGTGTTAGAGAGAAATATATGTAGTAGACATAATAGCGGAAAAATAGATTGGTAAGAAAGGCGAGAAATAAGAGCTAATATCTCGGTCCTGCAGACACAAATAGTAAATACACACAAACGCTTACACTCTCACTACTTGACAACAATGTCAGGACCCACCCAGTGAGCACCACACGTCTCCAGCAGGAGTGATGACCCGGCTGAGTGAGGACACCTTCAGCACCAACGCCCTTATCATGGTGACCGTCTACCTGGTGATGTGGCTGCCCATGCTGGTGCTGCGGACCGTCGATGTCGAAGACCACCCTCACTACTCCATTTACAGTATGTACCAACATACATATTGTGTTTTCCAGGGGAGAGTTTTAGCTCCTGGCTATCAGCAGTCTGGTTTAACTGAACACAGCCTCTTAAAGATATTTTGACAAAAGTTTGAACCCCATGATATCCTCCTTTAGTTCATACACCTTATTTGCCACTCTTATACTTAGGAAAAATTGCTTAAGGACACTTGATTTGGACGAGTCCCATAAGTACACAGAACTGGATCACCTTTATAGTTTCATCCCTATTGCATAGGAGACGCTAAGTGCTGGGATAAAAGTACCACAAATTTCTTGAAACATCTGGTTCTAAATAGTCGAAACGCCAAGTTACACCAAGAGCCACCAAATTCCTTTTACAGCGCCTCAGGGGAAGGGGGGGGGGGGGGTAACGCACACTGCATTCAGGGTTCCCGCCCGCCATCTGAGCACCTTCAACTAGACGGACTGTGACAACAAATTGTTTATCTTGCATGTAACTTATGTTTTAACTCATTTTGTGTATTAAAGTTATAAATAAAATAATTACAAATATTTATGGGGTTGGTAGAAGACAACATGCGAGGGCGCATGGGAGCTCCAACAAGACTCCCAAGTGTGTGTGTGTGTGTGTACTCACCTATTTGGTACTCACCAATGTGTGTGTGTGTGTGTGTGTGTGTGTGTGTGTGTGTGTGTGTATGTGTGTGTGTACTCACCTAGTTGTACTCACCTAGTTGTGTTTGCGGGGGTTGAGCTCTGGCTCTTTGGTCCCGCCTCTCAACCGTCAATCAACAGGTGTACAGATTCCTGAGCCTATCGGGCTCTGTCATATCTACACTTGAAACTGTGTATGGAGTCAGCCTCCACCACATCACCCCCTAATGCATTCCATTTGTCAACCACTCTGACACTAAAAAAGTTCTTTCTAATATCTCTGTGGCTCATTTGGGCACACACTTGTGTGTGTGTGTGTGCGCGTGTGCGCGCGCGCGCAACCCGTTCTCGCACTTTCGTATAGTCAATATTGACTTATTAAATATGTGCATATGTGACATACTAAACATACTAGTTTACCTTGAAAAGCTTCATAGAAAACACCGACCTTACCTAACCTTCTTAGTATGTTAAGCCTCTTATTGCTTCGTAATTACAATTACTACTTAACCTATTATAGGTATAGGTATACCTATAATATGTATAGGTTATTATAACCTATACATATACAGGTTATTATAACCTTAACCTATACCTATTATAGGTATAGGCTAAGTAATAATTGTAATTATAAAGCAATAAGATGCTTATCTTAACATACTAAGAAGGTTAGGTAAGGTCGGTGTTTTCTATGAAGCTTTTCAAGGTAAACTAGTATGTTTAGTATGTCACATATGCACGTATTTGATAAGTCAATATTGACTGTAAGAAAGTGCGAGAACGGGTTGGTGTGTGTGTGTATATTGTTACTAAACACTAACGCAAGGTCGTGGGTGGTGTACAGGTGGTGTGGTGAGCTACCACTGCTACTTCCAGCAGAGGACGACCAGCGCCTTCCTCACCGCTCTGGTTGTCTCCCGGGTCGGCTCCCTCCACACCACCGTAAGTGTAACTTGTATCCTTGGTTGTCACTGTTACAGGTGGTGCTGGGAGCCAGCTGGACGGCATGATGGTGTGTGAACTGTTACAGGTGGTGCTGGGAGCCAGCTGGACGGGCATGATGGTGTGTGAACTGTTACAGGTGGTGCTGGGAGCCAGCTGGACGGCATGATGGTGTGTGTGAACTGTTACAGGTGGTGCTGGGAGCCAGCTGGACGGCATGATGGTGTGTGAACTGTTACAGGTGGTGCTGGGAGCCAGCTGGACGGGCATGATGGTGTGTGAACTGTTACAGGTGGTGCTGGGAGCCAGCTGGACGGGCATGATGGTGTGCGGCCTGCT
The DNA here is from genome assembly GCF_040958095.1 of Procambarus clarkii. Taxonomy (NCBI): domain Eukaryota; kingdom Metazoa; phylum Arthropoda; class Malacostraca; order Decapoda; family Cambaridae; genus Procambarus; species Procambarus clarkii. The sequence goes on from NC_091167.1 coordinate 28,790,888, forward strand.
GGCGCCGCTGGTGATGAACGAGGTGGTGTGGCAGGCGTGCGCCTCCAAATCTTGGAGTCTGCAAGCGAATGTTTACATTGAAAATCGTGGCAATTACACCTTGCTCCACGATACTCGTAAGATACAAATGTTTAGCTTCCCAGTATATCATCATCATATTACCCTATTATTATATTTAACGCTCCAAGTATTGACTCAAAACCAGTTTCATATTGACTTTCATAAATAGCTTGGTTAATGATATATATATTGAAAGTCTTAAAGTATTTGTGGTAGTTAAGAGGACAAACGATGTAAACGTAATATTAACCATAGAGTCTTAACCTAACCTCATGGCAGCTTGATTAGTTTCATCTTTTGCTTTCCTTAATGTACGCTCGGATTGTGGAGGTTATCTTCTTGAGGTTATCTTGAGATGATTTCGGGGCTTTAGTGTCCCCGCGGCCCGGTCCTCGACCAGGCCTCCACACCCAGGAAGCAGCCCGTGACAGCTGACTAACACCCAGGTACCTATTTTACTGCTAGGCAACAGGGGCATAGGGTGAAAGAAACTCTGCCCATTGTTTCTCGCCGGCGCCCGGGATCGAACCCAGGACCACAGGATTACAAGTCCAGCGTGCTGTCCGCTCGGCCGACCGGCTCCAAAGGAATAGTTGGCATGTATTTGGGCTCGAGCTGACGACCGTTCGGCCACCAGCGGCAGACACCACTCTGAGGCCGAGACTCTTCCTAAAATAAAGAAAGATGCCCAACCTCGCGGAACATCGGGGATCGAACTTCGAGCCTGCTCGAACCACGCCCTTGCCTTATCGACCAACTGATATGATTTTTTAATATAAAAGGGTGACAGACAAGAGGCACTGAACTACAGGCTAGTGTCCTTAACTTGTATATCATGCAAGGTGACGGAGAAGATCGTGAGAACCTAGTAACACATCTGGAGAGAAAACACTTCGTGACAACCCATCAACATGGGTTCATTTCTGGAGGATCATTTTGATGCTTGTCTGTATCAGTGAATGTTTCCTGGCGAGCATATGTTGAGTGAACGTCTGCTGGCGAGCACTTGTATGGGTGAACGGCAGCTGGCGAGCATCTGTATGGGTGAACGTCTGCTGGCGAGCATCTGTATGGGTGAACGGCAGCTGGCGAGCATCTGTATGGGTGAACGACATCTGGCGAGCATCTGTATGGGTGAACGGCAGCTGGCGAGCATCTGTATGGGTGAACGGCAGCTGGCGAGCATCTGTTGAAGACTACTACTGCTCCACAAGTGCTCCTCGAATTAGACGTTGCATTTTGACGTCAAAATCCCCAGCAGACAAAATATGATGAACTACAAATCCTAGCGGCTCACAAGCATTCACTTTATCTATGCGCGAGTCACTTGGTTACTTAAGTTAGGTTCGGATATTTTAGTATACCATTTTCTGTCCATTGTGGCAAGATGAGAGGACAGGCTGCTACATGTGTGGTGTTGTCTGGCAGCTGGTGTGATATGCAAAACGGAGATTAACGAGAATTGGCTGCACCTGGCTGTGGGTGAGTGGATGCTGACAACAGTGCTAGCAGCGATCATGTACTGGGCCTCCAGCACCCTGGCCTCCAGCACCCAGCCTCAAACGTACACCGAGAAGGAACTTTACAACCATCTAACATCAGGTGAAATGCCTTCAATAAATACCAAATTTATTATTACAATTATTGCTATGTCGTGTGTGTGTGTTACAATTGTTTCATAAATTATCAACGTACTGATTAAGACATGAAGTTTTTTGTATTTTGTCGAGCATCTGGCACCTGTGGTTGTTGTACATCTGCGTCTTACAGCTGTGGCTCTTCATGTCGTGATCTGATGGATGTGGTTGGTTGTCTTTCCCCTGATACTTGTGGTGTGTTTGGGACTTGGTTATGAGTAGGGTAAATGGAGACGTAGACCGTCCCTCCATCCTGGCTTGCAATGTTTAAAATATTACATGCAACATTGCAGTGTGGGGTTACAACAGGCAAAATAGCAAAGGTAAAAATTGGGGATTTACAATATATAATTCCATAGTGTTTCAGGCATTGCAAGTAAGGAGAATAGTGAAATGTATTTAGTTATAATAGTGTTGAAATGATGGTTTTGCACATCATAGAGTTGAGGTGCATGTATACTTTGCACAAAAAAAAAAGTACCGAGATAGGAGATCGATTAGCACTAATGTTGGTTCAGTAGTGAGGAAGGCGATGATAACATCAAAGAGCAATAAAGACGCCATTAACTGTGGGACCTACGGCTCGCTCATGACCTTCTCTCCACACTTTCTCCCACCTACAACCCCTCCCATTGTTTCCATCCCCCATACCTAATGTCCTGCTTCCCCAAACACCCCCTCCGTAGCTCCTGTTGCCCCTTATTCCCCTCCCACCCTGCAACCCTCATCTTCCCTTGCAATCACCCCGATCGAACCCTTCCTTCTGCAACCCATCCCCTCTCCCTCTACACCCCTTTCCATCTCTTGAATCCAATCAGTGCACCTTCATTTATTGCACTCCCTCTGTGATTGTATATACGGCGAGCATCTCATGTCTATGGTTGTATTTCCGATGTGGACGTGGCCATGCAGCGGAGAGAGCAGTTCACAAAGGTGTAGTCTTCCTGCGATGGCTGGTGAGCTGTTTTATCTTGGTGTGGTCACTGGTGCTCCGCCCTGCTCTCTCTCTCTACCTCTACGTCTCCTACTACAAGGTATGGCGAGTCCTCCACCTGTTGATTACCTCAGGTACATTACCCTCCTCCTAGTGACTACCATAGGTACACTACCCTCTTACTATTGACTACTGCAGCTACACTACCCTCCTGATGACTATTGTAGGTACACTGCCCTCCTAGTGACCACTGGAGGAAATTCAGATCGAGATATTTGATTAACGTCTTGATAAGTTGTTTTTATGAAACAGTTTATTTAATGTGTTAACATGAGTGTATTGTGTTTACTGGCAGCCTCGTCTCCACTCCCATTCATACTCCCTCTCCAGGCTGTTGCCTCCCTCTCACCATCCTCTACCCCTCCACCACCACCATCATCTCCCACACCACCGTTACCATTATATCTCCCATTTCCCAGCGTCTCCGCTTCTCATCATCTTCCTCTCCTCCTCGCTGCCCAGGAATGGACGTTCATCCAGGACGTCCCCACACACGTCATATTCTTGCTCTTCGCCGTCCTCATACCCATGGAGGTAGCAGCACTCTCTCCTGAACACCAAGACGAACTCCAGGAGGAACAACCCGTCAAACATCATATGATGGAAAAATGGAAAACCGGGATCATCGAAAACGACTCTGATCCAATTTGGAAATCGGACGATCTTCTTTCTAACCAGTGTTATGATGAGGATGTAGAACCCCTATGGGAGACACCAGGAACATTACCGGAGACAGGACTGTTGGATGGCCAGCACCAGACAGGAGGCAGGACAGGGGGTGAGGGTCTAGAAGTGACCAAGACTGAGCAGGGTGCGGCGGTCATTAGGAAGGATGCTCATGGAGTTGTGTAATGTATTGGAGTAATATTGTATATCCAGTATATAATATTGTATACGAGTAATCTTGCTATAAGCTTTTGTGCAAAGGTGCACACTGGAGGGGGTGTTTCAGGGTTAATTACAGAAATATACACATTTTATTTAAGGTTAAGCTAGACAAGCCATGTGTTCCAGGGTCACAACACACAGTGTTTGACCCAGGGTTACACTTCTGCGACTAAGGTTGCAGTGAAACTTCGCACAAAAGGGGGGGTGGTTGTGGCTACCATTCCTCTTGCGCTCTTTACGACTAATAAAAAAAAAACTGAACAAGGCATTGTTACTTAATAATTCCACCCTAGTTCTTTCAGAAAAAAGTAAAAATTTAGAAAGTAGGGTCTTCAACCAGAAAATTACGACTTTTGTCCTAGAGTTACTACAGTAACTAACAGGAATGTGTGAACAAGGCTAGAAGAGCTCTGTCGTCCCGCCATGTAAATTAGTCCGAACCTTTCCAGTCATAGTACCTTTGTCATTTATGCTCACCACCTTTAGCTGAAACTAACACAAGTTCCTTCCTATAAATAATTAGTGTTTCTCCAACTTGCCAAAGATGTTCCATCTCACATTAAATTATCTAAAAAATACCAGAATGTAACTTTTTACCAAACACGGCGAGAGTTATTAAACAAGAGGAAAGAGACGTGCATAAATTTGTCAAAACTTTACTCACATGACAATATAGAAATATCAAACATTGATTAGACATTACTCCCGGTAGTAAATCACTTAAATTAGGCTATCACTCTGCACTCAGATTGAGCACGAGGGTGTGGACACGTTCAACCTTTAACACATTCATTTAAGAGTTTATGATTAGTGACATTCTTTGATATCGTTATAGTGAATCACTTTCTAGTGACAATTGCTAATATCAACACGGCAGTATATACAGTAAAATGACAACCCGAGATAGTAAACAAAGTTAATGTCAACACTTAAGCATAGCTTTAATACTGTACTGTACTAAGTAAAAAAAAATTAGTAAATACATGAATATAAACAAAGCAATGTCAACATTTAAATAAACAATACCGCCAAAACAGTAGTATAAATACTGTAGTCAATATTTCCATTGTACGGTAAACAGTTCAGCGATATATACAAGGTAAACAGAGCATTTAAAGTCCTAAAAATGAGTGATATGTACACGGGGAATTTATATAAACATGTGAAACTACATGAAGGTGGTTACTATCACAAGAATAACTACTATAAGAACACTTATCAATATAAACAATGGGAAGAGTCATCAGCCGTAAAGAGGGACTTGTTTTCTATAACGTTAACACCAATTCAAGTGTTGTGAATATTTGTGACCTGGCCGTCCATAACTGTATCGTCATCTCTAACAGAAGTTATTCACTCAATAAGTAAATTATTATCAAAAGAAGGCACCTAACCGGGAAGGCTGTGTAGCAACAGATTCACTCAATAAATGATTCTAGGCATCATGAATGTACAGACTAAGATGACATGAAAATCAGACATTATAACTCAAAAAAACCTAAAATGATCATTTACACGAACACCAAAATAAGCCGATGTGACCTTTTAAATAAAACTGAGTAGGTCAGGTGAGTAGGTCGGCCGCACACCACGCACTAACCTGCAATACAATGCACAGTGCCTTAAGACTCCAGGATGTCTATTTGCGGAGTCCAATACTACCTCTCCTGGCTACTATACATTCCTGTGTGTGTAAGAGTTACTTATCGGATTTCACTCCTTAGTAGCAACTACTAAGAGCTGGTATGATCCATTGGGGGGGGGGGGCTGACGGCTGAATGGACAGCACTTGGGGTTCGTAGTCCTAAGGGTCCGGGTTCGATCGCCGGTGGAGGCGGAAACAAGTGGGCAGGCCTGATCCTGATCCAAAATTCATCCTGATTTCCTCCTGTTTACCTAGCAGTAAACAGGTACCTGGGAGTTAGACAGCTGCTACGGGCTGCTTCCTGGGGTTTGTGTGTGAAAATTAGGATTCAAGGTCTTGCCCGAAACGCTATGCGTGCTTGTGGCTGTACAAGAATGTAAGAACTCTTGTATAAATAAATAAATAAATGCTGGGTCAATGTGTTAATTTGTTGCCGTTCACTTGGACAGTCTACACCTATTCAAGTGGGTATAACGCCAAGGACATAGATATAGACTTAACATCTGTCCTCATTTTGGTGCTCTTCCACATTATTAATATAACAGGACTGCTCATCATTAGCCAATCCTGCAACTAGTTCTCTTTGATAGGTACAACGATGGGGGTCTCAGTTCTGTGTCCACGGCCACCAAGAGCAGACTGACCTCTCGGTGCTATACAGTCGTAATGGTTTAGCGCTTTCTCCTTTGAACTACTTAAAATGTATAATGAGTTAATTATCATAAGCAAGGATGACTTGATGCTCGTCTGTCTTACGAGGCCCGAGTGAATGGCAGCAGTGTTGCCCACCAGAGGCCACAGGGAGTCTCATCGCCCAGATGAAGGAACAATAGGCAACATAGGGGGCCGTTGACCAGAACGAGATCCCTGTGGGTATGTACCTTATCACGCCGAGAGGGTCGAGGCAACCCTCACCAACCTCGGAGGCGTACGAGAATCTCCTCGCCACCAGGTGACACTCTGGAAGGGGGTGTAGTGGTAGTGGTAGTGGAGACACTCTGGAAGGGGGTGTAGTTTGCTTGAGGACCGAGTGGGCGGGTTCGAATCATCCTTATGGCTCTTACTGATTCTCGCAGACATTAGTAAATGTTTGTACAATTTGGATCTATTTTTAATAGATCAATTAAAAAACTAATCGAGATTCATTAATACATTTCTCATTAGAATTGATGCTTCTTGGAACACACTCATGTATTTGTCAATGGGCCTTCTGCAGTTTGCTCTTCTTATGTTCGTGAACTAAAGACTTATTTTTCCATCTAGCTTGCATCCTTCCTGCCTATATCTCCCCGCCCCCAATTGTAATATTCGCTCTTCTGAAGATGTATTAAAACGAAAGTACTGAAGGAATTTCCTGTCATTTTCCTTTATGGTCAGACATTGTCGTGTGCGCGCGAGCGGACGCAATTACAGCCCCATAGTAAACATGGCTTCAAACAATGCTGGAGCCAGCTTCTGTGCAAGGTAAAACCCGGCTCTTTGCTGTGGCAGTTCCTCATGAGAGGTTGGGGAAGCTTCCTGTTGGCTGTCCCTAATTACTCTTGGCATCCACCTGGACGGCCCAGCGCTTCCTATTAGTTTTACCATGTGTCTTACCACTCAACACAGGTGTATTTGCAGCTGTGCATTGATAAACCAATACAGAAACCCTGGTCTCGTCTGCCGTAGACCAGAAGGAAAGTTTCGAGGCAGTGACATTAGAGAATGTTACAGCAAAGTGTCCCGCATAAAGTTTGCACATTGCCAAATGTGCAAATCTGACAATAGTTTCAAGCTTCCAAATGGAATTACCCTGCAACCTTGAAGAAACCAGGGATTAAACTTGTGCTTCTACATTGGCCGATATTTATCTAGAGAACAGTGAAGACCAAGGTGGTATTGCTGCCATCTTCAGGGAATCCAAGGAAACCAGTAATACAATGACTCGGAGCATTGTTACAGGCTCGTGCCAATAGGCTAAGAGACCCCTGGAAACCTGGGGTAAATGTCCACTCAACTTTCGGAAGGCGGTGGGAGAGAAACTCATAAGGCAAACCAGCAACCCAAGGGCAGCCAGTTTCCTGTTCCAGCACTTCAGTGTCACAAACTAGAAGTAAAATACCTCCTGTGTTATGAGCACTTGTGCAGAGATGTTTGAACAGTGACTCATGTATTATAGTAGTTGAAACACAATGTAACAATGAAAAAATGTAATATAAATAATAAATCATATTTATTACAAAAAATAGAAGTGGTAGAAGAAAATGCTAAAACTGTCAAAGTATCTGCAAGGGATTCTCTGAATGCCTTTTATTCTCTTCTCGGAGGCTGTGGGTCCCGACAATTACACCAGAGGAAGTATCCCTTTATAGAAGAGCATTGCTTGAGGTATAGCTCCACCAGGATGGCCTATATGCAATTTAGAACACGAGGAATTTCATAGTCCTGGAAAGAAATGAAAATACAACTACAAACTGCATTTTAATTTTTAGTAAATTTGTTCAAACATACTTTTAGGAGTTATTACTGTTGTGATGCTACGCTACCCCTCCCTTGCCTCTGTCTCCTCTTGCTCTGTAGTCGGTTACATCCAACACTCCCCCCCTCCCTCTCCCTCTCCAGCCCGTTGTCGTCGTGAGGGGACTTGGTGGTGGGCGGCTGCCGACTGCCATGGGACAGGCCTCTGTCCTTTTTGAAGCCTTATGCTTCTGCTGCCGTCTTCACTAATTAAGCTGGATGCTATTTCCTCTTCCTCGTCTTTCATTTTCATCCCCCGCTCTTCTCCTTTCTAATTATCATTTCCCGCCGACCTTTTGCCATTCTTGATTATTTTTTCGGACAACTTCTGTTTTGACGCCCGGGTGTTTGGGGAGGCACACTCCCTCACACCCGTAGAAATGTAGATTTAAGAGTGTGTTTTGCTGGGTTCCCAGCCTTATTGGCGTGTCCTTGAATGAGCGTGCGGACGCTTCCGCTCAGGAGGCTATCCGCACTTGTCCCGTCCTCCCGTAAAGGTATCCCTTATTCAGACTTCTACCCAGTTATTTATTCCTCAATCCTTGCCCGTTGGCATGGTCGTTACTATTACTGGCAACAGACTGCGTTCCCTCCAGGGTAATGTGTCCCCATGGCCTTCCGTCCCTCGCGGTCACTTATCCTTGGATAATATATCCAAGGATATTTTTGGTAAATCTGATTCCCTTGATACCGTTCGTCTTACGCACTTTTGTTGAAACATCTAACATTATTAAATCTACATATTTATTAAGCATTAGTTGCAAAGTCCACACCCACATTTATTAAACTTGATAGAACTACAACAGTTCCTCTAGTCACATGGAGGCAGGAGTGGTCGACGTTGATAAGTTGAGCTGACGCAATAATTTATCAAGTAACTAAGTAATTAATGTAACAAAGTCCTCAAATTTAATTGTACTTAGCAAAATTTAATAAGAATAAACTTATAACTCAAGAGGGAGACTATTTCCCAAAATAGAAACTGGTAAACAAGATTAACGTAAACACTCTACGGACAACACACGCCCAATTTCATTTAGTTTCCATTTCAGACTTCATGAGAGGTGTTGCGTTACAGGCTATGTTTCTAACAGCACTTACCTTAGGTCTACCCTGATCAACCTATGTCAGTCCCATACACCACACAATTTTCTCTACAAATTTCAGTAAGAATAGCATCTGGCCTCCAACTTTGGACAGACATACGGTCACTTATAGTTTATGTTGTACCTAATAAGCCAAATATTCCGGAAATATTTTAGTACTCATTTTGTCTTATAGAAAGATAGTTTTCCGTTATATAATATTTGATCTGCATTTTTTTATTCAAAACACAGAAATTTGATTAAACCTAACCTACGTAACCTAACGTATTGAAGTCAGTAATTCATGTTCTTTATATATCAATTAATATTAGTACTGTACTGTATATATAAACAAATTTGAAAAGAAATCATCGAAAATAAGGAAAATCGCTTCCTGTTAAGGAAAACGAGCCTTGCGTACTAGGCGAAGTAGTGTGTTTAGGGTATTAGGTACAACATATATAAAACTATAATGTTTATATAACAAAAAACCACAGTATACAGTGAAAATACTAATTAAGCTCATTAACGAAAATATTAAACTCATTAGCATTGAATCATCAGTGCATAATTACCTCAGAAATAGCGAGCCCGGGTTGATAGTAGTCATAGAGAAGCACAGTGCCACGCTTGGTGTTGTGAACCCTAACCTCTCGTGTGAGGCGGAACACTACACACGTCTCTCGCTTAGTCAACTCGTCCAGGTAAAAGGTAACCTTCCTGCCATCCACTTCATACTTCTTGACCTCAGAACCGCTCTCCGTGATTTTCACAAGGTCTGACTTATTGGGGACGTAGCCGGACACGAGGTTGACCTCCAGGATAGCCATGTTGGACCTGTCATCTGGCAGCAAGTAGCTGCCACAGGCAGTAAAGTGCTTTATCACACACATCTTGTCAGGCTCCGTCTTCACAGTCAGTGTGAAGGCAGCACTTGCTTTACGCTCCGTCACATTGTACTTCACGACAGACTGCAAGGAAAATAATCAGGTATTTTGTATACAAATAATTTAAAATGCATGTATATTGGCAGCAAGCTTTCATTGAATAAGACTTATGTTCCGTGTTGATTATTTTCTTGATAAGGCTTCTATCCCTAGTGCTTTTGCATCTTGGTTTAATTGGAAGAGCATTTCTTAGAATGTCACATTTGTTAAAGGGTGACTAAAAGAACAAAAACTTTATGTATTATTTTTACTCTAATTTACACAACGTTTCGAACCTAAAAAGTTCATTCTCAAGTGACTACTTAAAAGACATAATTGATGACAATCCTGTTACTTTAAGCCCTACACAAAATTAGAATCACCCACCGTAAACCCTCAAATAGCAGGATTATTCACTCTCCCGAGGTAGAGGGAGAGGGAGAGAGAGGGAGGGAGAGGGAGAGAGAGGGAGGGAGAGGGAGAAGGAGGGAGCAAGAGCAGAACATGATGACGTCCCTGCCCAAAACGCCATGCCCACTACGGCCACCTAAACTCTCATTACCCAATCTCCTGATTTAATTTTGTATGCTTAGTTTATTACCCCCATCACCTTATTCTTATTTCTTTCGCTTTTCCCTCTGACAATTTTGCATGTGCCAGACCTTTTAGTGTTATAAATTATACGTTTCCTCACGTCTTGTCATTAGTCACTTGAAAATAAACCCTGTAGGTTCGAAACGTTGTGTAAGAATAATACATTATACAAAACGTTGTGTAATAATAATACATTATACAGTTTTGTTCTTTTAGTCCCCCTTTAACAAATGTGACATTCTAAGAAATGCTCTTCCAAATAAACCAAGATCCAAGACAACTAATCAGAGGGTTGAAGCCCTAAACAAAAATATTTACACTGAATATGTAGTTGTAATTTAAAATATGCATATATACTCCTTTGATAACTAGAGGTATTTGCTGGTTACAGTTATAACTATTAGCGTTACCAGCCGTCACAGCAAGCAGTGAGTGCTGGCTACAGATGAGTATGGGGAGCACAAACTACCACTCAGGATAAGCGTCGAGGGCAGAATAAGGTACCGCTCACAGGATGAATTTGGGCTGCACAATAAACTACTACTCAAAGGACAATTGACTATTAGGTGCACTATACACAGCTTACAGGATAATTTTGGGGTGTACAACCTACGTAAAAAACTTACAACTTACCGCTTACAGGATGAATATGGGGTGCACAATAAACTCCCTTTCACAGTATAACAAGGTTATTTCATGCATGTGATCTTCAATGATCTACTTTATTACTGTCAACAGCTATGGTATGCTAGTATTACCCACTCACCTGGACCATCAGGCAACCTTTGCCCATTATTCTAAAATTGAGCATTGCTGGAAGGTAGGTAAGGCGCATCATCTTGGTGAAGGACCTGTTACCCTCGTGTACAATGACGGAATGGTTCACGCCGCCACCTATCACCGTGGCCACCATGTTCAAGTTGCCTTCATAGAAATGCGACTCGTAGACAGACAGAGCTTGTAGAGCTACGACTGTATCCTGAATATAAAGGGGGGGGGGGGAAGGAAAAATCAGTACAAGGATAAAAAGTGTGATAAAGCGAAAATTTCAGATTATAAAATGGCATCATCACAAATAACTTTTAGTTATGCAGGATTCACCTGTGTGGTGTAAAAGCCTCCCTGGCTATTTCTCTGTCTTGCTATCCACTTGACTATCTTCCGTATTTGTGGTTTATGCACCGTGTAATTCGTGGCCACCATAGCTAGGAGGGCGTAACTCGCAGTCTCTACCTCCAATGCTTTTCTTTGGACTAAACAAGAAGCAAAACATTCAGCAAATGCATCTCTTCCAATTATTATACAATATTTAGTGTGCCAGGAATATAAACATATGAGAGTAACCACGGTGAATTGGAAAAAATGCTTCTTTCCCAGTTTATTGTGGTTACACGTGTCATGTGTGTGTATATATTTGTGTATATAGACATACATACACGGTGTCCCTAAAGTCTGTTCCCATAAGCAAAGTATTAAAAGAAAACCACTAGGATATTTATATAATTTATGAATTATCACTTAGTTTATCAGGAACTAATAATCGTCCTAGAACTAAATCGTACATATAATCGTATAATAATCGTATAAAAATAATCGTACATGAACTAAAGGATAACATAAGAGAATCCATAATAACAAATACTCCCATGCTTAGAATGTTCAAATGTCTTGCGTTGAACGCGTTCACAAATGTACTGAAGTAAATTGATGTCATTTTGAACATTATTCTAACTGATAAACTAATAATTCATAAATTAAAAAACCCAAGTGGTTTACTTGTATATTTTGCCTATGGGGCCAAACGTTTGGGACACCCTACAGTATATATACATACAGAGAACACACACACACATTACCCCCCCCCTCCCAATCTCCTCATGTCCCTTATTCCTCTCCTCACCCACATTTTACAACCCTTCCACCTTCATTTCCCGCTTACTTCCTGTCTGGCCTCCAACACACATTTCCAAATTATATATAAAATATCTAAGTATCTAAGTATACAAAATATTTATTACACCATAATTAAATCAAGTAGGTAATTATGAAACATGGTGTAAGAAAAACAAGCTTTTTGAGTGAACATTTGAGCACTTACAATTGTCACTCCATATATCCCAATGTATGGTATTCTTAGTGACATTAGCTTTCCCAGTGAGCTGCTGGAGCACCTGATGGGCCTCTTTTCGTTTAGCGAGGGCGAGAGCGTAAGACTTGAGCGCCATGGTGTAGATATCCTGAGACGAGTCATTGGCCACACAGGAAGTTGCATTTAAGATGACTGTAGTGGTAGGTTTCATCCCTGTCTCCAGCAAGGCGGTAACCACGTAGGCCGTCTGAGGTACCGGGGACTCCTGGCCAGCTATGTTTCCCTAAAGAATATATATTACACATTAGTAAACAAAATGATTTTCCCGAAGTAAAAAAAACTCCCAAACTCTTATACCCTTCCACTTAAGTGTGGACGGGTATAAGTAACGATGACCAATACATACGAGATTACAATGAACGAAATTAATGTTAAGCAGCCTAACATACACTACTATACACGGAGAAATCACATTAACGTGATATATGAAAGAAATCTACAGGAGGATTTGATTAGAGCGCGTCCGGGAACACTCGGCGCATAGGTTCGAATCCTCATCACGGCTCCTGTGGATTTGTTCTATACTACTATTATGTTATACAAGATTACTAGTGCAAGGTTACCAGCGGTGTTGTCTCCATCTTTATGCTCAACACACGCTATATAACTAATTCGGATTTAATATTAAATTATGGAACTAAACATTTATAAACCACAACTGTCAAAAATTTCATAATTAAATAATTGATTATGAGAATAATTGACTCTCGCCTTCAAGGCCTCGCTAGACTTTTCCTCACTTGTCGAAGACTTTTCCTCGCCCTTCATGACGACGTTAAAGACTTTCTCACCTGTATGGCATTGCTAATGTATTACTTCCCTGCATGGCATCGACAAAGACTTACCCAAATACTCTTTTTAAATACATTTACTCACCTGCATGCATTTGTCAACAACATTTCAGCAAGTGCAAGCAACTGAGGAAGATATTTACTCACCCGCATGCACTTGTTGAAGACTTTCCCAACAGAATGGAAGCAGCCAGTAGTAGTGTTCTGGGTGCTCAGGAGCCACGTTAGGGTCTTGTGCAGCTTCTTCCTATCAATCTGACAACATATAGCACATAGTTCTCGGTTTATAATAAACTGAGAATAAATAAACAAATATACTCATACACAGTACATGATTACTCTGGATCCTGTCACAATTGAATCACATGTGTGAGTGTAAGGATCAAATTATTCTCCAAGAGAGTGTAGGGGTGTTAATTTACCGCTATAAAAGAGCTGGCCTGGGCAAAGGACTTGAGGACGAAGGCAGTGAGCCAGCTGGAGCCAGCGGCATCAGCTTTCCCGAAGCCACTGTAGGAACCGTCATCCCGTCCGTACACAATCTCGCGCACATAGTCTGGTAACCAAGAATATATATATATGTTAATTATACATAATCATCCCTGTGTGTCTAAACGGCGCGCATATATATATATATATATATATATATATATATATATATATATATATATATATATATATATATATATATATATATATATATATATATATATATATATATATATATATATATATATATATATATATATATATATATATATATATATATATATATATATATATATATATATATATATATATATATATATATATATATATATATATATATATATATATATATATATATATATATATATATATATATATATATATATATATATATATATATATATATATATATATATATATATATATATATATATATATATATATATATATATATATATATATATATATATATATATATATATATATATATATATATATATATATATATATATATATATATATATATGTCGTACCTAGTAGCCAGAACTCACTTCTCAGCCTACTATTCAAGGCCCGATTTGCCTAATAAGCCAAGTTTTCCTGAATTAATATATTTACTATAATTTTTTTCTTATGAAATGATAAAGCAACCCTTTTCTCTATGTATGAGGTCAATTTTTTTTTATTGGAGTTAAAATTAACGTAGATATATGACCGAACCTAACCAACCCTACCTAACCTAACCTAACCTATATTTATAGGTAAGGTTAGGTTAGGTAGCCAAAAAAAGCTAGGTTAGGTTAGGTTAGGTAGGTTAGGTAGACGAAAAAACATTAATTCATGAAAACTTGGCTTATTAGGCAAATCGGGCCTTGAATAGTAGGCTGAGAAGTGCGTTCTGGCTATTAGGTACGACATATATATATATATATATATATATATATATATAAAATATCATGTTGAGCAAAAGTTATAGTCAATTGAAGTTATGCTTGGTGTGTACAGCAGTCATTGTCCACTCTCAAATGGTTCCTTAATACTGCCCCAAAGTACTACCCTCCTTCCATTCCCACAACTCCCCCCCCCCTTTTTCCATGCAACGACCCCCCCCCCCACATCTCTTACGCTACAACCTCCCATATCACACGCCACAACTCCCCCCCCCACAATTCCCATGCCACAACTCCCCCCCCCCCCATCTACGGCACAAACCCCCATTTCCCACGCGAAAAATCATCTTTCTCACCCCCCACATCACCACCCCCCCAACTTCAGAACCTCTTCTCCCACCCCACAACCCCTCTCCCACCCCACAACTTTATCTCCCACCCACTAACCTCAACTTGCTGTACATAACCCCCATCTCCCACAACCCTCCACACTATGCTAGCGTGAGAGTTTATTGTCGGGTGGACAGCCAAGATGTAATGAGGATCAGACACAGCAAGACGATGCCGCATCGAAGGTCTGACTTATGAAGTAAATTACGGGCTATTAGGCAGGAATTCAATGGGGGAAAATAACCAAGGGACAAATTAGCATCAAATATGTTGGAATACACAAAACGTCCACCTCTGAACGTTCTTGTTAAGAACATTCTCCAACAAAGAGATAGGAGGACAGCCCATGGTTGATAGGTATACAAATCCATAACAATAGTTGGACTCATAGGATCCGTGTGAGCAAACTAGTGCAGCAATAGCATCCACTTTGTGATCATCAAAGATTCAAGTGTTCAACTGACCTGTTTGTATGAGGTTAAGAAGTTTCTTGGTGGTCTCCGGGTCGTGCTGTCTTGTGCTATTCAAGTACTGAAGGATGAAGACGCTGACAGCCAAGTTGAGCATGTTCTGCTCCCCACACCTCGACGGTAAATTGATCAGATGCCCCAAATTCTGAAAACCCACAGTAATAAAATTTATTCGCTTTCTAGAATATATTTTTAAAATACTAATCGTTCAATAACTTAAAAAGCTGTAAATGTAAAGACTGTTCACAACTGAAAATATTATATTAAGAAAAATGTCATCTAGCTCCAATCCTCCGATGACAACAATAGACTATTGCCTGTACTTTGCGTTTATAATAGTAACACTATCCTAAACGGAGTGTGCTGGCCAAGGTATGTAACTGACCCTATACTATCCCAATATTTATTATCACTTATTAATCAGCTTTATGAGACATGAACTTACAAAATGTGAAGCAAGCAAGTAGGTAATTATTAAAAAGTGCCAAGCTGGGAAGACTTATGTGGCACTGTGTCATGGGATACTGCGCTAAATATTACTCGAACGCCAATGTGAGAACAAAAGGATACAAGATGAGCGACAACAAAGGTACGTAATTCAGCAACCATTCTATCTAGAGACAAGTGACCCAGAAGGACGTTTGGAAGCAAGCTTACGACCATGCTGAAGACCAGCAGATTTAACAAGGAGGCGCACTACTGAAAGTGTAACAATGCACTTCAGACAATAAGTATGGCGTCGTTTCACCATCAAATGTCTAAGATTATTTTAAGCACGACAATAGAAGTACCATTCCCATTCCAGGTCATCGCTTTCAGTGCCCTAAGTCGACTTAGTCAACACATTTCCTTCCAAGGACTGCAATGAACTCTTAATTTTTCCCAATGTGGGAGCTTGTATTAGGATATCTTCATAACCCACTTGTTGTGTTCCTTCCGGAAATTCAATATTTGCAATGGCGTTCATAAGTATGTTGAATAAGACTCTTGCTTGGGGGGGGGGCGGCCCACGAGTTCCTTATTCATTATTCTCGAGATTGCTCCGTTGAAGCAGATCATGGCTTTCCTCCCTGTGAGGTCGTCTTCAGTCCATTTCATGAGTCTCCCTTTGACACCCATGCATGCAAGCTCATCCAGGATCACAATCCCATGTGATCCTTGACACAATCCGTTGACAATCCTTTATTATCGTTAATAATGTGAGAGGAGTAGTTAAGATGGACGCGTGAGCTACACACAATCAATGACCCTTACACTGACAAGTGCCACTTCATCAAATATGTTTTCCCCCATTGTCGGTGGACAGCAAGTCAGTTATCGAGCTCCCTCTTAGGGCCAACTACTGTCCCTCGCTAGGATGCAACCCACAACAGTTCCCTAACACCCAGGTACAATGGAACAATCAAAGTGCACCTTCTTTGCACTACAAGGAAAAACACCGCTTTAGATGAACTGAAACGTGTGTAAAGGCCTCGCCCTGCCCTGGAATCCAACTGTGGAGGCAGAGAAGGCGAGTAGTGGCCTGGTCGAAGACCTGACCACGGGGACGCTAAGCCCCAGAGGCACCTCAAGGTAGGTGAACTAACCTGTATGGAGGGTAAGAGGAGGTTGCCCAGAACAGTGACCCAGCCTTGAACAGACGTCTCCACGATGCCCGTCGGGACCTTCACCTCCCACGTCACGTACGAAGTCGACATCATCTCCGTATCTGATCAAAAAAGAAAATTTTAATGATTTTTATAATAAATAGTAATATGGTGCTAGAATTGTAATTACCTTTGGTTAGATTGTTACTACACCTAAACATCTCTGCAAAGACAAGACACACACAAATAGGGCAATAACTTGATGATGATAGCTACGCAATCATTTTAAACAGCAACACTGCTGTCACCCTGTAATATGCAGTGTTGACAATGTTAGTTCATTTTATTAATACTTGACATGTGATGTGCAATGTGAGGTCATACGCAGCATGTGCAGGGCATCAGTGTTCCTTTACTAATACTCACTGTAATGGGTGTAGATATCAATTTTATGCACTAATGCCAAAAGCACCTTGAGGTCTGGTTCATACCTGTTCTGCGATCTCCAATATTTCTGCACCATCACTCACAGGATGAGTATGGGGGGGGGGGTGTACACAATACACTATATTGACGGGATGAGCATGGGGTGCACAATAACTACCACCAACAGGACCAGTATGGGGTGCACAACAACTACCACTAACAGCACCAGTATGGGGTGCACAGTAACTACCACCACCAAGACCAGTATGGGGTGCACAAAAACTAACAGGACCAGTATGGGGTGCACAAAAAACTAGCAACCGCTGGTATCTCACGTGTAGAGCAGACATATCTGGTCCAAACGTCCTCCTGAGGGAGCCCCTCGGCCTCCACAACAATGCCTTTGATCAAACTGTCACTGAAGCAAAGGAATATGTAGCTTAGATATTAAGACATTTGTGCATTATTAACTGAATATTCCACGTGCCAAGCAAATGTTGCATTTTAATGTTCAAATTGTACCGATCCCAAAATTTTAGGTGAAGTTTAGGATTCAACTGACCTGCCTGTTAGCGAAGCGTTGGTGGGCCGACAGACGGCAGATTCGCCTTTATCTATACTGGCCGTAACGTTCAACATAACTGTGCCCACGACGGACGGTTTTATCCTGACCACGTGTACCACCTTGGTCTTTTCGTCCACACAAGCCGCGTGGGCGCCCGCCGTCTCCCTCTCAGACACCACCATCTTGTATTCTTTACTCTTCACTAATTCCACTAAAACCTATAACAATGAGATAAGAACGTTAACCACAGGTAGGGTGTGTGTAAACCACAGGAACGCGGTCTCTAAACCCCAGGACGCGGTCTCTGTGGTATCACTACTTCATAACTATGTAGTATCATAAATTTTTCCCTCCAGGCTCATGCTTTATAGCCAATGTATTGAATTATTGAAGTAAAAACACATTAACCTCTATTAGTATATTGCTGGGGTCTCAAGACTTACGTTATGCACTTATCATGAAGCTGTACATTTAATTATTCTACTTAGTGGAGTTACGGTGGTAGGAAGAAGGCAACAGGGACACACTACTCTTAAGAGTACGTAGTTTGTTACCAGTAACAGAAGACCAACAACCCTGCCAACGGGCAAGGATGGAGGAATGAATAACTGGGTAAAAGTCGGAGTAAGGAATACCTTTACGGGAGATGGGACAAGTTCGGATAGCTTCCTTAGCGGCAGCATCCGCACGATCATTTAAAAAGAGACCAACATGGCTGGGCTGATAAACATATTATAAATTTAAACATTATAAAGTTCCAGAAGTGTGCTTAACGCCTAGCAATTAATCACCTTCAGTGATGAGTATACTGTATACGTATATAGTCTGACACCTGATTAACAAGGCTGATTGGTTCTTGATTAACTGTGTCAGTGGTCATCTTATCAGGTGACATCATAAGTGACCCCAAGTGTTATGTTAATTATGGAACTAGTCGTTTGATCCAGTTATCCTGTAATAAATTGGTACAATTTAACAGTGTTTACCGTCTTGCCTTAGATGAAGTCTATCCTTGGAGTGAAATCAAATAAAAGGAGAGTAATGGATAAACGGTAGCTACGAGCATTATCGATCAGTTATAACTGACGGTTGTCTTACCCAAAACACAGGGCGGTCGACTATCTCCTCAGTACATCATATCAGTGATAATTATATATTCCTGCCTCGTGTCTTATCACACACACAAAGCTCGAGAAAAAAAAACTATTTTGCTCTGATAAACACAAACAACTAATTCACATTGTTCGTGTTGTTTTGAGTAGCCACAACGAAACCTTTTCACATGCAAAACGTACCGGTAATCGACCATCGTGGAAGTTAAAGACCGATATCTTCACCGGCAGGATTTCTCCTAGTTTGATGGATGGAGGGAGGGTGAGATCGACGAAGAAATTGGAGAAGGTGGTTATGTTCACCTTGCTGGAGACGCCAAGACCTTGCTGTGGGTGGACGCACACTGCCATGCCCACCCACTCGGCGAAGATACCAGGCACTGTCACCTCCCGCCTCGCACCACCAGACCTGAAAATAATACGCTTTATGTAGTATATTAACTAACAGAAGCAGCAGCACCCCCACCTGCAGGTGGCGTTCAGAAGCCTCTCCTCATGGAACCATTCACCGAGGGAAGCTACCTAGAGCCGAATGATAGAGGTCTTGTTGAAACTCATTTAGAAATAACTCCCATATCCTATTTGCCTTATTTCGTACTTTTATGCAGTTATTTTTGGTTTTAATTCCTTATTAAACATAACTCTTAGGTCATTTTCACATTCAGACTTCTCATTTTCAAAATTAAAAATTTAAGTAAATCCAAAATGGGTCCTTATTTTTACACTTATTTTTCACTCAGTCACTTATTTTTAACAGCACACAAGACACTGTCGATCCAATCAAGTATCATACAAATATCCTGATATTATCTTGCAATTGAATTAACAAACACAATTTCACAAAGACTAAACCACCATGATCGAGGCAACACGAGCATGTTTCTTAAAGCCTAAAGCTTAAATTATGTGCAACTTACGGCAGCATGAAGAGTTCCCACAACCACGTCTCTGGGAAGAGTGTCCTGTAGGCCCTCTGCGGCTCATCACCTGGGACCCTCCCCGGCCTATCACGTGGGACCCTGCGCGGTTCATCAGGTGGGACCTTCTCTGGCTCATCAGGTGGGACCTTCTCCGGCTCATCACGTGGGACCTTCTTCGGCTCATCACGTAGGGTCCTCTTTGTTTCATCAGCTAGTTTCTTCTTTACTGACTTAGCCACTCCGCCACAATTTGTCATAAAATATGGAAAATCTTGCTTTTCGTTGCGTTGAGAGATCTTACGAACTTCTGTAAACAAGAATAGTGGAAACAACTATAGAATATTCCCGTCTTGAAAACTTGCGTTAAATTATATAGAGGCATCAGAGCATACTACATTGGCTGCAATCTAAAAGCTATTTATAACTTTCTTTCTGCAAGTCAGTAATTAACATTAATTTTGCACGAGTTTACTGAATCAAGTAATATTAAGGTATTATACACAATTATAATACATTAGTCATAATACCTGTACTAGCTTTTATATAGAAAAACAGTGTATTTGTTACACTAGTAGCAGGGAATAATTCTAAACATAGTATACAACCAATATTGGTAACTCGTATAGTGTTATCTGGAAAAAAAATACCATGATGAAATTAATTAGTAGATGGCGCATACTGCTATATTTGATTACTGGCATAAGTTTGATTTTGTTAGTCTGGGTGACAAAAGGTGACCTCGAGTGCTTTCACTAATATTGCCATTATCATTACTAGGCGTCTACTACTATGCTATCAGTACTATTTTTACTATTGCTACATATTCTGCTTCAAGCATGCATCCTTCAGCTGGGAGGGGGAGCAGGTGCTGAGGCGCCGAACAGAGACACGGGCGAGGACTGGGAGACTGGTGTGCAGTTGACATTATCATCTTGAACCAAGATCTTGAGCTGACCCGAGAGAAGGCAACATTAAGCAACACGCAGCAATAGATCGATTGATTAAGATTAAGACACCCAAGAGGTAATACAGGCATGAATAGCCCGCAAGTGGTAGATTTTTTTTGAGGCGTGAATGTGATCTTTGGTCGTGAAAGGATATATTGCGTGCTGTGCTCGCATTTAAATCTTCAGTCCTATTATGTGGCTGCTATCGCGGAGGAGGATACTACTTGACAGTATTTATGAGGGTGTCCGGCTGCTGGACACTTTATTACCAGAAGAGTGGCAGTGTTGATGGCTTCAGGGTGATTACTGCAACATTCAGGAACTTAAAGCTCTTGAACAAATCCACAAGGGCCGTAATGAGGGTTCGAACTTACGTCCAGGGTGATCCTAGACGCGCCTTATCCCACCCAGGACGTAAGTTCGAACCCTCATCACGGCCCTTGTGGATTTGTTCATTTAATGTATCACGCTATTGTGATTTGTGTGTGTCTTAAAGCTCTTCTAAGGTCCTCTGGTTGCTTCACATTCCGGGAGATATTGATGTAGTGGCTTTACCGTGATTGTTTGGCAGAAGATGCAATCCCACTTTGTGGGTTCACCAATTTCCCCAGTTGCATCTTTAACCTAGACGTAGTCTACATCACCGAACTGCTATTTCCCTGTGGATTCCTTTCGGGATATTTCACCTGTCTACCTTGGTGGCCTGAAGATACCATATTGCAGAGGACGAACCTTCTGCTACTCCCTGGTGCAGATGGTGTGCTCTCTCTGCTTTGTCTAGGCGTGGGAGTTTTTTGGTGATGGTGTTTTGTATAAACTCTAGGCTGGGTTGGATTCTTTTGTGGATCACGAGTTGGTAATTTAGCAGTTTCATTGGCTCTCTCATTTAATGGGATTCCAACATGGTTTGGATCCAGTTTAGGGTGATTTCGAGTCTGTTGCCTTTAGCTACTACTCATAGACGCAACAAATCATCAAGTGTAAATAGTGAAGTAAAGGTGAAGGCGATGTGAAGAAGGCGAGGTGAACATGAGATGTATCATGTAACGTGAATAATGTAATATTAGATGTAATCACATGATGTAATGTGACGTGCGATGCCTCATGCGAGGTCCGTCATACTGTGAGATGCATCAGTTGAGGTGAAGTATATAATGTTTTGCATCATGCGAGAGGAAGCATGCGAGGAAAGACGAGTCATTTGAGATAAGAGATGCACAACGAGGAAAGCGAGACATTCGTTCCTACCTTCAATCTTACACGGCCTTGTTTCCAGCTCCAGGTTAGAGAAGACGTGTAAGCCAGCTTCCTGAGGGGGAAAACTCAAACCATTTTAGCCAACCTGGCAAATTCACCACATAATAATGCAGCTTTAGTCATATGCAAGACGTTTACATCGACCACACACAATCGTTTGCCAGACGATTTAATTCTGTGAAAAGTTTCCGTGAATAAGAATTGGCTGGGAACAGGAGAAACTTGACCAAACCTTAAATACTTAATTTACTTAATTCTTAAATACTTACTTCAAACATTGCAAGAGAATCCACATAGTTGGTGTAGTAGGTATTGTATTTTCCAGAATCTGCAAATATTATAGTTATTTTAGATAAATATTTTAAGATAGATTTCATATACACAACTGCACATCTAAACAAATATTTATGATACGCTTCTTCGACAATCACTATAATTATTCACAGTAACAAGGAACACATTACGTTACTTATTGAAACCGTTTATCTATGCCTGGGTATGTATGCAGTGTCAGGACTCCATCCAAGCCTAGCATATGACCTAGCCACTGTCAGTTATTGTAGTTCTCTACCTTTTATTTTTGCTCATTTATTTGTTTTTTGCCATCGAGATAAACTTAGACGAACTTATGTGGTGTCAGAATTAATGAAACTTTGTGGTTATTAAGATGTATTTGTGATAAGAGTGGTAACTAGGATACGAATGGCAGGCGACGTTGGAACTTGTGGACCTTAGGCCGTAGTTACTTTAAGGGTTCACCATGCCATACACGGGGAACCAATCAACGTAAGACACTGGGCAAGTTCAAGACGTCTTGCAAGGGCTAAGATTGACCCAAGCACGTCACTCACCCACGAGACGTGCGTGTTTCTGGGCACTGTTTAGGTACCTAGAAGGCTACAAGGCGGTCGACAGTGTGATACAGAATGAGGAGGTCAAAACTAAAGTGGAAACTGACTGTACCTTGCCTTGATTCCAAGCCCTTCTTACAGTATTCGTTATCCTTTTCGGCATCACTTTTAAAAGTGTAGACCAGGAGATCCACATAACGGAAGAGGACATCAAGGGAGAATGGATCACTTTGAGGTTTCAGGAGCTCCAAACTCTTGTCTATCACACCTGTTCCATAACATTAACAACCATCATTTCTCTTCGTAAAGTGCACGATAACTTCAGAATACACAAAACTAAACAAAATGTAATAATTATAATCAAATAAGCACACGCATTCTAATCAATAAGCATACACAACTATGAGGGTTCAAAATACACTCCCCCTCTCACGCTGCTCTTGGAGATCCCCGTCCACCACTTGTAATGCAGAAGTCACAATAACGTAGCTAAGGATATGATAACCAAACCACACACCAGAAGATGAAGAAACGACAACGTTTCGGTCTGTCCTGGACCATTATCGAGTCGTATGTGTATGCGACTTTTACACACAGGACTTTATGATGGTCCAGGACGGACCGCAACGTCATTTCTACATCTGTGTGTGTGAGGTTTGGGCATCACCCCCTCGTAATGTGTGAACACCGGCCCGGAAACCTAACTATCCCACCGTCTACCCGCTCAAGGCCAAGTGTCTCTCCACTCTAAGTGAAGCAAGAA
Organism: Procambarus clarkii; assembly: GCF_040958095.1. Classification (NCBI taxonomy): domain Eukaryota; kingdom Metazoa; phylum Arthropoda; class Malacostraca; order Decapoda; family Cambaridae; genus Procambarus; species Procambarus clarkii. The sequence goes on from NC_091167.1 coordinate 28,814,819, forward strand.
GCGGCGTAATGGTCCTGATATTCTATTAACACTTTAACAATGCTGCTAAATGTCTCACGGATTCCACTATAATTCTGGTTAAATCAGTCACACACTAGAGATTCATCGTGTTATCTGGTGCAGTAGCCGGCTTGCTGATAGCACTGTGTTGCTTAACCGAAAGTGTATAGAGCTGTGATTTATATAAATCTGCGCGCGCGCACAATTTTTTTGTGGGAAAAAATAGTAAGTAGTAACAGTTGATTGACAGTTGAGAGGCGGGCCGAAAGAGCAGAGCTCAAACCCCGTAAGCACAACTAGGTGAATACACACACATACACCTCTCAAGCTCTTATCTAATACCATGCAACAGATTGGATAAAAAACTACAAGTGTGTGAAATCGGACCAATTACCGGATGGATGAAATAACCTATACAAACACACACACGACAAAACGGTTCGTCCTAAATGCAATATAATCACACAGATTACAATGTTAACAATGGTAATGTGTTTAAAAATACAGTAAAATTGTTTACGTCCAAATTACCTATTCGTTCTTACCAAAGCTACAAAATGAATTTGGTGCTGATGTAAGTTGTATTGTAGCTCGTTGTCCCTGCTTTGCCTGCGACACTGACCATTTCAGATCCACTGGATTAGGAAGGCATCTCTCCACAGGCATCCTCCTGGAGTCTGACACCACCTCTCCGTCGTCGCGCGTGTACCATATCAACACCTGCAACATTACTGTACTATATCAACATCAATGTACGACCCCCAGTCACAGCCGTGTGCCAGGTAAGTCCACTACGGGCTCACCATAGCCAGTGCTACTTGCAACTTTTTGTTCCGAGTAGCTGAATCCAAAAACAACATTGTATGACTTCAACACCAACGTCGTCATTATACTATATCTCACAGTTGTCTCAATGTACATGTGTATAACTGAACACCTATCTTGAGAAGAACGCCCCTATCTTTCAAGAGATGCACAGAAACTTGTTACTCACAAACCAACCAACCAGTCTCGGTCACAATGGACCATGACGATGCAACCACACACTAGCAAGTGAAGGGACGACGACGTTTCGTCGTCTCTTCACTTTCTAGTGTGTGGTTTAGTCAACAGCCGGTCGGCCGAGCGACCTGGGACAGCACGCTGGACTTGTGATCCTGTGATCCTGTGGTCCTGGGTTCGATCCCAGGCGCCGGCGAGAAACAATGGGCAGAGTTTCTTTCACCCTATGCCCCTGTTACCTAGCAGTAAAATAGGTACCTGGGTGTTAGTCAGCTGTCACGGGCTGCTTCCTGGGGGTGGAGGCCTGGTCGAGGACCGGGCCGCGGGGACACTAAAAAGCCCCGAAATCATCTCAAGATAACCTCAAGATAACATATTTCAGCCACGTTGTTGTGACTCCTCGTCTACATACAGGAAGATACAGACATGATATAACAACATACCTTGGCAACAGGGGACGCCGAGACTGGGAGGGTGAATGTGATGTTGATGACGCCGATTATGGCGTGTTTTGGGAGCACAACAGGTGGCCCACCAACCACGTTTTCAGTGTTGACGGGAAGAGCGCTGGCAGTCAGCTCGTATTCCTTACTGCCGAAATATTTGACCTCTCTATTTGCCATTACCTGAAAAAATTGTATTCTGTATTTCTTGCAGTTAACGTTATTCCCTAAACCACTTGATTGGCTTAGGATCATCGTGGACGAATACAGTATGTATATAGTACAAACATGTTGTGCCATCGTTCTCCATAAAAATACCGAGATCAGTAACAGAAGGTGGAGAGTGACTATTATTGACTTTAGGGAAAGAGTTGAAGTATACAAATGTGAACAAATTTAGAGCAATGGTCACCGAATGGGAGACGTAATCAGGAGAAGTGCAGACATGACGGATCTGAACAGTCAACACAGGATGACTATTTTGTGGGTTTTAGAGGAAGACAAAGAGAGACGTTCGTGAAGGTGAAGCATTTGCTGAAACTTCATGAATGTAAATTTCTAACAAAATAAAAAATGTAGATTTAAAAAAAAAGGAACGACTTTTTACAAAAAAGTATTTTGAGAGAAAGTTATCAGCTTGACTGATGAACTAAGAGGACAGGAGGAACAAATTAAAGAATTAATCATGGAAAATAAGACGGCGAATGTGAAGGGGGAAGAATTTCAAGAAATAAACAAAGATAAACGAATATGGACGAACTCAAGACCAACTCAACACCTTAGCCAAAATACCGAGTTTAGCAAGAATTTGCCAGCAGAAAATTCGTGGACCGCTCAAATGGAGGTTACTAAAGTGTTAGAAAAGTGTAAGAAATGAAAGAAACCAGTGCGCAAGTAGAGAGAATAAGAAACAAGACTGAGATGACAGCCCTGGTCTGGTCAATAGGTAGAGCCTGCTCCTTCACATGGACACTGATGGTCCGGTCAACACTGGACACTGATGGTCCACTGATGACACTGATGGTCCGGTCAACAGATAAAGCCTAGTCTCTCACCTGGACCGTGATGACAGCCCTGGTCTGGTTAACAGAAGAGAACAGGACGGAAATGTTGTGGTTGTTAGGGCCGCTGGAGTTGCAGCTGAGAGGTGCCTCGGGAGCCTGGATTAGCAGGGAGGCGTTCGATGCAGAGAAGAAGTGTTCAATTGTTCTGACACGCCTGGTACTGTCCATGAGGGCCCGGATGCTTGGTGCCGTAATCTGTTGATGCAACGATAATATAATATATATAGAGTTCGTACATTCTTGTACAGCCACTAGCACACAAAGCGTTTCGGGCAGGTCCTTAATCCTAATTTTCCCCGGAATACGACCCGCCGAATAGTTTAACAATCAGGTACCCATTCACTGCTGGGTGAAGAGGTTACAGTTAAGGATTCCCGCCCAATCAATCCTCCCCAGCCTGGGTATGAACCAAAGTCAAAGCGCTTGCGAAGCACTGGGCGAGTGCTTTACCACTACGCCACGGGGACTGCGAATGAAACTAACCTAATCTAACCAAACTAAACCTTAAGCAACATCCAGAGAGATATGCAGCTAACCAACATCCTCCTACTCCTCCAAATGCATAACACGAAGAATAATCCCAAAGGATATACAGATTTACCAAATTAAATAAAGATTAATTGGCAGATGAACTAGGGACCATATATATAAATAACCAAGAAAGCTTACTATGAGCCCCACTTACCGTAAACTGGTTAGCAGTTGGCGAGTAAACCAGTGCTGTAATAATACCATCGTCAGGAGAGGTGGCGTTAGTGCAGACCTCTCCTGCACACATCTCCACGGGCACGTCCACAGCAGGCGACTTGTCCGGGAGCTCGGCCTTCACCTGAGACAAGTTGAACACCGTGGTACACACACATGTTTACACAACCCTCATACTCAAGACCCTTTTACATCCTTCTGTAAAATATCAGTCCATTTACTGGTAACACTGCAACTGTGTTTAAAGAGGTAGCGTTAGTTGTCAAAAAAATACGTCATTCACTATCTAGACTTAATTACTTGAATGGGAATTTCTACAATTTGATATGTTCCGTGATACTGTTTTTAACGATTTACAAAAAAATTACCATCATCGTTACTTTAACTTATAGAGACAAGTGGCCCAAAGTAATCGCCAACAAAACCTAAACACCTAACCTAACCCAGTGTCTAAATATGTACAATATGCTAATATAAAATAATATTAATTTATATTTGAGAAAATTCTTGCTTTGACTGAAACAGCATGTAAAAATTTATGAATGCATCTATGGGGTCGACCGCTGGATGTAATGAACCGAGTCGAGGACGGGTTGTGAACCTGGGCTGGTGTCACTCATCAACGAAGTATCCTTTTGTTTACGAAATGATCAGTTATTAAACAATAGCTGATGAACGAAGGATAGCGATAAAGACGAACGAGGGCTGGTGTCAGTAATGCAAGGAGAAAAATCAAGGTGCCATAGTTAATGAGTCTTAAGATGCTCATGTTTCTGAAGATGCTACCGGGAGAAATACTTATGGTGATTTTGGTTTAAGATGTTTATGAGAAATTTGAAGCAAAGATCTAACAGGAAAAAAAATGGGCTTAGCGAGTGCAGTTATTCACCCTTGTTAGTGGCGTCCATGTTAGGTAATTACAAGGCCAGACTATAAGCTGGGATATGAAGACTAACTAAAAAAACACACTGACCTTACTTCTTAAGGGTGAAGACCTAAGACAATAAAGAACAGTGGGTGTAAATAAAATAATCCCACTCCTGCAAACCTGTATGGTGTATGGAAGGTTTGGCTTCATGTACTGATCCTTTCCCAGGACTTTTAAAGTGATGGCTTGAGAGAGGAGAGAGATTTGGACCGTCTCTGTCACCTGAACACCTGTCCCCTTTTCTGTCACTATGGCTCTCAGCTGTACTAAGTTTACTAAGCAGTCTATCACCCTTATATCTTTGGAGTATACATCTAGATTTTTGCACCCGGAGATCTGAAAATAACAACATTTAATATTTCACATTAAACATCAAATACAGCATACATGTTGCCTCATAATATCCCTGGTCGTTTCCCATTACATCCGCGGGGCTAGATTCAGGAAGCAGTTACTCAAGTTCTTAGGAAACCTAGCCTTCTTATCGCTTTCTTGGCTGTTACGTTGGGATTCAATGAACCGTTTCTGAAGGCTGCTCTTCCCGAGCACACACCTTCACGCCAAGACGCCTCTAGAACACACCAACCTTCACTACACCGTACACAAGGCTAAATTTCTCGACTACACAACGGGGAACTGAAAATACCTTCGCCAGGAGATCCCGACATGGCAACAATAAGTTGTGTCTGTATATATCGAATATTAAATAATAAGGACTAAATCCTTACCTCACCTAGGCAAATATATTGGAGTAGAATGCAGACTTTAATGTGCTACAATACTCTATTAATTTACTTAAAGTACACCTTGACAATATTATAAACATTGGGAAGCCTCAATAATAATTTGTATAAAGATGATACTGGTGGCAATTATTATTTATTATATATGTATTATTATTAGAGATGATCTGTTGATCTTTGGTGACGAAGACACCAAGGAGCAGCAACGCATGTCACAGGTTATATCAGTAATTCAACCTTGGGGGAGAGGGAGACCTCGATATAATCCTAACGTGTATATATATACACTGGCTCCCTGTTCCCCCCCCAAGAGTTAACTCTTAATAATAACTAATAATTATCACAGTCCAATAAGTTTAAAGTCGTTCCATCCAGCTATACCGGCTTGGCCCTTTTTGTGAACCCGTGTTATTCATATGCCATAATACCTTTCCCACTCTGTGCGTTACACTAGCCTTCTGATTAATCCAGTCACTCCATACACTAAATACGTGACATTTGTAAACGCATAAATTTAACATTTTCCATGGAATATACATATATACCTTTATATATGGACGATTTTCTGGCCTGATGAGACAGGGGTCTGAAGGACACTTGTGTTGGTGATGGGTTCACGCAATTTGCTATGATCTAATTTCTCACGTGGTGAGAGCAGGCTGAATATAACTCTGGTCATTCATGACTACCGTAAACACTCACAATTTACAGCATGTTGGTTAATTCCTTTCTTACGTGTGCAATTAGCTGGGAACGTTTAATTTGTATAATAAAAGTCAATTAGATATGACTGAATTAAGATAATGATTCAATTTATTATGTCAAATAATGAAAACGCGTCGTAACTATGGCATTTGAGAGACATTTTTCCACTATAGAATTTCAACATGAATCTGGTTTTGCTTAGAAATCTAAATACTTACCAATTTTTTATATCCATCTGGCAACTTTAACAAATACAATTTAAAAATGTATTATGCAGAAACAAATCATAATTTGAAGAGTTCTGAATCATGTAAGGGGAGGGGAGGACCATTCGACTCAAAATATTAAAAATATTAAGTTTGATACCATGTTGTAGTTTTTCCAATTAAAAACTATTTTGTTTTCCTTGAATCCTACAAGAAAACACGAAATTAAGCTTCAAGTATCTAAATTTTAGGAATTTACATCATAATTTGATTAATTTTATCTTCTGTACTTCCAGAAAGACTATAGAATTTACATACTCACATTTTTTTAATTTCCATATTTTTCACCTATCATTTGCAAAAAAAAAAAAACTTTAAAAAAAAAAAAAGTTTCGACAGAACTAGACACTCCAAAGGTTCAAAATATATTACAAGATAATATCAAACTAAAAAAGACTGGAATACCTTGCCTCTGTAAGCAAGTGATGAAAGCTTCAACTAATAATAGAGACTTACGGTGTTCGACATGTTGAAGGCGACCTCACACGCCCTATTCCCAGTGTTGTTGACTTCAACCGTGAGGTTACCTTGTACCGCCTCGCCATGGCTGTACCTGTCAACCCAGTTATCATGAGAACGATCACGTACGGTACACTTTTAATAATGGTTCATGTTTAATGGCTTAATGGATCACCATTCCTTCCCCCCCCCACCCTTATTTCCCCTCACCCAACCCCCATTCGTAGAAAATTATAAATAACGAAGAATTAAACTGGTGAATAAGTCTACGAAAACTAACCTTCATTACTGACTTTACTTCATGAAAATGAAGTAAAGACACGGGACACGGACGGACGGACACACACTGTTTAACATAAAAATATGAACGAGGACTCACATGGCGCAGACTGAGAAGTTGAACTGTGTGTTTGTGACGTAGACATAGGTAGGGGTCTCGATCACCACCTCAAATTGCGACAACACATCCTCCTTCACCTCGAACTCCGAAGTATAGGTTATATTGTCCGTAGTCCTAACAAGAATATAGTAGATTCCCTGGTGCAAAACATGAGATGTTAGTACGAAGATTTTGCACGTAAGGCAAGCCTGTAAACAGCCGTGAAAATTATAACTTTATAAATAAATACGTCACTGTAAATGTATAGAAGATCCATTACAGATTTTTGCAAGATTATAAATGCATTTCATATGTTTGAACTACTGGAAGACTGTAGTAGCTGAGTTACACACACAAATCACAATTGCGTGATGCATCAAATGAATTAAGGCAGCGTCTGGGATGCTCTCGGACGCAGGTTCGAATCCTCGTCACGGCCCTTGTGGATTTTTAGTTGCCGAGGTTGTGCTGGTGCCTTGGGTAGAGCTATCATCTCAAACTTTGTCTTCTCAACCTTTAGGATTCACAGAATAAAAAAAAAGATGAAACGTGTACGCACATGCTGGTGATAAGCATTATACAACAACGACATATACAAATATCTGGTAATGACTCATTACACATCTGCAAATATTTTGCCACATTTATACATCAAGTGTAATATCTATAGCCAATGTTTTTGTCAGTGTGTGTGTGTTGATTTTGTTTTCAGACATAAGCGTTTCTTCCCTGATGAACCGTCCTTGGGTTCACCAACTCTACCCCTGTGCCCGGGTTCACCAACTCACCAGCTCGGGTTCATCAATGAGGTTCACGTGGAGGTGTACAAGACCAGCCGAGTTGTCAACATGTTCCCACCTGGCGATATGGTAGAGGGAGGGCTCGGGGGACATCACCGACACCCGCGGGTACTGTTGATAACAGACACGTTTATGTGGTACTCAAATACAAGTCTCAACTAGTAATCATATTTACCACTCTGCTTATAATCAAGTACAAATCTAATTATCAAAAGAACATATTGTAGCATCGTCCACGTTACGGGATTTTCAAGAGGGGCTATAAAGACACCAATACGAGACCAAAAGGCCACAAGGCGAGTGACATCAAAGGTATCAGATTTACCAAGGATTCTAACTTGGGTGAGAATAGCTCGAGCTACCTTATCCTTTGTGTGTATTTATACCTCAATAAATCTCCACTGTTCCAATGGATAACATACGGAAGAGCGCGGTAAACTTACTGGATTGGTAGAGACACTGAAATTCGGGTAGGTGAAAGAGACGATCCTAATATGGACCGTCTGGGTAGGACGATAGAGGTACTTGTCTGTCTGGACGATGGTCCTCTTGTCGTCGTCGAGAAAGACGAGCTCGGCCGTATGGTTGATCATCTTCCCGTCCACCTCACCCGTCACCGACAGGACGTTCCCGTAGTCATGATACACAGGTCTCGTTATATTCACGTTATAGCAGAACTCTGTCTCTCCTGCAACACACACCACACCATGTACACACTCGCCCTTTAGTTCTTCAAGAGCAAGTAACTTAAAATGGCAAGTTTGAATAGTAAATAAATGCGAGATCTTATTTCAAAGTAGCATAAACTGCATATGTTTTCATTGTCAATTAGGAAATGTGACTAAAATGTACACTAAAATAAATATACTTGCTTGACAGGCAATTTTACCGGGTGGTACTGCAATGGTGGTGTTGGGGAAGAGAACGGTGACCTCGCTCTCGTCCAAGCGTGTGACGCTAAGGATGAGGGAGCCGGCCGGGGAAGCGGTGTCATTCACTATCACACACACCTGACTTGGCTTCCCTATCACCCACTCCTGCGGCGTCGTTATCACATAATTCCTGTCAACATACACACACTGAGGTGACATTGGAAAGGGCCCCCCCGGCCCTCATTCCACCCTTAATTATAAACAGGTTTGCCGATCCCTAGCAACACAAACTCGTTATACTTTTCACCAATATGTTAAACAATAGAAACGTAAGTAAAGGGGGAACGGGTAGGCTTTCATTAAGGGAGTAAACGCACTGGTGAAACTTCTAGAACCTTGTGTTCACTCAGATATTCGAAGCCCTAGCGCAAGGCAATCAGATTATCGGACACGAAGGAAGCCAGCCAATGAGAAGGGAGGAGTTGGTTGAGCGTAAACTCCATTTAAAGCATAAACACTTTTAAAGCTTGTAGCCGGTTTTCGGTTATTTTCGTGTCTCCAGGATTTAAAAATGTTATATATTCCTTCAAGAAGGAGTGCAAAAGCCCAGCGGACTTTAGTTAACCCAAGAGTGTAGATTCAAGGAAGAATTAGCTACGAAACCGAGTGTGAGGAGTAACTTCAATCCCTGCCACATTCCCAGTGGTTTGTATACCTTGAGTAACCCGTCAACAACAACAAATGATCTATAATCCTGCCATTAAATGCTTTGTTTATGAATGATACACACTTTACACACGACTCTTAAGTATGTAATTTTTCTTGAGCAGTGCTTTGATCATGTCTTCTGCTGGAATCGCATCTCTATAAATGTTTCATTCACTGACTAAAATATCAATAATGCCCAACAGAACCTAACCTAAGTTAGGCCCAACTATAAATTCAGCACATTCTATCATGAAATAATTTCGCCTTAAATTTGAGAAAATAAACATTTTGAACACGCAGTTCGTCAAAACTGAAGAATGCGTCTTGTTAGGCCGCCTCGACGAGCCTACGCTAATGAAAGATAGTTTTGAGGAGTAGAGGCTTCACGGACATACGATACAACCCACAACTGGCAATATTTGTTCGTTACGTTTCCACTCGTGTAAATGTGAAAGAAGAGAATGTTGGACTTTGTGATATTAAAAACTTAAAGAAACAACTCGTGAAGACATTAAAAACACCTTAAGAAATGCTGATGTTCCACTGAACAAACTCGTCAGAGCTGCAACAGATGGGGCATTTACAACAGTTTAAAAAACTACATGCATAAATATTATTCCATTTAATATGAATATTTTTTATTAAATTTGATAAAATTTGTTTAATGTGTATGTAAAAAAAACTTCGTGTAAATTCTGTTCATATTCAACAGCTCTTTATAATCTGTGGCTCTAACAATCAGTAAGTTTGGCCACCCCTGATATATGGCATCAGATATAATTCATAACCTTTTATCGCAGTGCCTTCAGGTCCTGGACATGTTTCACCCCCCCCTCCCCCTTAGGAGGAAGGCCTGACACTTTAATCACTAGCGATGCGCATCGCCTGGTTGTAAAGCGAACCTCTACATATTTAGCGTTTGTGCACAATCGTCACTGCTTCCCGTGACGACATAATATGCTCGAGGAGGATTGAATTAGGTGTTTCTCAAACGATGCCAGTTGTTGATTTAGTTTTCATTAGTGTGGAAGGCGGCTGGAAACGTTGTCAATATTTTATTTGAATTTACGTTAAAAATATTTATTATCCAAATATTGCGGGTAAGAAACAAAGTGGAAAGCACGAGATAATTTAAAATTATACGTAAAAAAATGTATAAAGTAGCAATACAATCGGCGTACATATTTAATCACCCAAACTAAGGGTGATTGTGATTGACCCAATCACCCAATACTAGAGTGTGATTGAACCCCCACTGTAGTATTTCTTTAGTATTGAATATTGATCAGGCCTGAAGTATACGTGCAGGAGGGTCACCAAGCTTGTGGTAACCTTAATAACTTTCGAGTTTGTCTTGTCTTAAACCCACTAACCCTGGCGTCAAGGGTGGGCGTGTGGGGGGAAGATAGTTATCGCGACTTTATCCGCTTAAGACGACGAACGCGAGACTATTAGCTACGAACTACACCACATCTCACCCACTGCAGACGGCGAGACAGAAGATAAGGAGCACCAAGGTGAAGACGGAGCTGCAGGTGGTGAGGAGGCCGGCGGGCGTGACCACACGCCTCGAGGTCCACATGGCTACTGACCCCCCCACCCTGGCCGGCGGCGCCTCCCACACTAGTCTACTTCACCTTAAAAAAACCTCTTTCATGAATAATTAATACAATCAGAATTGTATTCCAAGACAAGATAACTTTCAGAAGAAAGCGCAGAGCCATTATGACTATACCACTGGAGGCGTGTTGTATATAACAATAAAGTGAGAATCACAGGCTTTTATTCGTAATAAATTGTACTACAACTACAATCAGAAACTTATTCGAAGGCAAGATAACTTTCAGAAGAAAGCGCAGAGCCATTATGACTATATACCACTGGAGGCGTGTTGTATATAGAACACAAAAATGAGAATCCGAGGCTTTTATTCGTAATAACTTGTACTACAACTGAGCAGGACTGCGGTAGTAGAAGGTGCAGTGGTAAAACAATTGTCGGAATATCAATAGCAACAGTAACAGTAGTTTGCTTTAATGTTGGCCCTTAACAGTAAATTTTCACTGCATCAACACTAAGAAACGGGATACGCATCTCTGAGTAAACATCTTCATGTAGAAATAAAAACTAAACTATAGATTTAAATTTAATACTTTCATGCGTTAATGTGTGTATATATCTGTACAAATTCATGATTTATTTTTTGTGAAATGGTTTCACAGCTATACTCTACGTACTTTTTAAAAAGTTAAATGCATAATTGATTAAAGAAAATGTAATATTAATAGCCTAGCATATATCATTATAATAGATTATAAACTAAAAATCTTAAAAAATCTGTAATAGCTCCAAAATCATGTTAGTCCTGACGCTGAGGAAGTGGAATAAGCATAATTGTTTACAAGTGAGTGCATTAATGTATATATATATTATAAAAGATAGGACCGATAACAAACTAATTTAAAGCATTAAGAAGCATATTGCCGATTTACTACTGCAAGCTTTAACTGTACAATGTGAAGTTTTTCAAGGTACACCACCTCTGCTAGCTTAGACTTCACTTAAAGTATTGATAGGTTCATGAATCTAACGATCAATCTACCAGTCTTCCAAACATTGATTTAGAAACGCTAACAATGAGTGACGTGTTTATTATTGAATAATAACCCACCAAAACCCGTCTATTATTGAAAAAGGGGTTTATACTCAAAAACGGTAGAACTCGGCACAATTGAGTTGGACAAACCGGAAAACAATTTTCTATGTTGCAAAGAATCTAAACTAACCAAACCTAACCTTCCCAAGCCTAATACGCGATGTCTGAGGCCTAATACAGTACATGTGTATGCTGTATTAGCCTTATATATAGCCTAAGCCTTATATTATATATAAGGCTAAGGAATATTTGTTTAGCCCAATTGTTTTTCTGACTATAAGGTGAATAGTACATAGTTCAACTATCTAATTGCTTAGAATAGCAATCTTTGTACCAAGGAACACGGTTACAGAAACTACTATCCAAGCAGGAAAATGGGTTAAAATCACTATACCTTAACTTCTAATACATAATAATGCTAATAATAATACCATTTTTATATTTGAAGAAATGTCGTATTTAAACACACACAATTCGTAAAAACTGACGAACACGTTACTTAAGGGGTTCGGGCCCCGCTCAGGAAGAGCCTGGCTTGGTACACGAGTAGAAATATAGTTTATTTAACAGGACGCTACATAGCCTAATCGGTTCCATTACCTGCTCATAGCCTAATCGGTTCCATTACCTGCTCATAGCCTAATCGGTTCTGATCTTCGGGTCTAGGCCTGGTTCCCAATACAAAAAAAAAATTGTAGAATATCAAACATTAAAGATCCTGCTCTTTATCAGTATATTCATATTTTAGTAATGGAGTAAATAATGACAAATAATGAATCTAACATGACAGCCAAGTTGCCGAAGCTTCGTTAACTATAAGGAGCACTGCCAATTATGAATAGTGAATGATTCTAACCTCATGGTTAGATCAGCACCTCCAAAGGAGGTGCTGATTAGCACTGGTTAGCACCTCCAAAGGATACCTAATCAACCTGGCTGTGACTCGTACGTCAGGCTGCGAGCAGCCGTGTCCAACAGCCTGGTTGATCAGTCCAGCAACCAGGAGGCCTGGTCAACGACTGGGCCGCGGGGACGCTAAGCGCCGGAAGCACCTCAAGGTATGGTTTATTGAAGTATAAAATATTTTCACATTTGCCATTTATTGGCAGATGTGCTATTCATTTTACTATTTCATTCAGTGGGCGCCTGTAGCAGTATACAGTGGGCGCCTGTACCAGTATACAGTGGGCGCCTGTACCAGTATACAGTGGGCGCCTGTACCAGTATACTGCCTCACTTAACCAGTAACCGGGTTCTTCTCATACCAAACTTTACATGCGGCCTTAGTGCCTCTTCTTACTGGATCTCACCCAGAGTCACAGGCAAGTTACTAAGAACTGGCAGTAATAATCATTCTAGAGGAAAAGGGGGTAAATAACACTAAACAGATCTATCACCAACTGTACTTCTTAACTATATATACACATATGTATAGCACATAACACTGCAGGTGGCACAGTCACACAGGACACCAGGGAGTCCACTTCTATCTTCTAATCGTCCAGGGGTCTAACGACACGCTGGCTGGGGTCACCACATGACAGAACCTCACCCCAGGAGAAATGACAGCATGCTGCTGACGTCATAATGTATTCTTCCGTATGACCACAAGTTGACGTCTGGCCGTGACACGTGACCAAGTGGTCCCACTGTAGGTCGGGTCAGGACCGCCAATGTCAACCCTGGATGACCCCAGGGCACCTGAAAATGTTGTGACAAGTACTGTAGCACCATGATTCTTGCTGCATCATTTGTTCCAACAATGATCGAATGTTGCTGGGAGCCTTTAGCCGCACTCTATAGTCTCGAAAAAACTACGTAATTATTATTAATAAATTGTAGTTAGTGCTTGTATAAACAATAGCTCATCTTAGTCGTTTTATACTTGTAATCAGTATTAGATTTTGCGAATTCAGCGCGTTATCATGAACATGTTGGGAGGCCTAGTAGATAGAGGGTCAAGGCGCAGGCGGCGTGGGCGGGTAGCAGGCTCGCTCCAGCTTGTTGATAGTGTATATACCTCATGCCTTCACTACACAATATTATTGTAACTGTGCCAGTTCAAACCAAAATTATGTCACTGGGTACTGGAGTATTAACAATACCCGCAACGGTACGGCACGTGAAAGATTGAGCAAATAATGCTGGAGAGTGGAGGTGGTGGCGAAGCTTGGGCACTAGAGCGCCCCCAGCAGGGCACACTGGCAGTGGTTCACCGCCGGTGTATGCAGCAACACCCTCCAGGCAGTGCCAGAGCCCTGGTCGGAGCAGTGAGAGTGACTCAGGTGGTCTGCTAGTGGCGTGTGGGTAAACCGGTGACACAGTACGATGAAACTTTCAAAGATGAACCAGACCGTCCCTGATAGTGCCCGACGCCGGGTCTGCATCCTGGGTATTGTCAGCATGGTAAGATCTATCTCCTTTACACTACATAGTCGACTCCACAGTCTGTTACACTCTTAGGGCTGCCGGTCAACATTGCCCATTAGGCTATGTCACGGATAACAATCAAAATATCAGTGCCGTGAAAATTTATCTAGAGGAAAAGCGCTTATTGCCAAGCTGGGGCCAACCGAATGATGCATTCAGACTCGTGATTCAACCTTGACGATGGGCGGACGTCTGGGAAGTTCATAGATGTATCCGTTTTCCGACTAGCTCTTCGGGGAAGGGAGACGGTGTCCGGCGCGGATTGGCAGAGAGGTGCCGGTGGGTTGGCGGGGCTCCCGGCCTGCCTTTAAGGTGTTGGTGGCGGCAGTCTTTTGCTCTGCCGAAGGGCACTAGAAATTTTTTTACTTATTTGCTCATTTGAGCAAGATTCTATGAGGGGCCATCGAGATTTTGCCGCGACTTTGTTTGACGACCCAATGCTGTCTGTGCGGGTCTGGGGCCAGAGCCTTAAAATTCCTTCCTTAGGGACTCTTGGGGCTCCGCATATCTGTTTACCAATGTGTTTATCCGCCACAGATCGCGTTAGTTTCCGCTGACAGGCGACTTTAATACTGATGCAAGGCTTTGTGTTTTACCCTCCATGGGCCGCTGGGGCTTGTCCTGCACCTCTCTCGTCGTAGTGCTTAAATAAAAAATACACATTCATCAATTTTTAACATATAATTGCTAACTCTACAAAGCAATATTTGTAGAATGTGGATGAAACATTCAGAAAAAAGAGAGGTGCGATGAGAAAGTGAGTGAAGCACTGTTTAGGAACATTTCTAACACAATCACTGTTAAATCCTGTGTAACGCAGCCCATTATCTTAAACAGTGGCTAAATGTTTGTTAATCCAGCCGCCGCTTACCCCGTGTTTGTGAATGAAAACAACTGTACACTCAACCCATCCTGCCCAAGTTATAAGTCAAATACTGACCTTCGTTGATATAAAAGCAATTTTTTTTTACTTATACTTCAGAGAATTGATAGTTACCCACTTGGAGCTTTCGGTAGAGCTACGACCTTGCCTCTTGTTTGTTCGACGTTCGATCCCCGATGGTCCATGTGGTTGGGTACCGTTCCATCACCCATTCCTCATCCTAGATCCTTGTCCTCGTATTCCTTCCAAGTGCTGTATATCATACTATCTTAAGAACGATAAAGATACATTTCTTAACACATTTTCTTCACAAAAAATCCCTCCTGTGGATTTTTAATGTCAAGTCTAGAACATCGGTTGTGTTGTCCGTAGACTTATTTGCAAGTTTCATTTCACTTGTGTAATTTTTCAGAGGATAAGAGCGGAAAGGAGAGGGAAGGAGAAGGGACAGATTCTGAGATTTCTTAAAGTGTGACAAAAGAGGCGGCCGCGACTGGCCTATGACGCTCCCCTGCCTCATATGCTTCATGTGTCAAAGTTGAGCGAGGTTAGCGCCAAGGGTCATCCAGAACACACTAAAGACAGAATCTATGGATAACGATATATGTTTATTCATTTTAAATTGGCTTATTTCTTACTGGAATATTCCATGCCATTCAAAAACTAAAAATACCGATATAGGCCTTAATATCCCTCTTGTGGTTGATAGACCATATTAACCTTCCCGTTACACACACATCACACTAACGTGATGCATCAAATGAACAAATCCACAAGGGCCGTGACGACGATTCGAACCTGCGTCCGGGAGCATCCCAGACACTGCCTTAATCGACTGAGCTACGACAAGGTAAAAGGGTTGAAACCGAAGTTCTACTGAACTTACTGGATCCCGTAGCCTCTCCGAGGCACAAACCAGGATTTTACACCCCCCCCCCACGGCTACGGGATCCAGCAAGTTCAGTAGAACTTCGGTTTCAACTCTTACCCTGTCGTAGCTCAGTCGATTAAGGCAGTGTCTGGGATGCTCCCGGACGCAGGTTCGAATCCTCGTCACGGCCCTTGTGGATTTGTTCATTTAAACCTCCCGTAGTTGGTAGGCCTCAGGTATGGCTTACCTACCTAATCAGATATGGGTAGGCCACTGATCCCAAGAGATTAGCAGATGGGGTAATGAAAGACGACTGTGAACACTGCCCAAAAATGACTGACAACCTGCAAGAGGCAACTACTTTATCTTAATAAAATATCTCTACCATAAAAATTGTCACTTTGCCTAAACATTCAGGTTCAAATATGAGTAAATATATACCGACCGTAACTGGCGCCGACGACCCTTGCGCCCTGTACGATAAGAGTGATAACGTTACAAGTAAAATAAAGTGTATATACTAGTATAAAGCCATGATTCATTATCTACATAACTTAGTAATTTTTTATACGATTCAACCCATTTGAGAGAATCTAAAAACCATTTTCAGGAAGTGATCCTGGACCCGTATGTGGTACTCCAGTAAAACAGACATACCATGGTACACTCGAGGTAGTTTGATCATATATCTAAATAATTTATGATGTTTGACCTCCACAGCGGAATAGTTTATAACGCGCGCACTTAAAATGTCAGTACTGGTGACGCGTGGCGTGTTTCAGGTGATGGCCGCGGTACAAGTGGTGGCGCTGGTGGTCAAGCTGAGCTTTGTCGTCGCCCCCCAACACCGCGACATTCAGGGTAGGTACCCGGCACCCCTCACCCTCCCCTGCCTGCTCCTGCTACAACCACTTCCCTGTCACACACACACACAATCTGTACACCAGTTGATTGACAGTTGAGAGGCGGGACCAAAGAGCCAAAGCTCAACCCCCGCAAGCACAAATAGGCGAGTACACACCACACAATAAAAGGCTGTTACAAAAGTTGGAGCAACAGGCAGGAGTAAAAGGTAAAAAAAAATAATGTGCTTCAGTGGATAAGGGAGTATCTAAGCAACGGAGTAACTGAGGGGGCGGCGGGACATCAGAGTGGCGAGATGTCACCAGCAGGGTCCCACAGGGCTCTGTACTTTTACCAATCTTGTTACGGTACATGTAAACGAGCTTCCAGAGGGTAGACATTCCTCTCAATGTTTGCTGATGATGCAAAAAATTATGAGAAGATTCAAGATTTATGAAGGAAGAGACCACAGGACGACCTGGAAGAATGTCTAGAAAATGGCTACTAGAATTTAACTCTAAAAAGTGTAAAGTAATGAAATTAGGTGAAGGTAGCAGAAGGTTAAACACTAGGTACCATCTGGGAGGTGAAATCCTGCAAGAGGCGGCCTGGTAGAGGACCGGGCCGCGGGGACGCTAAGCCCCGAAACCCCTCTCACGTATCGTCAAGATAAAGGTCAAAGAGATCTGAGGGTTATCACACCGAACCTGTCCCCAGAAGCCCACATAAAAAGGATATCATCAGCGGCATATCCTAAATTTGCCAACGTCAGAATTTCCTTCGAAAGCTTTTGTAAGGAATCGTTCAGGACCTTGTATACCACTTGCGTTAGACCAATCCTGGAGTATGCAGTTCCAGCCTAGAGTCCATACCTAGTTAAGGCAAAGTTAGAGAAGATTCAGAGGTATGCCACCAGACTCGTCCCAGAACCGAGAGGTACGAGCTACGAGGAAAGGCTACGGGAGCTAACCTTACGTCTCTGGAAGAAGAGCAAGGAGAGACATGATCACCACCTACAAAATTCTCAGGGAATACCTAATCTTCCAGGCTATTCCCAGATACCTGGGACCAAGTAGTAGTTAGTTCCAGATACTTTTTTACAGCTACTGCTTATGGACTGCACCCTGGGGATGTGCGAGTCAGATATGCAGTATGCAGATACAAAAAATAAGCCTGGGAATCGACACATTAGACGGGTAGAAAGGCGGGATCCAGAAGATAATAATTCAATCCAGTAGAGACAAATAGCACACACTTTTGTACTATAGATACTGGTAGTTATGTTAAATATTTCTTCAACACTTTTATTTGTACATTATTAAGAGATCGATTGCGATATTTGTTAAAAAGACTGAGCAGAGTAGCGTGAAAATTATATAGAGTGAATGAAAAAAAATTAAATAGAAAACTGGTGGTTTAGCTTCGCAGGAAGGTCTTAAGAATAATGATTTATATATTAACTCGAGTAATTTCCCTGCTTGTGGGTAGTAACGAGGAAGGTGCGTGAATACACAAAGTTGACTAATTAATGCTACATTTCCCCGTGTGATGTTGGCAGTGTTGGCGATGTGCGGCGGGATGGCTGCCACCATTGCTGCCTACCTCCTCCTCACCACCAGACTACTCTTCCTCTTCTACAAGGTCAGTACCCGCACAACTTATTATTCACTCTTGTCCAGCCTCCCAATATATAATTACTTATTGTTACGGCCAGCTTGGGCCAGTAACAGTTCTTACTGTTAACGTGTCTTATAACTTCTTTATCCTACGAACTCAATGGTAAGTTTAAGAACTGGATGTGGCAAGTAGTAGTGCAAAGAATAAAGGGAGGGTAAACTGTATGCAATTACACCTTCACCAATATATTATCACCTTCAGCAGTATATATTATATATATATTATCCAAGTATTACTGTAAATATTTACACTGTCGCGTTCACTCGGGACACTCAATAAATTTGCAATGTTCATCAAGTCCCGGCAAGTCCACTACCTTCACATATACGTCGTCCTTGCTGAATGGCAATCACCAACGAGTTCACCTTCGACGTGGGCCAGTCCACACATCGTATCGTCACGATGTCCCAGTACCCCCACCATCTTCTCTCCAGAAACACTGGCAAAAGGCTTCAGCCACAAGCTGACACGGGTCTCAAATAATTACTTACAAGGGTAGCTAACACCCTGGCAGAAGTCACTAGCAGCACTTCTCAACAGACGCACTACTGTCGTCTCTTAACTCTTCTTGGCCAATTCCCGGGAACGTCGGTCCATACAAACTGCATAACTCCAGCAGCTAACGCGCTGCTAGTACCGACGGGGCCACTTTGTCCTCATACTGGACCAAGTCGAGACTTCTGGACTGCTTAGGGTGAACTGTTCTCCTCAGCGCAATCGCCTTACTACACCTCTGTGAACATAAAACGTCATTAACTAGACAGACAGTATACTAGGTGACCTTAGATATCACCCTTCCACCGGGGAATTGAAACTGTAATTGCTTTCACAACCTAGATGGTGTTGATATCGTTATGCCACCCACCAGAGGTCATCATCGTAGACCTCACCTTCTAACTGAGGTATGAAACAGGAGCCTTTCACCAACGCCACACCACCGCCAACAGATGGCGTTGTCTGCGTCTCACCTAATACCTGGGAGTTGGAGTGCAGGTCCATAGATGGCGCCGAAATCGCCACTCCACACTCCAGCAACGGTGTCGATACTATAACACTTATAGTAGCAATTTAGTCCAAAGTATCAATATGTAGTGATAGACCACCAAATAGGTGACTTTTGTATTACTGAATTTGGATAACTGGGAAAACTTTTTCAACGGTAGCATAAAGACCTAACCTAACCTCCCCTAGCAATACCAGGCCTAATACATGCTGTCGTAGGCCTACTATCAAGAACATGTATATGCTATATTTGGCCTAGGAATATTTAAAATGGGTTTTAACTTTATTTTTTCCGGAGTCTGTAAAATAGCAAGTACTTAAAGGGAATTATTGGTAGTGTGGAGTCATGTGGGAAGTCCTCATTTATTTCATTTATCTTACCTTCAGCGGACTATATAATGACTGTTATCATGTTCCTCACAGCTCCATACGGAGGGGGGGGGGAGGTCTTGTTTATTATAGCCATATTTAATTAATTAAGAATTAGCCCATTCAATGCTGAAATACTTAATTTGAACTTAAACTTATTTGGACAACTGAGTTGACGAAATTTGATTCTTAACTTATTTAACTTTTGAAGGCGCAGCCTCATGGCGTTTATTGTACATATATTTATGATTGTCGCTGAATAGGCTAAATATTATTACAAATTACCAATTAATTAATTATAGTTAAATTTAACTACAATTAAGAAGTGAATAATTAATATAAGAATGGCTGAGATGTTAGAGTATAGTGACCAGCTTGGTCGATCAATATAGCAACGGTAAGCTG
Source organism: Procambarus clarkii (assembly GCF_040958095.1). Lineage (NCBI taxonomy): Eukaryota > Metazoa > Arthropoda > Malacostraca > Decapoda > Cambaridae > Procambarus > Procambarus clarkii. The sequence goes on from NC_091167.1 coordinate 28,835,029, forward strand.
GCGTCATACTCTGGGACATGGCATTAACCTCAAACACCACCAGCCGGTAATTGTAGTGTTAGACTCAAATTATCATTCTATGATTACTCATATTTAGATTCATCAATTGTAAAGAGTTAAATCAAGGCACTGACACTCACGCTAGCTTGTTGCTCCTCCCTCGCTCCTAGCATGTATGAAATGGTAAACAAATATATACTAGAACAGAGCTGGAGGACTTAGCGTCCTAACATGGGCCGGGGAATGACCTGTTCCGGTCCTGGACGTATAGAACAGCAGTAAGCGTCTGTAGTTACGCCGTAAAGCGTAGGTTTTAGCATTTGTATCTACTTTGTGAGAGCAAGAGTGAGTAATGGCGTCCCTCCGCCTCCAGTGGCAGATGGAGGCTTTCGTGCTATTCAATTATACGAAGCAACAACCTCCTTCTTTTATTGATTTGGTTGATTTATTCAAACCATGTTTTCAGTAAATTATAATTAGATATCAATTCAATCTCAGAGTTGTTTAGTAAGTTGTAAGCCTCAGATGCATAGCCTGATTTACTGCGCAGTTATAATTACGCGTCATTTTTTTCATTAGCTTTATTAACTTAAGCTGACAGTAACACTCATCACGTTTTAGTTTGATAATTTGTAATTAAAGTTATTTGGAGATTATTTCCCACTGGTGGCCTGTCATACATGTTGGTGCGTTTGGCAACAGTTACACCTAATAAGTTTTATCATTTCAGGAGGATAGGTTGATTCACTCTATAATATCCTCAATCACGCTCTCATACCCATCTCACTCATGCTCTCACAACCACTCATAACCAGCTCACTCGCTGGATATGAGTGGTTGTGAGAGCGTGGGTGAGCTGGATATAATTTCCATTACTATAGTGCCATGATACTACTTGACCACCATGCCAGATGCGGTACGAGGAGACGGCCGGGCCGGAGTGGTTGTGGTGGCTGGCGACCATGGCTCTGGTGATGTTCAACGCTATGCTGGTGGTGTGGTTCATCCTCCTGGAGGACGTGACGCAGGTCGTCGTCGCCTGCCTCGCCACCCTCGCCTACATCGTCTTCTTCAAGTTCGCCAAGGACGACATCATGACGCTTCGTCAGCACCACACCACCAAGGTGCTCCACTACTCTTTCTCTCTTTCTCCCTCATCTTGTCATACTTATGTCTCACATGTCTGATGTCTCACATGTCTTACATGTCTCATGTCTCACTTACAGAGCAGCGAGGAGACGACTTGAAGGATGAGTGGCGGCCACACCCAGGGCCACAGCCGGGGCCACACCCTGGGCCAGACCCAGGGCCACAGCCAGGGCCACAGCCGGGGCCACACCCGGCCTCCCCGCCTGAGGATGTTGGTGATCATGGTGTATTAGTGACAATACTGCCTCCACCCCTCTCTCTCTCTCTCTTGTTAATCATGTGCTGTGTCACACTCTCTTGTTCATGTGCTGTGTCACACTCTCTTGTTCATGTGCTGTGTCACACTCTCTTGTTCATGTGCTGTGTCACACTCTCTTGTTCATGTGCTGTGTCACACTCTCTTGTTCATGTGCTGTGTCACACTCTCTTGTTCATGTGCTGTGTCACACTCTCTTGTTCATGTGCTGTGTCACACTCTCTTGTTCATGTGCTGTGTCACACTCTCTTGTTCATGTGCTGTGTCACACTCTCTTGTTCATGTGCTGTGTCACACTCTCTTGTTCATGTGCTGTGTCACACTCTCTTGTTCATGTGCTGTGATACACTCTCTTGTTCATGTGCTGTGTCACACTCTCTTGTTCATGTGCTATGTCACACTCTCTTGTTCATGTGCTATGGCACACTCTCTTGTTCATGTGCTGTGTCACACTCTCTTGTTCATGTGCTGTGTCACACTCTCTTGTTCATGTGCTGTGTCACACTCTCTTGTTCATGTGCTATGTCACACTCTCTTGTTCATGTGCTGTGTCACACTCTCTTGTTCATGTGCTGTGTCACACTCTCTTGTTCATGTGCTGTGTCACACTCTCTTGTTCATGTGCTGTGTCACACTCTCTTGTTCATGTGCTGTGTCACACTCTCTTGTTCATGTGCTGTGTCACACTCTCTTGTTCATGTGCTGTGTCACACTCTCTTGTTCATGTGCTGTGTCACACTCTCTTGTTCATGTGCTGTGTCACACTCTCTTGTTCATGTGCTGTGATACACTCTCTTGTTCATGTGCTGTGTCACACTCTCTTGTTCATGTGCTATGTCACACTCTCTTGTTCATGTGCTATGGCACACTCTCTTGTTCATGTGCTGTGTCACACTCTCTTGTTCATGTGCTGTGTCACACTCTCTTGTTCATGTGCTGTGTCACACTCTCTTGTTCATGTGCTGTGTCACACTCTCTTGTTCATGTGCTATGTCACACTCTCTTGTTCATGTGCTGTGTCACACTCTCTTGTTCATGTGCTGTGTCACACTCTCTTGTTCATGTGCTGTGTCACACTCTCTTGTTCATGTGCTGTGTCACACTCTCTTGTTCATGTGCTGTGTCACACTCTCTTGTTCATGTGCTGTGTCACACTCTCTTGTTCATGTGCTGTGTCACACTCTCTTGTTCATGTGCTGTGTCACACTCTCTTGTTCATGTGCTGTGTCACACTCTCTTGTTCATGTGCTGTGTCACACTCTCTTGTTCATATGCTGTGATACTAAAGTCTTAACACATTAAAGATTCTCTCTCTATATACCTCGGAATTGGACACAATAAAACACTAACATTTCCACTAAGACATTTGTAGAACATTTAGTCCCTGATCGATAAGGCCGCCCAATCTTAAGATTAACTGACATCACCAGCACAGTCAGTGATGTCACTGTGTGTGTGTGGTACAGTTTAAGTACAGAGAGTACAGAGAGGTTCTGTCGCAGGGAGCCACAACAGCCGACTTGGTCATCAACAGGCGAGGCAAATCCTCATTGAAAGCAGAGCGTGTTGGTTGTGGGGGAGATCAGAGCGTCCCTGATGGGCTTATTAACTGGTCCTGAATGGTCGTCAATATATTCAGAGCCCCGTCTAGTACTCTCATTGTCAGGTGTGTGTGCTCAGATCGACGTTGTTGTTGTTTTCAATTTAGCTACTCAGAACGAAGTGTCCATGTAGCTATGGTGAGCCCGTAAACCTCAGGTCGACGGCTGAAACATTCTTTCATAGTAAGATCACACACCTGCCATCCTTAAACCTACATCACACACACACACCTGTCATCCCATAAAAATACGTCACACACACCTGTAATCCTTTAAACATGCATCACACACACTCACACTTGTCGCATCAGGTATCATGGTAGCTTATTAGCATTACCAACCGATCACAGGAGGTTTCGTGATAGGCATCATAAAGGTATAATGAAAATCTATGAGCATTACAAAAGTATAATGAAAGTCTACGGGCATTACAAAAGTATAATGAAAGTCTACGGGCATTACAAAAGTATAATGAGAGTCTACGGGCATTACAAATGTGCTGTACAATGGTAGTTATTGACCACATAATTATTTGCTCCGGTTCTTGGGCAGGGTAAGGTGATCATGAGGAGAATATGCTAAGCCAGTACAATTATATAGGATCTTAGAAGGGACATAAGGAGAAGTATGTGGGATATGACGGAGGGAAGGAATAGTGCCCAAACACTTAGACCATCGAGGATCGAACGCCGACGTGTAAGACGCGAGGCCGTCGCTGTACCGACCAGTCCAACTGGTCGTGTAAAGAAATACTACAGCATGAGGGGGTAAACATAGCCTTGGCAAGGCCTGGCCAGCTGTTAGAGGGGGAGATTAACGCTGCTTCCTGTATTGCTGCGGTTGGCATGACACGTGGGTCGTCTCAATTGGTCCTTGTTGGTGTACTCACCGCTGGGTCGCTGGGCCGCTGGGCCGCTGGGTCGTTGGGTCGCTGGGTCGCTGGGTCGCTGGGCCGCTGGGTCGTTGGGTCGCTGGGTCGCTGGGTCGCTGGGCCGCTGGGCCGCTGGGTCGTTGGGTCGCTCGGTCGCTGGGTCGCTGGGCCGCTGGGTCGTTGGGTCGCTGGGTCGCTGGGTCGCTGGGCCGCTGGGCCGCTGGGTCGTTGGGTCGCTGGGTCGCTGGGCCGCTGGGTCGCTGGGTCGGTGGGTCGCTGGTCGCTGGGTCGTGTTTGATGCCGTGCACACCACCTCAAGGCCGCCACGTGTCACCAAGGTCGTCCAGTGGGTAAGGGGAAGCTGGAAGATGTTGAAGGGTGACAAGTTGCAGCCGTGACTGTCTCTGGCCACCAGGTACACCTTCCCCGCTAGTGTGACCTGAGCTGTCATCAAATAATTTGAGAGGATTTGTCTGTATAATTGATAGATGTTCTCGTATTCATGGTGTATCTGGAGACCGTCATTGGCTTCATCAGTGCTGTGTGAATTTTCTGAAAGGAATCTATAAGTGTTGCTCCAGAATAGGACTTATAAAATGGAAAATAAGAACATTCCATTGCTCTAAAATCCTGCCCATGTTTTTTTGTGGTAAAGAAAAAATATAGAACTTCTGTGCAAAATGTACTGAAAGACCACTGTACCGCTAGCTTCGAATTGTATGGTTTTAGTACAACTGTGCTTCTTGTGGCAACACTTGGGTCGGCCGCTCTCTTACCTCACATAACCTATGTTGTCCAGAAACATAGAAAGCTTGTCAACCGATCATAACTCCTCTATAGTGATGATGCAATTGCTGGCAAAACATAGATGACGCTGAGTACATTGTTAATTAGTAGTACTGAAACATTCAAAATTAGGCGACGTATTAGTAGTATTCAATTCTAATTATCGATATGACTGAAAATATGGCGTGTTGGACATAAAAAACTGAGAGTGTAAATGACAACGTGAACATCGCCTATCGTAACACCAGCGTTATATCTGAGCTTATACATAAATACGGGTCAAGAAGCAGAGGGGAAACGGTATCGGAGAAGATGGACGATCACTGGCGAGTAATTTAAACACCTGGGGCCAGATTCACGAAGCATTTACGCAAGCACTTACGAACCTGTACATCTTGTCACAATCTTTGGCAGCTTTGTTTACAATTATTAAGCAGTTAATGAGCTCCGAAGCACCAGGAGGCTGTTTATAACAATAACAACAGTTGATTGGGAAGTTTTCATGCTTGTAAACTGTTTAATAAATGTAACCAAAGCCGTCAAAGATTGAGGAAAGATGTACACGTTCGTAAGTACTTGCGCAACTGCTTCGTGAATCTGGCCCCTGGAGGATATATTCAGTCCACCAAGAACCTCACAGATAAACAAATCCACAGGAGCCGTGATGAGGGATCGAACCTATGCGCTGGGGGTTCCCAGATAGATGCATGCTCTGTATTGTGGTATATCACGATGGTGTGACTTCTCTGTGCACTTCACAAGTATGTTACCTTGGGTAACTCTAGGTGGTCTCTCCACGCTTCTTGAAATAATTCCTGGTCCTTAAATGAATTGTTTTGTGTTGTCCACTAAGAGGGCAATAATTCGGATGCTGTATATAATTCTGCAGTTAATTCAGGTAGTTTTAATTCCACTAATCGTTTTATAGTTAAAGGAGATTAATATTGTTTCTGAAGCCCCAGCTCGGGGTGGAGGGCAGTTGGAACATCGTATTAAAGTGACAGAGACTAACGGAAAGGAACCAGACGACATAGAATGAGCTGAAAATCGACATTACTGAGCAAGATTACTGAGCATAATTACTGCCCGAAACGCTTTGCGTAATAGTGGCTTTAGGCATCGTATGTACTAGCTCTATCTATAAATCCATAAACTTTTTGTATCTCACCTTGTATATATGTAATTTACCTGAATAAATATTTGTATTTTTTTGTAAGATGAGCGAAAAGAGACAGAGAGAAAAGAAAATAAGAAACAAGGTTGTTTTAGGAAAACCCGACTAACTTATGACAACACACAAAGAAAGATAACTGACGGAAACTCCCATAGAATCGAGAGGAAAGGTGGAGCTAAAAACAAAACAAAATTAGTAAAAGGGCCGAGGATCAGAGCCAAAATACCGGTGACAACAAGAAGACACTTTCTACGACACGATGAAAAGAATGAGAACATCAATAATAATAGAAGCATATTAACATTATGAAAAAGTGACAGTGTTGAATAACAGCTGTTTTGCCTCTGGGGCCCTAGAGCGAATCCTAATTATACAAATAATAATAATAATAATAATAAAATAAAACAAAAATATATTTGTTAGCCACAGCCAACAGAGAGGCTAATAAAAGAAAACGTGAAAGAAACCGTGACAGAGAAAGCGTAAAAATAGGGGATTCTTCATTAAAAAACGCTAATAGGAGGAAAAACAGTAGAGTAAAATTACTATGAAGCTACAATTTTAGTACAGACAATGAGCTGAGAGTCTATATAAGAGATGGGACACGAGAATGGAGTAAAGGAACGTTCCCGGCCAATGCAGTTTAGGGAAACCATGTTTCGCCTGTCCCCCTTAACCATGTTTAATCTAACATTTTTGTTTATTTTATTTATATATACAATAGTTCTTACATTCTTGTACAGCCACTAGCACGCATAACATTTCGGGCAAGTCTTTAATATTAATTTCCTCCGGAAATACGACCCGCCAAATCGTTTAACAACCAGGTACCCATTCACTACTGGGTGAACCAAGACTACAGTTAAGGATTGGCGCCCGGTCAATCCTCCCCGGCCAGGATACGAACCCAGGCCAAAGTGCTCGCGAAGCCCTGGCCGAGTGCTTAAACCCTGCACCATGGCCATGTGGCCACGTCTTGATGCCATGTCTGGTCCACCTTCCCAGTCAAGTCTAAGTTCACTTCTCCAGCCATGTTTGGTCCATCTTTTTGGCCATGTCTGGTTCACCTTCCTGGCCATGTCTGGCCCACTTTCCCCACCATGTTTGCCTCGTTTTCCCGGTTAAGTATGGCCCACCTCCCTGGTCATCTTTGGCCCATCTTTTTTATCCATGTTTGGTAGGGGTACAGTGCCAATTTTATAGGTGCCGGAGCTCTGGTGGGCCTGACAAAAGCCTGTCATTTCTTATCCTGTTTCTATATGTCACACGATTAACAATGTCATGTTTATACTCACTAATTATCATAAAATATAATTATTAAGCAAAAAAGAAAAAACATCAATCATGTATTTATCAATTTAAGAAGTTAAAACACTCAGTGCTCACAAAATACAACCAGTGAGAAGTTTCACACCAGTTTCCATAAAGGATCAGGTGAGAGATGTTTTCAGGGGTGTGAAGCAACTTTTGTCGTGGTGTCATCTGGTGATCTGTGGCACCGCAGCCATGATATATGGCATATGGCTCTGGATGCCACTGAACTAGAGGAGGTCCATGTAGTTTAACAAACATAAGTGCTGATACATGATTCATGAGAATTCTTGAGTGTTGTTGTTATGAGGTTCATGTGAGTGAATCCCCCATAAATGATTAATTCCATAAACTTCTCTCACTGAATCACCTTCTGCAAGTTCTAATCTGTGATTAAGACAGTGCCAGATTATTAAATCAGGTTAATGTTCCTTGAGAATTGTTGCAACGCCAGATTTGTCACCAAGCATGACACTTGCCCCATCACCAGCATATACTACAAGGTTCTGTTTCAAATATAAGTCATCAAACCCATGATAATTGAGACAGTTCAATAGATGCCTAGCAATAGTTGGTGCTCTCTGACCAGGTAGTTCAATTAGATCTAAGAACATGAAATGGGGATTACCTTCCTTATCACTTTCACATTTCAAGTAAACTATCAAGGTTGTTTTAATGCTCAGGCTTGTTGATTCATCAATGAGAACATAAATGTTATCATTTATCTGCTTGATATGCTGGCAAATTTTATTTTTCATATTAATGGTTACGTGATTAATTATCTCTGTGGCACTAGTGCGGGAGTGCAGTACCATTTTTTTTTTTGAGATATATACAAGAGTTGTTACATTCTTGTACAACCACTAGTACGCGTAGCGTTTCAGGCAAGTCCTTAATCCTATGGGCCCTGGAATACGATCCCCTGCCGCGAAGAATCGTTTTTTCATCCAAGTACACATTTTACTGTTGCGTTAAACAGAGGCTACAGTTAAGGAATTGCGCCCAGTAAATCCTCCCCGGCCAGGATACGAACCCATGACATAGCGCTCGCGGAACGCCAGGCGAGTGTCTTACCACTACACCACGGAGACTGCTAAATTCCAATGTCAACACAATTTTACTTTTGTAGTTCTAGTAAGCCAAAGTGATCAGAGTATGGTCTGACAGTCTGAGCTAAATAATATGCAGAACACAAAATTGAACAAGTTGTCTTTAGACGCGAAGCATTCATTGCATCACACAATGTTCCAAGAACATCTTCACTAGCTACATGTTCAACACGTAAAGCAGCAGTGTGATCTTTCAATAGTTTATGATCAACAATTTTGTTCTGAGAGACTTCAAGCGTGTTCTTGGATGTGCTCCATAATAGTGTACTTAGTACATCTGTCACTCATTTGATAGTCTTAAACCCTTAGAAGTGAAAAGTGTTACATTACTTATGTTTGCACACACTTCACACCCAAGTTCATCATCCCTGAAGTCTAACCATGGATAAGTTTCCTTTTCCCTACACCATTTCTTCAGTCCAAACACCTGAACAGGGATACAAGTTACACTTCAAAGCATCATTACATTCTGAATTGCACATGAATCCAGTTTGAAAATTTGAACCAGAGAAGCCGTCAAGACACAACTCTTGCCATTTTCACTGTTACCATTATCAGTCTCCTGTACGTTATTCTTCTTACACTCCTCATTTTGCTTTGGAAAGAAGGAAGTCAATATTGTTTTGCTTAGAAGCCATGATGGGGTTTGTGAGAAAAAAATCTTCTGTATTAGAGAGAAATCTACAGACCACCAGACGGTAACACTAGCTCTCCACATATGTCAGTTACGTAAATTAGAAACTGTACTTGTGGTCAGTATGGAGCCTATTGTTGATGTGACGATTACATCAGAATCATTTGTATATCATACATCACATGAACATCCTACATCGATAGATAATATCTAAACCATACAGTATGGATCCAACATGACACTGCCACAATGGTGACATCCGCCAATCGGCCTATGAATCCCCACGAGACTTTGTATATGTAATCTCAAGAATCTAGAAGCTTCGACAAGAAATTGTCTTAATTAATAAACTATTGGAACAGATTTGACTTCCGGTAATGGTTAATTAAAATCTGTTATAAAGAATCGATTTGTACTATAATTACCTATAATCATTAAATCCAATATATATATTATAATCCCACTTTACCTCAAATTAATCGTTTAGACGAGAAATATATCATAAATATATCATGACCAGTCAACGGCCTACAGAGAGCATGGTGGGAGTGGCTGGGACCTTAAGCGCCCAGGCCAGATCGTTCTGTTTACAAACAGGGAACACGTGCGGGGGTGCTTTGAGACATTTTCAAGACAATACCGCACGAACTAATCATAAATTACCAGCGATTACTCTCTAAGATACTTAGAGAGCTCCTAGACTATATATCAGAACAAATCCTGATACATTTATCTAAATACCAGTGTAGAGAGTGGCCCCTTACCCAGCACGTGAGGTCGCCTCCACCACCACAGAATCCTATCCTGACAAACGCTAGATTTTTTATATAAAAATACAGTACTTTATCTCATCAAGAGAGATCTTAAATCTAGCATCTTGTCAGATGGCATCGGTTCTAATTTTTTGGGTAAGTTATTAATAATTATTAAGTGTTTTGTAGAGTGTAAATTAGCCAATTACATGCTTTATAACTTAACATAATACGTCCCTTTTAAACTGGTAATCATTAAGGCACGAGGTAACACCCCAATATCCAGTAGGCATTTGAATTTTCAATTAACTTTTCAATTAACTTAATCGTTTCATTTTAATCTGTATATATAACTTTCTGCATATATAATTTATCTGATTCATCAATTTATCAATTGCTCTCATAGTTATCACCAATTTATCATATTAGTTTTATCATATTGCATATAATATCTTGCTTATATAATACAACTAACTTGTTATATTACTAGTATTTCATTATTGGCTGCAAGATCTCAGAGTTAGGCTACACTGTGTACAGTGCTCAGATCATTTGATTATTGAACAGAACCAGTATTTACAGTCATAGTACTGTGTTTATAATGTTATCCGCTGTATAAAATACGATGCTGAGGTGTTGAAATGCCTGCAGGTTGACTGTTGTTCTCCAATTAAAAACCCTATTCACCCTTAAAGAACACTGCCTCTCAACTACAGCCATTTATCTGTATAAAAAAAACAAGAGGAGTCACTGGCTTTACAACCCAAACTTGGGACTTTTGTAAAAGCTAAGAATTTAGTTTATTTGTTTTGCATTCTTATTTTATAATAATATATACAGTACTAAATTTCAAATCCAAGTTCATTATTGAACTTGGAACATTATTGAACATTGTTGAACTTGAACTTCATACTCTTCATTAAATTATCCTGGCATTTTTCGCACACTCCACACCATGCTAGGTGACACACCGCCACACCATGCTAGGTGACACACCTCCACACCATGCTAGGTGACACCTTCACAACATGCTAGGTGACACACCTCCACACCATGCTAGGTGACACACCGCCACACCATGCTAGGTGACACACCTCCACACCATGCTAGGTGACACACTGCCCCCATGATGCTAGGTGACACACTGCCCCATGGTGCTAGGTGACACACTGCCCCACGGTGCTAGGTGACACCTCACCATGCTAGGTGACACACCTCCACACCATGCTAGGTGAAACACCTCCACACCATGCTAGGTGACACACCTCCACACCATGCTAGGTGACACACCGCCACACCATGTTAGGTGACACACTGCCACACCATGCTAGGTGACACACTGCCACACCATGCTAGGTGACACACCGCCACACCATGCTAGGTGACACACCTCCACACCATGCTAGGTGACACACCGCCACACCATGCTAGGTGACACACCACACCATGCTAGGTGACACACTGCCCCATGGTGCTAGGTGACACACTGCCCCATGGTGCTAGGTGACACACTGCCCCACGGTGCTAGGTGACACCTCACCATGCTAGGTGACACACCTCCACACTATCAACCAGGTAACCATGCTAGGTGACACACTGCCACACCATGCTAGGTGACACACCGCCACACCATGCTAGGTGACACACCGCCACACCATGTTAGGTGACACACTGCCACACCATGCTAGGTGACACACTGCCACACCATGCTAGGTGACACACCTCCACACCATACTAGGTGACACTGCCACACCATGCTAGGTGACACACCGCCACACCATGCTAGGTGACACACCGCCACACCATGCCAGGTGACACACCGCCACACCATGCTAGGTGACACACCTCCACACCATGCTAGGTGACACCTCCACACCATGCTAGGTGACACACCTCCACACCATGCTAGGTGACACACTGCCACACCATGCTAGGTGACACATCGCCACACCATGCTAGGTGACACACTGCCACAGCATGTTAGGTGACACACCGCCACACCATGCAAGGTGACACACCGCCACACCATGCTAGGTGACACACCGCCACACCATGCTAGGTGACACACCGCCACACCATGCTAGGTGACACACCGCCACGCCATGCTAGGTGACACACCGCCACACCATGCTAGGTGACACACCGCCACACCATGCTAGGTGACACCCATACTACACTTTCTGTAATAGTCGGCAATGTTGTACAGCAAATTACTTTTCAGAAATTAACGACAGGAATTTAATATTACTTGATGCTATAAAAACATTCCCAACACACGTGGCCTTTATTGAGAGTGTAGGACCAGTAATTACTTTGAGTATGTTACACTTGTGAACTCACCTACGTGTGCCTGCAGGACCTTCAGCTCTTGGGCCCTGGTTTATACAACTGTCGCTTATCTAATGCAATGACTCCAGACCCAAATAATAATAATTCATTGTGTCGAGGGACAGGAAGCCAGAGTGTATTCATACACTTTAGGCTTATATCTAACCCCCCCCCCCCAAGGTCGACTTACACTGAATAAGTTATTTGTGATTGTTTTATGACTCAGCACCAGGCCCTGATTCTTGGAACTTAAATATTTATCAAGGAATGTAATAAAAACACTATCGCAGGCCCATCACATTGTGTGGAGACAAATCCTAGATACTGGCGTTATCCCTGACATACTAAAAACAGCAGAGATAGCACCGCTCCATAAAGGAGGAATTAAGGCACAGGCAAAACATTACAGACCGACAGCATTAACATCGCACATCATAAAAATCTTTGAAAGAGAGTTAAGAAGTAAGATCACAAAATACATGGAATCACAGCATCTCCATAACCCCGGACAACATGGTTTCAGAACAGGGCGCTCTTGCCTGTCGCAGTTGCTGGACCACTATGATATGGTATTAGATACCATGGAAGACAAACAAAATGCTGATGTAATTTACACAAATTTCACAAAAGCCTTCGACATGTGACCATGGTGTTATTGCACACAAATGCGTTCAAAAGGAATTACCGGGAAAATAGGCAGATGGATCTACAGTTTCCTGATTAACAGAACCCAATGTGTAATAGTCAACAAAATAAAATCCAGCCCATCAACCGTGAAGAGCTCAGTCCCCCAGGGTACTGTGCTTGCTCCAGTACTTTTTCTCATTCTCATATCGGACATAGACAAGGACACAATCTATAGTACTGTATCATCCTTTGCAAATGACACTAGGATTTTAATGAGAGTTGGCAACATAGAGGACAAGGCAAGCCTCCAATCAGATATAAATCAAGTCTTTCAATGGGCTACAGAAAATAATATGGTGAACAAATCCACAAGGGCCGTGACGAGGATTCGAACCTGCGTCCAAGAGCATCCCAGACGCTGCCTTAATCGACTGAGCTACGACATGGTCAAAAGAGTTGAAACCGAAGTTCTACTGAACTTACTGGATCCTGCAGTCTCTTCGAGAGACAAACCAGGATTTTACACAACTCCCCCCATGCACTTGAGCCTTTTAGAGATAAATCTAAGCTCACTCTGTATGATATGGCAACCTATCTTATTACCATGGATAAATTACCTGAAATCCTTGCACTGTACCCACATTTTGCTTCCAGTAGATGAACGACATATGAGATTCAGAAACAAGTAGTGTATTGTGAGGACTAATAATAAACAGAAGCTCCCCTATGACTCTGTAATATCCCCATTGGCCAAACTATTATGTATTAACGACAAGACCTACCATTAATGTATGATGACTTACTGTAAATATGTAGCTCTTGTAATAGCACTTTCTCTGTAACTAGCTGACATTGTATCTATAAGGTGTGAAGGATTGAAGAAATTGTTTATGTAATAATCTAAGATGAGGTCTGATAAAGACCTTTTGTGCCCTCTGTAATGCTTTTGCGCTACCGCTCACAGGATGAGTATGGGGTGCACAATAAACTAGCCGCCTTCGGCAGCAACAATCAATCCCCCCATGCACTCGAACTATGTCAATAGGCCGTTCTCCATCTTCGCCCTTACGGCCTTTGTGGATTTGTTCATTTCATGCATCACGTTATTATGATTTCTGTGTGTAAATAATATGGTATTTAATGAAGATAAGTTCCAGTTCCTGCGCTACGGAAAAAATGAAAATATAAAAACTGAACCTATGTATAAAACTCAGTCAAATCATACCATAGAACGAAAAAGCAATGTAAAGGATTTGGGTGTACTCATGTCGGAAGACCTTACCTTTAAAGAACACAATAAAGTAGCCGTCACAACTGCAAGAAAAAAAAACCAGGTTGGATAACAAGAACTTTTCACACTAGAGATGCTATACCGATGATGATACTCTTCAAGACGCTAGTGTTCTCTAGAGTGGAGTACAGTTGCACAATGACAGGCCCTTTCAAAGCTGGAGAAATTGCTGACCTGGAGAGCGTGCAGAGATCCTTAACTGCTAGAATTCACTCAGTAAAACATCTAAACTACTGGGACTGACTAAAATGCCTAAATCTGTATTCTCTCGAGTGTAGGCGGGAGAGATACATAATAATTTATACGTAGAAAATATTAGAGGGGCTGGTCCCAAACCTGCACACAGAAATAACACCACATGAGACCAAAAGGCATGGCAGGATGTGCAGAATACCCCTGTTGAAGAGCAGAGGTGCAACAGGTATTCTGAGAGAGAACTATCAACATCAGAGGCCCGAGACTGTTCAACACGCTTCCACTACACATAAGGGACATAACTGGCCGACTCCTCACAGTGTTCAAGAGAGAACTTGACAAGCACGTCCAAGGATACCAGATCAACCAGGCTGCGACTCATACATCAGGCTCCGAGCAGCCGCGTCCAACAGCCTGGTTGACCAGTCCAGCAACCAGGAGGCCTGGTCGACGACCGGGCCGCGGGGACTCTAAGCCCTGAAAACACCTCAAGGTAACCTCAAGGTAAGGTGAAACCTCCCCACACACTCTCCCTCCCTCTCTCATACTCTCTACCTCTCCCACACTCTCCCCTCAGCTCCGAGTGTCACTCACAAAGGCTGCTTCCCTTTGATCTTGCTTCATTTTGACTGTATTTTTGTATTTATATTGAAAGAGAAAGAGAGAGAGAGGGAGAGAGAAAATAAGAGACTTTTTACAATTAAGGATCAGTTTGCAACAAGAGAACACTCACGCTGGGTAATCTCACGTCAATATAAACACCAAACCCCCATTGATATGCAATATCACAACCTTCTCATCGCCGCGGTGCTCATATCTCGCGGGTTAAAAAAAAGCCGCGAGCAAAAATGTAGAAAATTAAAAAGGCGGGAAAATAAAATACCTGGAAAGTTTGGCAAGAGTTGGGGACGTTGCCATCAACCTGGCACCGAATATTGTATTTTATTCTCAAAGGGTGTCTGTGTGCAGGTCTTCCTCTTCCCTGTGTCAGGGGGACAGGCAGCCATATACCTTCTCCAGGATGCAACCCCACCACAGTACCATAGCTCCCGGGTGCCTATTTACTGCTAGGTGAACAGAGTCATCAGGTAAATTGAAAAATCCCTAACTCTTCCGGTCCCACTGGGAGATCGAACCCGGGATCTCCGACTGTGAATCGAGAACGCACACCCCAGAGAGCAGGACAAGAATGACGTCATTGATTATATTAAAGAAGGTCGCCCTAAGACCCAAGATCTTGGGTGACCTTACATGTGTCTCCAAGCATGTATACGGTCCTGGGGTGACCTTGTATGTGTCTCCAAGCATGTATACGGTCCTGGGGTGACCTTGTATGTGTCTCCAAGCATGTATACGTTCCTGGGTGACCTTATATGTGTCTCCAAGCATGTATACGGTCCTGTGTGACCTTACATGTGTCACCCAGCATGAAATAATGTCCTGTGTGATCTTCCATGTGTCTCCAATATACACTTTCTCCAAGAACTCATGACTAACAATTCAAAAAGCTGAAAGATTTACGGAGGAAAACAAATGAGTGTTGAACATTATATAAATTCCCAGAGAAACTATTTATCTAACATGTATCTTGGAGGCCTGGTCGAGGACCGGGCCGCGAGGGTGTTAAGCCCCGAAATCATCGCAAGGTAACCTCAAGGTAACAGCTCTTTAATTTGTTAGTCCTGAGTTCTTGGAGAAGAAGAAGCTCGTTCCAGCGAAGCTCAACTTACATGTTGAAACAAAATCAACATTGATATTAATCCTCCCAAATATGTATTACGCTTTACATATTTAAGAAATATGAAAAATATTATGAGGTACATAATTTTAATTATAAAACCACTAATGGGAAATAATTACATAGAAACAGCCCCTTGTAGCAAGAACTACTGGGGTTACCTGGTTGATGGGGTTCTGGGAGTTCTTCTACTCCCTAAGCCCGGCCCGAGGCCAGGCTTGACTTGTGAGAGTTTGGTCCACCAGGCTGCTGCTTGGAGCGGCCCGCAGGCCTACACATACTCGGTTCTTTACAAAATAGATTGTAAAGATAGTGTTACATTCTATACAGGTCAAGCTTTGAATTTTCGAATTTGGCAGCATCGAAGTTGTCAATTATATCATGTTTTATTTGTTCACTTGTCAGAAAATTCTCATCAAATTGATTGGGGAGAAGTTTTCTTCAGTAGAAAATTGTCTCTCTGACCCCTGTGTGTTTGTACGTGTCTCTCTGACCCCTGTGTGTTTGTACCTGACTCTCTGACCCCTGTGTGTTTGTACGTGTCTCTCTGACCCCTGTGTGTTTGTACCTGACACTCTGACCCCTGTGTGTTTGTACCTGACTCTCTGACCCCTGTGTGTTTGTACGTGTCTCTCTGACCCCTGTGTGTTTGTACCTGACTCTCTGACCCCTGTGTGTTTGTACCTAGCTCTCTGACCCCTGTGTGTTTGTACCTGACTCTCTGACCCCTGTGTGTTTGTACCTGACTCTCTGACCCCTGTGTGTTTGTACCTGTCTCTCTGACCCCTGTGTGTTTGTTCCTGACTCTCTGACCCCTGTGTGTTTGTACCTGACTCTCTGACCCCTGTGTGTTTGTACCTAACTCTCTGACCCCTGTGTGTTTGTACCTGACTCTCTGACCCCTGTGTGTTTGTACGTGTCTCTCTGACCCCTGTGTGTTTGTACCTGACACTCTGACCCCTGTGTGTTTGTACCTGACTCTCTGACCCCTGTGTGTTTGTACGTGTCTCTCTGACCCCTGTGTGTTTGTACCTGACTCTCTGACCCCTGTGTGTTTGTACCTAGCTCTCTGACCCCTGTGTGTTTGTACCTGACTCTCTGACCCCTGTGTGTTTGTACCTGACTCTCTGACCCCTGTGTGTTTGTACGTGTCTCTCTGACCCCTGTGTGTTTGTTCCTGACTCTCTGACCCCTGTGTGTTTGTACCTGACTCTCTGACCCCTGTGTGTTTGTACCTAACTCTCTGACCCCTGTGTGTTTGTACCTGACTCTTTGACCCCTGTGTGTTTGTTCCTGACTCTCTGACCCCTGTGTGTTTGTACCTGACTCTCTGACCCCTGTGTGTTTGTACCTGACTCTCTGACCCCTGTGTGTTTGTACGTGACTCTCTGACCCCTGTGTGTTTGTACCTGACTCTCTGACCCCTGTGTGTTTGTACCTGACTCTCTGACCCCTGTGTGTTTGTACCTAACTCTCTGACCCCTGTGTGTTTGTACCTGACTCTCTGACCCCTGTGTGTTTGTACCTAACTCTCTGACCCCTGTGTGTTTGTACCTGACTCTCTGACCCCTGTGTGTTTGTACCTAACTCTCTGACCCCTGTGTGTTTGTACCTGACTCTCTGACCCATGTGTGTTTGTACCTGACTCTCTGACCCCTGTGTGTTTGTACCTGACTCTCTGACCCATGTGTGTTTGTACCTAACTCTCTGACCCATGTGTGTTTGTACCTGACTCTCTGACCCCTGTGTGTTTGTACCTGACTCTCTGACCCCTGTGTGTTTGTACCTAACTCTCTATATTAACCCTGCGAGACTGATCTTGTGTTCCACAGTAGAATGGAAACAAATATTAATTCAAAATTCCCCCACGACCACGGCAGCCATCAAAGGCTGCCACGTGGAGTATTAATTACTGGGAGGAGGTGCAGGTGGGGGGGGGGAGGTGCAGGGGTGGAGGAGGAGGTGCAGGGGTGGAGGAGGAGGTGCAGGGGGGGGGGAGGTGCAGGGGGGGGGGGAGGAGGTGCAGGGGGGGGGGAGAAGTAGCTTTACAATGGTCCTTCACGGCGACGATGGCCAGCGGCGGGGGAGAAGTCACGCAATTATCCCCGAACTTGAGATAATGGCGGGGAGAAAAATAGAGAGAGGTGGAGCTGATATTGCCGCCCTCACAGTTATTAGCATAGTTGTTTTGGTCACGGTGTGGGGGGGGAGGAGGGGAAGGGGTGATTGAGCGAGCAGGGAAAGGAAGGTTGTGGGTTGTCTTGGCTGTTGTTGACAGAAATCACAATAGCGTGATATATCAAATGAATAAGTTCACAAGGGCCGTGATGAGGGTTCGGACTTACGTCCAGGATGATCCCAGGTGCAGCTTAGTAGACTGCGCCACGACATGGTATAAGAATTGCAACCGGGATTGCTGCTGCTCTCACACGGATCCCGCAGTGTCACGGAGACACAAACGTTTTTTTGTAAATTGTGGAAATTGTGTAAAACCCCGGTTTGTGTCTCTGAGAGACTGCGGGATGCAGTCGATTAATTCGCGTCTGGGATCATCCTGGACGTAAGTTCGAACCCTCATCACGGCCCTAGTGAATTTATTCAGTACCATATAGTGTCTATTAGAGAGGACATGTCAAAGGAAGAGAGGGAAGCAGCAAACATAATCAGAGAAAATCTGATCTGAAATTGAAATTGAAATAAGTTTATTGATGTAAAATACACACAAAGGGATGAGGTAGCTCAAGCTATTCTCACCCCGTTCAGTACATATGAATCTGGCAGCAGAGTCTGAGGAACACGAAAATAGTAGAGCCGACCAGCTTAACAATGAAACAGAGAGTACAACAGAGGGAGATATTAGGGCTGTCCAGCCTAATGAGGCATCTACGTAATGACTAGACAAGAGTGGTCCACCACACCCTCCCCCCCCCCTACTTTGTCTATCGAATACGGAAATACAGCCACATAGCACATGATCATATGTTCCTCAGGAGGGGAAACAAAAGCAGTCAAACTGTCATGAGCAGCATAAAAAGTAATGTACACAAATGCAGATGTAATTGATAATAAAGAAACAGAGTTGCAGGAAAGAGTGACAGAAGCATGACCCCACATGGTCAAGATAATGGAAACAAAACTGGCAAGCATTATAGGAAGTGCAATCTCGCCACAAGAGCATCAAGTAATAAGGAGAGAGAGAGGGTGCACAGAGGTGGTGTAGCTCTCTTGTTACAGCTGCACTCAAGCTGTGAAGAACCAAAAATAGCATCAGTGACTGACCAACAAGAGTATATACTCGGAACAGCAACAGTGGGAGGCGTGAAGAGGGAGCAGTGAGACATAACCCCCACCAAACAAGAGACGGCCTAGGGAGAGAATACGACAGATGCAATGAGAATTGTCTGAAGATGATGGAAAACACAGCCAAAGTAGCAAGGGGAAACAAGACCTAAAATCCTAATACTGTGGGACTTACTTCAACCACAGAGAACTAGACTGGATACATAGGGAGCCCCGCGGGAGTGATGAGACATAGAGAGAAAAACTGTTAAACATAACAGACAAACATTTCTTAAAGCAACATGTCACAGAACTCAAAAGAGTAAGAGGAGACGCTCCACCAGCATCACTAGACCTGCTCTTTACGGCGGTTAATGCAAAGTTAATTTCGTGTTAAAGAAAAAGATAAATGGCAGGATAATGTTATGTTAGGTCACGTTTGTTAGAAAGTTTAGAACATTAAGCTTATGCTTGAAACTTTCTAACAAACGTGACCTAATATAAGCTTACCCTGCCTTACATCTTTCATTTTCTTCCCCTTGTTTTCCTCTTACGATCCCTTTCTTATTCCTATTACTATCCCCTTTATTACACCTCACCTTTCGTACCTTTTATCTTACTTTTTCTTCCTCTAAGATTTCCTTCTCACCTCTCTCTTGCCTATTTATAGCCTTCGTCTTCTTCCCTCATCACAATCGACTTGAGAATGGTCCAGGACGGACCGAAACGTCGTCGTCCCTTCACTTTCTAGTGTGTGGTCCGGTCAACATATTTCAGCCACGTTATTGTGACTCCTCGCCTGCTTACAAGGGCGTAGTTAATTTGTAGAGGATTTAAAATATTAATAAAGTTGAAAGGTTATTTGCTTTCTACCTATTTTGTCGGCTATTGTTACTTTCAATTACAACTTGGCAGAGTTCTGGGGCCCCTCTGGAGTCCCAAACCAATAATACGTACACAGTACTGTAAGAATTTTTTTTCGATTTTCTGAGAGATTTCCAGAGTCAAATTGCATTTTTCAGTCGAGGACTTTTTTATTTTGTTATATTTGCTTTAATCAGCTGTTGTGGTGTTAATAAAAGACAGTTTACATCACTTTTAGAACGTTCTGTCCAGGACTTTTATTTGTATGCCTAATAATAGTTAATATGAACAAATTGATGGAGTTATGTGATCTCCTCCGTGTCCCTCTCATCCCAACACTCTCCTGTGTATTTGTGAAGCATGTTTGCTGGTGAAGTCTCCTCCTGAAGGTTAACCAGTTTATTTGATAGAAATGTGAACGACACGTTCTTTTGGCAATTCAAAGAACTCTCTCGTGTTGCTGTATTGAAAGATCAATTGAATTCTCAGCATTGTAATGTAAATTTTACGGCTGAATCTGAAGTTAACAAATCTTTGACATTTTCTGACGTTAACCTAGTTAACGATAATTTTCATGCTTTTGTTCCTGATTTATTTAAGAGGAATTTAATCAAAACCAATGTTAACAAGAACCCATGTTAACAGAACCAATGTTAACAACAGGAACCAATGTTAACAGTAGGAACCCATGTTAACAATAGAACCAATCTTAATAATAAAACTAATGTTAACAGAACCCATGTTAACAATAGAACCAATGTTAACAACAGGAACCAATGTTAACAAGAGCTTATGCTCTCTCTTTGCTCAGTGTGTTGTGGTTTCTATGACGAAATGAAGTTCTTAACATATTTTTTTCAAACAATTGTTATCTTCTTCATCTGAGAAGGGGACCCTTAGCCTCGGAGAAAAGCACACAGAACGCTTAGAGGGGATTTTTAGGTCCCCTTCAATACGGTTTCTATGTTCTTTTGTCTTACCACCCTCTTCCTTTGGTGTTTTGTTGTGTGTATGTATAATATACATACATATATATATATATATATATATATATATATATATATATATATATATATATATATATATATATATATATATATATATATATATGTGTGTGTGTGTGTGTTCCCTTCGGGAATCATTAATTTCAAAATGAATATATAAACCATTGATATAACAAACATTTTGTTTCAGATTCCTTACTTTAAAAAGCATGACGTTTCGAATACTTCTCGTATTCATCATAAGATCTAAAAGAAAAACAGAACTCACAATAAAATAACTAGTAAACAAAGAACTCATACTGAACAAAATTATCTATCAGAAGAAAAGAGATATCAAATAACACTGGTTATAAAACAAAACACTTAAGCTTACTTGAAGTGATCAAAGAGAATAAAACTAAATATCACATGGATAAGAAAAGCTAATTTAAAAAATAATAATAAAAAAACTAATTAAACAAACCACAAATTTTAACTTACGTGAAGTAATCAAACGAAGTGTAACTAGATAATTAACATATGAACAATCAACGCTGTTACAACACTTGCGATAATGATGACACACTTAGAAAATTTGATAAATTACACACAGATAATCAACGCTAATACAATACTTATAATAATAACTACACACTTACAAAAAATGTATATAAAACACAAGCAGAATAGAAAACAATTGTAAAATACTCGCCACAACCTTATAGAAAACATAAATATCAAACAAAACTTAACACTAAAAATGTATTGTACGTTTTAATTAAACAATTTTAACAATATACAATATAAACACTTGAAACAAGTAAAAAGAGACAAATCATGGTAGACTAAAGCAAAAATTAAAAACACCCGCATGAACTATAAATCAAAATACAAGGCCTACTGTGCATTATACAGTGTACAATTGAACAGCCGAAAGGTTGTTATTTAACAACAACAATAACAACCTTTCAGCTGTTCAATTGTACACTGTATAATGCACAGTAGGCCTTTTATTTTGATTTATAGTTCATGCGGGTGTTTTAATTTTTGCTTTAGTCTACCATGATTTGTCTCTTTTTACTTGTTTCAAGTGTTTATATTGTATATTGTTAAACTTGTTTAATTAAAACGTACAATACATTTTTAGTGTTAAGTTTTGTTTGATATTTATGTTTTCTATAAGGTTGTGGCGAGTATTTTACAATTGTTTTCTATTCTGCTTGTGTTTTATATACATTTTTTGTAAGTGTGTAGTTATTATTATAAGTATTGTATTAGCGTTGATTATCTATGTGTAATTTATCAAATTTTGTAAGTGTGTCATCATTATCGCAAGTGTTGTAACAGCGTTGATTGTTCATATGTTAATTATCTAGTTACACTTCGTTTGATTACTTCACGTAAGTTAAAATTTGTGGTTTGCTTAATTAGTTTTGTATTATTATTTTTTAAATTAGCTTTTCTTATCCATGTGATATTTAGTTTCTCTTTGATCACTTCAAGTAAGCTTAAGTGTTTTGTTTTATAACCAGTGTTATTTGATATCTCTTTTCTTCTGATAGATAATTTTGTTCAGTATGAGTTCTTTGTTTACTAGTTATTTTATTGTGAGTTCTGTTTTTCTTTTAGATCTTATGATGAATACGAGAAGTATTCGAAACGTCATGCTTTTTAAAGTAAGGAATCTGAAACAAAATGTTTGTTATATCAATGGTTTATATATATATATATATATATATATATATATATATATATATATATATATATATATATATATATATATATTATATATATATTATATATATATAAACTGAAAACTCACACCCCAGAAGTGACTCGAACCCATACTGCCAGGAGCACTATGCAACTGGTGTACAGGGCACCTTATCCACTCGACCATCACGACCGGACAAAAGCTGATGGTAGCCTAGGCTATTTCCCCATCAGTCCGCCGGCACTCTGATGGTAATCTTGGGCATAGTATTTTATCAAATCACCTCATTCTTTGGGGCACACGTGAGGAACACAAATGTATGCCTGGGGACCATTCAGGCTTGTTCGCATATATATATATATATATATATATATATATATATATATATATATATATATATATATATATATATATATATGTAATATATATATATATTATTAAATAATTTCGGTAATAACCTTATTAAAATACTTTCGTTGTGTTTTCAGGTTTTTCTCAATTAACATCTAATATTTTAACAATAATATTACATTCACATTAAGTTTGAAATGTTAGAATGATGCTTAAAAATCACAGTAGGAGACACTGGAAGATGTGTTTTCCAAATCCTGGTATTTTAGCCTGCTCCTCACACTGTAGTCATGAGAGCATGATACCATGTGTCAGCCAGTCATCACTATATTGGCGAAAGTGACGCTGTATTCTACGAGATCATGATACATCCCGCTTATCACCATATAACTACATTTTCCCTCACAGTGGTCATAGCCCAAGAGCAGCAGCACTATGATATTAAGTCACTGTTTTTCTCAGGCATAATTTTATTTCTCAAGGCATTACAACACTCTAGTAATCACTATATTTAACGCATTTCTACATTTCTTCAAGGCAATACTAAATTCCTTTAATTGCCACTACATTAAGGCGACATTACATTTCTGAGTTGCTATGCCCTTTACATCACCGTATTCCGTGTATCACCACGTAAATACTATATTCAAAGGCGTCACTATGTATATAGTCCTCATAAATTACTAGTCATTAACAAGCTCTTTCATATCTCAAGTTATCAACATAGTTAACATTCTCTTTGGTCTAGCACTGTCACTTGGCAGTAGTGATGGCAGGGCGGCCTGCCATCTTGGGGGGTTGCCATGGGTTATAGCAGCAGTTACATCTGGCACACTGGGTCTCGCCCTCTGGCGCTAGTTGCCCTCAGGATCTGCCATTAAGGGCTTACTGACACTGAAGGCTGATAAGGGGATAGGTGGTAATCAAGTGGTTGACTGTGGGCAACCAGGTGGCCTCCATGTGGTAGGTAATGATACCTAAATGGCTGGCACCCAGTTATCTGGGAGAGGGCTAAGTGGTAGCTGGAAGAGTGTCGTTGGAGGCCTCAACCTGGACGAATCTTGGATCTCTCCGCCAGGGTCTACAAAAACGCATCTCGTTGTGCCTAATGCGCAGTATCCTGGCCAGGTTTTGTGGCTTGTAGCGTCGTACGTAGCTGCCCCTGCTGAGTACCAGGCGCACCTCGCGGCCTCGGGTGACCTCCGTCACCCCCATAACCAGGTACGAGCGGCCATGCCGCAGAAGAGGGCAGTGACAAGGGTTGGTGACCCAGAGGAACTCCTTGTGGAGCAGGGGGACCGTGTTCTTGTAGGACTGGTGGACCAGGACCTCGTACCGTCGCTCCCCGCCCACCGCCTCGCTGTTCAACACCTCCACCCGCGACACTGTGGGCAAAACGGATAGTTACTGACGTGCATTTTATATGTATCTTATGAACACACACATCTACAACAGGAACACTGGGGGAATTATTGTGTCAATGGCTCTTGCCTACTTATATATTAATTCTATCCTGATGTGTAATTACCACACTACAAAGCGTAATTAATAATTTTTTCCTTTAACTCTTTAATTATCTTCTGCGCCAGGTATGTAAGCCTGTTCTTGATTAATTTTTGAGGCTAGCTAAGAGACTGACAGGCTCCACGAAAAGTGTAAATAGCAGAGTGTAATATACTTAAGAGAGCGTAGACAGGTAGACTAGAAATACTGTATTGTCACAATTTATCATTCTTTTTAACGCCTGTCAAAGTTTCAATGTATAGCATGAAGAATAGACTTGACGTCGGCCCGAGTGGAACAGTAAATGTTAACCCACACATTAGACAGATGAGGGATGCCGACATTCCGAGACAACTAATACAATGTTAAGGGTCTAGTCTCGACTCAGCCATACAGTAGTCACACGAAATGGTCCTCGAGAGTCAGTTTAGTGCCTCTCCTGTATCATGTGTGTAAGGGCGCTCAAGGTACTCTATTCTGAACCGAGTTCTGTGACAGCTTAATTTTCCCTCAAGTTAGGGCGCCAACCTTAGTGCCACCTACGTTACCTTCTCATGGAAACATTCTATGAATGAAAAGTATCTTTGAGAATACCTGTTGTATGTCTCAGCCAACAAAGACGCCAGAGTATTCTATGACAAAATTATACAGGGAAGGGGGGGGGGGGGGGAAGGAATGGAATGGAACTATCAGGAGAATGCGCCAGGCCATTATGACTATATAGCACTAGGAAGGGGAGTCAGGATAAGGATTTGGGATGGGACGGGGGGAAGGAATAGTGCCCAACCACTTGGACGGTCGGGGATTGAACGCCGACCTGCATGAAGCGAGACCGTCGCTCTACCGTCCAGCCCAAGTGATTGGACGAGGGGGGGGGGAAATGTAATTCTTTGAGGAGGGATGGGGGGGGGGTGTTGGTTAGGTGATTAATTACCCTAAATGATTGAGTATAGCAACTGCCTCAATATTTTGCTAAGCAGTATACCCAAACCATCTTGACAGGTGTGTTGTTATGACTGCAGGAAAGCCTCAAGGCAGCAATATGGCGATACTTCGGCTGCCACTCTACAACAGAACACATATGGTCGTTAACGGAGACTTTAAAGCAACAGGAAACCTCAATGGTGGATGAGGCTGACCGTCGCCTCGCTCTCACCTCTACTGTCTACCTTAATTACAAGGTGTTCTGCTTGGCACGGATGCACAAAATGGAAATGATTATGTAAATAATTGTTTGTATACAATTTTCAGCCTTTTATGCCTTTACCTTTCAGCCCCAATTTTATAAGGGGCCTCGTAGCCTGGTGGATAGCGCGCAGGACTCGTAATTCTGTGGCGTGGGTTCGATTCCCGCACGAGGCAGAAACAAATGGGCAAAGTTTCTTTCACCTGTTTCCTAGCAGTTAATAGGTACCTGGGAGTTAGTCAGCTGTCACGGGCTGCTTCCTGGGGGTGGAGGCCTGGTCGAGGACCGGGCCGCGGGGACACTAAAGCCCCGAAATCATCTCAAGATAACCTCAAGATATTATGTTCATTGTTATTTGAACTTCCCCTAATATATATATATATATATATATATATATATATATATATATATATATATATATATATATATATATATATATATATATATATATATATATATATTGGTTTATTTTTATTTGAATGACGTAGAGGCGAAGTGTGCCAGTAATGCAGTAGGAGGAGACGTGTCCCCCCAAAAATGGATCAGGTGATCCATTGGCAAGGTGATACAGTCTTGGCGAATGTTTCACCTTGTGTAGAGGGAAGTAATGTCAGTTTAACAGAAAACTGGGCGGGAACAATAACAGAATATTGATGTTAAATGTGGTACAGCAAATGCCAGTTCGGAGAGGTGCGTGGTTGTGATGAGTTGTGTTTGTGTGTGTGTGATAACAATCCACTAACATCACCTCGCAGCACTTTGGTGAAGAAAGTGATGGTGGAGCCAGACTCCAGCAATCACTGAAAGTTGCGCCAACTTGGTGGCGCAACTTTCCATCATCGAACCATCGCTCTCTGGTGGCCTGCCAACAAGTGGCAGGCCACCAGAGAGCGATGGTGGCCCTCGGGTAAATTCAGGTGTGACCATCAGACACTCGACTAGTGCCCCACGGCCACACAAGGCTGGGTTAGGTGTGGTAGCGGCCCTTACTTACAATACCAGTATTGTCACTCACCAAAGTTACTTGTGCAGAACATCTGTTTAGTTTGATGTCTTGGCTTCTCACATGGTTGACAGGTGTCAGGCATGACTGGCTTCGTACTGCCTCCCTTTCCCTTCTTCCTTTCTCCCTTGCCTGACTTCTCTTTTCTTTCCTTCCCTTTTTTGCCCCGGTGACTCTTTTGTTTTTTCCCCTTTTTGCTCTTTCTAACTTTCTGGGCCTTACTCTTGCTTGGCTTGATTGGTTTGTGGCGCCGCTGCGACGTGTCGTGCACCTCATTGTCTGAGCGGCGGGGCACTGGGGGTCCCTGAGGCGGCCGCTGGCCTGCAGGTAGCCGATGGTCCACGTTGATTCTGGCCAGTACAGCTGGTCGTGGTGTCGTTGTGGTAGTGGTGGTCGTGGTGGTGGTGGTGGAAGAGGTGTTGGAGGTTGTGAGGGTAGTGTCCGAGGTGGTGGTGGTGGTGGAGACGGGGGTGGGAGCAGCCGCTGTTGACACCTGGGAGTTCGAGGTCCAGTACTCGTAGTGGATGCCTGGGTTGTGTTCCCGCAGCAGCACCTGAGGTGGGAGACACACACAGGTATTACCACGTGATGCCCTTCATGCACAGTGAGGGTAAAGCCCACAAGGACACACAAGTGTCTGTATTAACATCTATGTAACTATTGCTAAGGTACTCAATGAAATTAAATTTAACTTAGAGAGGTATCTAAGAGTGCCTCCTGAGGCACTCTTCCGGTCATTTCCCCAGAGGCACCTCCAGGTCATGTCCCCAGAGGCACTCTAGGAGACATGACCCACCAAATGTCTCCTAGACATTAAATCCACCAAATAAACTAAAATGCCTCGCGATAATCCCCATTATAGTTCCTTTATCTAGCAATATTCCCAAGTTGAACCCTAATCCTAGGATTAGTTTCACAAGTTCTTACTTTTGTTAGGTAAGATTTTTTTCAAAATTGCCATCACTCCTCTCCTGCGTCTTTAGAGTGTCTTGGCTCCCGCTTCCCATCATATCTACCTACGAAAGTTAGAATCTGTTGGCTCATATTAAACCTGTCACAATTACATCCTTCTCACACATATGCCTTTCCAATTTATTCTTGAAAGATGTTAAACTGCCCGTCCTGATAATGACAGTTATCAACTCATTCAACTCACCCACACCACTATTTTCAAACCGGTACTTCCATCTAGCCTTGCTAGTGTACACAGTACCCATCCCAGCACCGTACTCACCGTCCAGAGTGGTGGCAGAGAACATACCATTAAGGTGAGGTCCTCGGAGGTGGGTCCCAGAGTGCTCAGGTTCTCGGAGTCGTCCTCGGCTCTGCTGTAGATGAAGGACGTGCCTCCCGCCTCCACCTCACCAGGCCAGTCGATCAACCAATCACCGTTCAGCATGTACTTGGTACCCGCCTTCAGAGCTGCCGAACGGCACCATAAGGTAAACACATACTCAGACGTATTCACGAACGTAAATAAGGGCCGGGCTTAATGGAGCCGCATGTAAATACAAGGATTGGCTGTCAGTTGTAAAGGATTGTTGCAATTGATTGAGTCACCTTGAACAAATTCTATGGCTGTTAGCGTGTGGTGGAGTTAGTGCCATCATGAGGAAAGCATGGTAGCAACCCTGGAAACACAAACCGAAACTGTCTCTATTTTCCGCTTGTTACAACTTGTAATAAAATTGTTACATCTTGGCTTAACGTGTTTATGACGCATTAGAACGTTGTTACAACTTGATATATTGGTTGTTATAACTGGTTAGGAGGTGTTAAAACGTATTCGAACGTTATAGCAACGTCATAGTTTCGGTGTGTGTTTGGCGGGAAGTCCTATAGGGACAGCTCAGGTAATGGGGTGGGCCCACGGGCGAGAGGGTCTGGCTCCTATCACTCTTGGAGCCAGACCTCCACCTCATGGTAGTGTGACCTGAATCTTGCACAATGTGACTGAGAATTTGTGGATCCGAGAAAGGAAGAGGAGGCGCGGAGGAGAAGAAAGAGAGATTGGAAGACATACAGGGAGCACAGAACCCAGGTGAACCAAAACATACGTAAAAGGGAGAGGAATAAATACATAGGAACCTGAAGAAAAGCAGAGAAGCAGTACGAGGACGATATCGCCTCCAAGGCCAAGGATCAACCTAAACTGCCGTGTAGACTTATAAGGAGAAAAATATGGGAAAGGCATAAAGTGGTCAGGCTTACACAAAGGAACCGGGACCACACAAACACACACACACACACACACACACACACACACACACACACACACACACACACACACACACACACACACACACACACACACACATATGATAGAGCCCAGTAGGCTCAGGAACCTGTACACCTGTTGATTGACGGTTGAGAGGCGGGACCAAAGAGCCAGAGCTCAACCCCCGCAAGCACAATTAGATGAGTACACAAATACACTTACCTAGGAAATTTGGGGAGGCGTCTCTAACCCTGACGTTGGTGGCGCCTCTGGGGATGTGGGCGACCTCGTAGTACCCGAAGCTCCCTGTGGGGAAGTCACACCATATTGAAGGCCCAGACCCAGGCGTGGCAGGGTGCGGCAGGGTGAGAGAGTATGTGGCAGGGGCGTGACAGGGTTGTAGGAGGATGTGAAACGGTGTGACAGGGGGGTGTGGGAGGGTGTGAAAGGGGCGTGGAAGGGTGTGACAGGAGTGTAGGAGGGTGTGATATGGTGTATTAGGGTGTGGAAGGGTGTGCAAGGGGTGGAGGAGGGTGTGGAAGAATGTGACAAGGGTGGAGGAGGGTGTCGAAGGGTGTGACAGGGTGTATTAAGGGTGTGGCAGGGTGTGACAGGGGTCATGGAATGGTGTGGGAGAGCGGGTTGGACCTGACCAGGTTATGCACAGTTGTAGCCAGCTTGTGTAGCAACAACAATGAGGTTGTAAACAAACGTTATTTACAACTGAGGTTGTAAACATACACCTGCCAGGAGCCAGCCTGGGTGTCACACACACACTCGCAGACAATCCACTAATGCATCAGATCTGGTATATCGTAAATGTTTTAACTAATAAATTGAGCTGACTCAGTTTGCAATACTAAGAATAATGCACACAGTTTATGTATATGTATATTATATATATATATATATGACACCCTATATGCCAACTGGCTCTTCATAAGAGTGACCTATACATGTAGCACTGCCTCATACACTTGTCTGGCTCAGTGTATGAAAGCATGCGTGTTGGTAAACAAGAGCTGGGTCTTGATTGTGGGGCTTCAACACAGGTAAATGAACTTAGCTGTCAGCGGTGGGCGTGCGTACTCACTTGGGCGTGCGGCGCGGGCGTGGGCGAGGGCGGACGGCTGGTCGGCGGCGGGCAGGTCGGTGTGGAAGACGCCCACATGGTGGGTGCAGGTGTCGTTGTGTCCTCCACACACGCGACACATGTCCTCTCTGGCGCCGCCGCCAAGACGACCGTCGCACGACAGCCGCTGCGGAGGATGGGACAGGATATAGCGGTTATACTCCCGTGCGTCGCGCCGCTGCCATAGGGGGCAGGATATAGCGGTTATACTCCCGTGCGTCGCGCCGCTGCCATAGGGGGCAGGATATAGCGGTTCAAGTTCAAGTATGTTTATTGAGACAAGAAAGAAATACATCTCAAAGGGATAGAGTAGCTTAGGCTATTTCTAACCCCCGATATAGCGGTCATACCTGCGTGGCGCCGCTGTCATATGACATCAACTTTGACCCAAGAATTCCTGAAGCATGTGGAGTGAGTTCTGGGGATGCGGCCCCCGACCTGGGGGCGCGCCTCGCCATCATACACAAGACTGATGATAAATACAGCAGCTCACTCCTTGTATGATCAATGGTCGTCCTTATCAACATATTATTTAAATGTTCCTGATGTATCTCGCCGTCCAGGTAGTGTACACACTCATCATGAAGGAAGGTAGTAATAAGATTGCTCTTCAAGACACTCATATTTGAAACCATTGCCGCCTCTGAAAAACTTATCATCCCACCAACATTTTGTCTACATTAACTATTTATTCCAATGGTGACTAGAACGCACAACACCAGTTTGTAGGTGTTTTAGAAATAACACAGATCATCTGTGTCGGGTTAAACAACTTACAGTTGTTTAAGTGTTTACACAAACTACATAAACAGCTACACTACAACTTGCTACCCGTTCACTAACACTGGAGTAATTTTCTGTGATTCAAAGTCTGCTACTGAACTCCTGAAGCACTTTAAAATTTATCGTGCTCGATAAACAGCAAAAACCTCAAACTAAGAATCGTAAGTAACGTGCTCTCAAGAGACAATAATGGGTTGAGAACCCCCTTGTATAAATACCATCTCCCACAAATATATCTCACCATAATGACACAGACATGGCAGCCACATTAGCACGCAACAAAGATCTACAACTTGGCATCCCGCGTAAGATTATATATCTCCAAACATTGGGGTCTGACAGGAGGTAAACAATCTCCCAGAGGTCTGAAAGCGCTAGTATAAACATTGATGATTTGTTTACACCTCATACTGTGGGCCCCCATGAAATGTTTACTAAAAAGTTTGTGGTAGTAGCTACCAGGGGGACGCTACGAGGACCAGGTGAGGCTACGAGGACCAGGTGAGGCTACGAGCACCAGGTGAGGCTACGGGCACCAGGTGAGGCTACGAGCACCAGGTGAGGCTACGAGCACCAGGTGAGGCTACGAGGACCAGGTGAGGCTACGAGGACCAGGTGAGGCTACGAGGACCAGGTGAGGCTACAAGGACCAGGTGAGGCTACGAGGACCAGGTAAGGCTACGAGGACCAGGTGAGGCTACGAGCACCAGGTGAGGCTACGAGCACCAGGTAAGGCTACGAGGACCAGGTGAGGCTACGAGGACCAGGTGAAGCTACGAGTACCAGGTAAGGCTACGAGGACCAGGTGAGGCTACGAGCACCAGGTAAGGCTACGAGGACCAGGTGAGGCTACGAGCACCAGGTGAGGCTACAGGTGGCGCCCATCTCGCAAACCTGAGCACTCACTCCACCCGCACACTCCGTGAGCAGGAAGAGAGTCGTAACCTTACACACAACATTATTGGTTGTACCGTCATTATAGACCCTTCAGACCTGCCGGCGTGAGGTACCCGGAGCCTTGCAATTACTTTATCAACGCTCCTGTTGTTTAGGCTATCTTCATAATGCATCCCAAGTTTGCAAGTGCAACCTGTTCACGTGCGCCCTTGTCCATCCTGCGAGATGGGGTGGGGCTTTAGGGGAGTTCCAGGGATGAACGTACGCTTAATTATGATCACAGTGACGCTAAAAGAGGACGACAGCGGCGGTGGAATACTCACCAGACAGCGGCCGTTGACACACAGGCCGTCCTGAGAGAGGTCCGTCCTGCAGTGAGTGCCGTCCGTGACCTTGCCGAAGGTGTAGACGATGCCCTCCCCTTCGCCCTCACACACCAAGGCACAGGGGTTGATGCCTCCTGCACCACCGCCACCATGAAACACAAGGAAGTACATTGTACAGTCATCTTCGCCACCCCGCCTGTGTCGGGTTACTCTCCCACCCTCACACTTGGTGGGTCACTCTCTCTACTGTGTCTTCCACTACATCAACCACTCTCTCACTACCCTAAACCTTCACTCACTAATTCTTCAGTGGAGACGTCTTCAGAGTCTGGTAAGAAATCGACAATAATCTGTAAGGCCTCTAGGCTTGTGGTAGATGGTGTACACTCGTATAATGTTGTTACATGACGCCCAGTGACTGCTACCTAACACAACGGAGGTTCAGGGTCACGGAGGAATGTGACAGTAAGGATGTATATTATAAACTGAAGAATATAATACACGCGATTATATTCTTTCATCAGGAATTCTCTCACTCTACTGAAGGTATCTCTCACTATCTTTATGGCATCCTTGGCTATCCTCAATACATGCCTCACACTCTCCCTTAAGTATTACATATAAAGATACCTGGAACACACAGATAAGTACCTCACTGTCAAGGTCTCTCATAATCTTCAAGTTCTCATTATCCACTAGACATCTATATCTCATTATACAGACGATACAGTCATTATTCTCAGCGTCTCCTGCTGGCGTCGAGGCGTTGCCGCTCACCTTGCGCATAGGGCACCCAGTTGTTGACGAGTCTGCCGAAGACGCGCCTGTTGTTGTAGTGCCGGCACTGTGCCGCCCTGAAGGAGAGGGCGGAGACCTGGCCGGGCGGGCAGGGGGCCGCCCCACACACCCCGTACTCCAGACTCTGCCCACTGCACTGGTCGTGGCTCGTCCGGATCCCCGACCCAGGCATCACTCTGTGTGTGTATGTGCAGGTTACTGATACTCCTGCTGCTT
Source organism: Procambarus clarkii (assembly GCF_040958095.1). NCBI lineage: Eukaryota > Metazoa > Arthropoda > Malacostraca > Decapoda > Cambaridae > Procambarus > Procambarus clarkii. Next base: position 28,868,104 of record NC_091167.1, read on the forward strand.
GGCGGGATAGT
>NC_091167.1:28870614-28943114 GCF_040958095.1 Procambarus clarkii
AAGCAATTTAATTGGTTAGACTTTAATATCAAGACTTTTTCTTACCTAATCTTGAAGCCCCCTTCAGGCTCAGATATAAAACTTGCATACACTTAACCAAGATTTTTCATGCATAAAAACGAAGACTTTTCATGCAAAGAGGACTAAGACTTTACATGCTTAACCCACAAAGTCTTTACAGCCTTAATGACTAATTCTTGTCACACCTTAACAATAAATAATTTCCTGAAATAATCACAAAGGAAAATCCGACTTAAATACCAAGACTTTCCAAAGTTAACCAGCAAGACTTTACCAAAGTTAACCAGCATGACTTTCCAAAGTTAACCAGCAAGACTTTCCAAAGTTAACCACCAAGACTTTACCAAAGTTAACCAGCAAGACTTTACCAAAGTTAACCAGCAAGACTTTCCAAAGTTAACCACCAAGACTTTCCAAAGTTAACCACCAAGACTTTCCAAAGTTAACCACCAAGACTTTGCAAAGATAAGCAGCAAGACTTTCAGACTTACCTCGGGAACCTGGTAACACAAGTCCGACTCCTTGACCTGACGCCGCCTCCACACGACCTGGGGACAACAAGGGCATTAAGGTCACACTTTGCATTTAAACATGTGTCCCCCCCCCGCCGCATACATACACATACACACCCGTCATCATAAACACCTGTCATTATACACACCCGTCATTACACACACCCGTCATTATACACACCCGTCATTATACACACCCGTCATTATACACACCCGTCATTATACACACCTGTCATTATACACACCCGTCATTATACACACACCCGTCATTAAATACACCCGTCATAATAAACGTACGTCATCATACAACATACATAAGAGATTCCAGGAGGTCTTCACAATAGATCAAGGAGAAGATCGTGAACTAAGAACCATCAAACCAGCCACTACTGGAGGAGTTTGAGATTAATAATAGGTAACCGGAAACAGAAGATATACTGGAAAGTTAGTACATAGCTACTCTACTCCCAATATACACGAGGGATACAAGAGGCCTTTAATTGCAGGACAGTGTCCCTAACTTTCATACCGAGCATAGTGATGTAGAAGAGTGAGAAAAATGCTAGTTGTGCACCTGGAGAGAAGGGACTTTGTAACACACCACCAACACTGGTTCAGGGATGGTAAATCTTGTCTCACAAGTGGAAAAGAATTCTATGACCAGGCAACACAAATTAGCCAAGACAGAAGGGCAGGCAGACCGCATAGTCTCTGACTGTCAGGAAGCCTTAGACAGAGTACTCCATAAGAGATCAGGGCATAAGTTGGAGAAGCAGACAGAAGTGACAGAGATGGTGCTCCGGGGGATAAGGCAGCCCCCACAGAGGTCAGTATTATTCGTTTTTCTGATATACATAAATGAGTTTCCGGAGGGAATAGACTGATTCCTGTGAATGTTTGCAGATGATGCGATAATTATGAGGAGGATTAAGACAGGAGGATAGCAAAATACTTCAAGATGACCTCGACAAACTGAAAGAATAGTTCAACAAATTGCTAATGGAATTTAACTCGAGTAAATGCAATGTAATATAACTAGGTGTGGAAAACAGAAAACCGGAAACCAGGTATATGCTGAATGCGAGATGAAAGCCTTCAAGATGGAAAGATCTGGGGAAGAGGCGACGATTATATTACACATAACCTCTTCCCAGAATCCCACATCAAAAGGATATTATCACTGGCAAGGCCAGGTTGGCCGACATATGATCTGCCTTTAGAAATCTGTGCAAGGAATCATTCAGAATATCACATATGTCAGACGAATCCTGGAGTATTTGTGCAAGGAAGCATTCAGAATGCTTCTATATCACATATGTCAAACCAATCCTGGAGTATACAGCTCCAGCCTGAAGTCCACATCTAGTCAAACACATCACGAAATTGGAGAAGGTTCAAATGTATGCCACCAGAGTTATGAGGAAAGCTTACAGGAATTAAATTTCTCTTCGCAGGAAGAAAGAAAAGTTAGGGGAAAATATATTATTATTACATATCAAATTTTCAGAGGTGAGTAGAGAACACGTCTGGTCCCATCCACACTGACATACACAGCCTGTCTGTTAAGTCCCACAAGATCAGCCTTGGTAACTAGGCACTGACCAGGGACACGTATCTGACCTGAATTAACCTGGACTGACCTGGAACACCTGGCCCAGGAGCTCCAGCGGGCCCACTCCGTCATGACCTCGTTGACGTGCGGTAGAGGACCAATGTGCGGTCGTTGGGAGAAATGAGTGGAGCCACTCTTCGTTCTTGACCAATAGTAGGAGGGAGAACCCTGGTAGGCCACGCCCACTGCCGCCTGAAGAACCTGTCAGGAGACACAATGACAAGATGCATTACTTCTCGACGTCCTGCGGAACACCACGCCACGCCCACTCATGTCCGGACGACCTATCAGGGCAAACTGTGCAAAAGTTATACTTATGACTGGCGTTGGAGCTTGACCGGCCACGCCCACCTTTTTCTCCAGGCCAATCAAGAGACGTGAAAAACGTCAAAGACCATAAACGATGGGATGACCTTGAAGCACCAGGTCGTCCCCGTCGTGGGAAGGCCGTCCCAGGTGTGCAGGTCACATGTGTTGATTATATACACATATTTGATGTGGTTGTTGCTCAAGCCATCTTGGGAGTGCACAAGACGAGAGTCTAATCCTCTAAGAGGCAAGTCTTTCAAACTTAGAAATTAGTGAGCAATACAGCCATAGTTCCTGAAATATACTGAGAGAGAGTGACAGAGAGAGAGAGAGAGAGAGAGAGAGAGAGAGAGAGAGAGAGAGAGAGAGAGAGAGAGAGAGAGAGAGAGAGAGAGAGAGAGAGAGAGAGAGAGTGACAAAGAGAGAGCGTGAGATAAAGAGAGAGAGGGAGAGAGAGAGACGGGGGGAGAGAGAGAGAGAGAGAGAGAGAGAGAGAGAGAGAGAGAGAGAGAGAGAGAGAGAGAGAGAGAGAGAGAGAGAGAGAGAGAGAGAGAGAGAGAGAGAGAGGGAGAGTGACAAAGAGAGAGCGGGAGATAAAGAGAGAGAGACGGGGGGGAGAGAGAGACAATGAGAGAGAGAGAGAGAGAGAGAGAGACAGAGAGAGAGAGAGAGAGAGACAGAGAGATATACGAGCCCCCGGGTGTGGCACTCCGTCATCTTGAGGCATCATCAACCACAACCACTAAGCCACCATAAGCTCTTGTGTACAATTACTCTACTGAAGATCACGAGGGGAGATTCAATTTATTGTTTAATAATCATATGGTACTCAATCAAAGAAGGTTGTAATTACTTTTAATTTTCGTAAGAATCTTGACGTTTTTAGTCTGCGTGGCTTAGCATTATGTTGGCCTCTTACATCTATTACTAAAGGTGGAGTACCCTGCTTCTTGTTTTTGTTGCTTGTTTTATTAAAACCCCCGTGCGTGTTTGGCTGCTGGTCCCCGCGCACGCACGTGCGTGTTTGGCTGCTGGTCCCCGCTCACGCACGTGCGTGTTTGGCTGCTGGTCCCCGCTCACGCACGTGCGTGTTTGGCTGCTGGTCCCCGCTCACGCACGTGCGTGTTTGGCTGCTGGTCCCCGCTCACGCACGTGCGTGTTTGGCTGCTGGTCCCCGCTCACGCACGTGCGTGTTTGGCTGCTGGTCCCCGCTCACGCACGTGCGTGTTTGGCTGCTGGTCCCCGCTCACGCACGTGCGTGTTTGGCTGCTGGTCCCCGCTCACGCACGTGCGTGTTTGGCTGCTGGTCCCCGCTCACGCACGTGCGTGTTTGGCTGCTGGTCCCCGCGCACGCACGCGCGTGTTTGGCTGCTGGTCCCCGCTCACGCACGTGCGTGTTTGGCTGCTGGTCCCCGCGCACGCACGTGCGTGTTTGGCTGCTGGTCCCCGCGCACGCACGTGCACACTTAGGCAGGCAGGCAGGCGCGCACGCACGCACGCACACACACACACACACACACACACACACACACACACACACACACACACACACACACACACACACACACACACGCGCGCGCACACACACACACACACACACACACACACACACACACACAGGGGGGGGGGGGGCTCGCAGCCGAGTGAACAGTGCTCAAGGGTCGTAGTCCTAAGGGCTCGAGTTCGATTCCCGGCCAAGGCAGAAACAAATAAGCTGAGTTTCTTTCACCTGATGTACCTGTTCACCTAGCACTAATTAGGAACCTGGGAGTTAGACAGCTGGAAGACATTGAGAAGTTGCAACACGAAATACCACTAGGAGCCAGTGACCATTGTGTCCCGGTCTTTGACTGTACGACCGAACTTAAAACTATACAACTGTAAGACGCTGGAAATTGGAACACGTGTTAAGAGACAGTTCACTATGAAGGGAAACTACTTCCCTGTAATGGTGGGGACCAGGAGCTAACAGCTCGATCCTGAAGGTACAAAATAATAAATACATACACATATATTCCCCCACACCTACACACCCACGTCTACCAAACCTACCCCTACACCTACACCCCCCCCACACCTACACACCCCCACACCTACACCCTCACACCTACACCAACACATCTACACCTCCACACCTACACCCCCCACACCAACACACCCACACCTACACCCCAACACCTACACCCCCACACCTACACACCCCCACACCAACACACACACTCACAAACCATCCTAGTGGATAATGAGGAACTTGACAAGCGCAAGACGGAGAGCTCCACTAATTGTAATGTTACAACTGAGAGATGGTTGTTTAGACTTGTTTAATTTATTATGCACCCCATCCTGTGAGCAGTGGTGCACCCCCAGGCCCATCCTGTGAGCAGTGGTGTACCCCCAGGCCCATCCTGTGAGCAGTGGTGGACCCCCAGGCCCATCCTGTGAGCAGTGGTGGACCCCCAGGCCCATCCTGTGAGCAGTGGTGGACCCCCAGGCCCATCCTGTGAGCAGTGGTGTACTCCCAGGCCCATCCTGTGAGCAGTGGTGGAACCCCAGGCCCATCCTGTGAGCAGTGGTGTACCCCCAGACCCATCCTGTGAGCAGTGGTGCACCCCCAGGCCCATCCTGTGAGCAGTAGTGTACCCCCAGGCCCAGCAAATGTAATGTAATAAACACAGGTGTAGGGAGCAAGAGGCCAGATACAAAGTACCATTTGGGAGACGAAATTGTTCTAGAATTTGAGAGAGAGAAAGACCTGGGGGTTGATATCACGCCAGACCTATACCCTGAAGCCCATATACCTGGAGCTTGGAGAGTGTTCGGCCTGATATCGAGCCTGGCATGAAGCCAGGCTCAATATCAAGAGGATAACATCAGCAGCATATGCCAGGTTTGCCATCATAATAACGGCCTTTAGAAACTTGTGAAAGGAATCATTTAGAACCTTGCATACTACGTAAGTCAGATCAGTCCTGGAGTATGCAGCTCCAGCATGGGAATCCACATCTCATAAAGCATAAGACTAAATTGGAGAAGGTTTAAAGGATTGCTTCCAGACTAGTACCCGAACTGAGGGGTATGAGCTATGAGGAGAGACTACGGGAATTAAACTTCACATCGCTGAAAGACCGAAGAGTTAGGGAGGGACATGATCACCACATACAATATTTTCAAAGGAATTGATAGGGTAGATAAAAGCAGTTTATTTACCACAAGGGGCACACGAACAAGGGGACACGGGTAGAAATTGAGTGTCGATATGAGCATAGAGACATTTGAAAGAATTTTGTCAGTGTCAGAGTAGTTAACTGGTGGAACACATTAGGCAGTGATGTGGTGGAGGCTGACTCCATACACAGTTTCAAGTGTAGATATGATAGAGCCCAATAGGCTCAGGAATCTGTACACCAGTTGATTGACGGTTGAGAGGCGGGACCAAAGAGCCAGAGCTCAACCCCCGCAAGCACAACTAGGTGAGTACACACACACACGTTGTTCAGAGAACTCAAACTACAATAATATGTTAATGACGTCAAGGTTGTTATTACGGGAGTGTCAAGAGCAGTTGACAGACTCGTTGGGTGGATGATGAAGGTGTCAAGTGGTTGATTACGTCACTGGCAGGTGGTTACGTCACCGGCAGGTGGTTACATCACCGGCAGGTGGTTACGTCACTGGCAGGTGGCTGGTAATTACGTCACTGGCAGGTGGTTACGTCACTGGCAGGTGGTTACATCACCGGCAGGTGGTTACGTCACTGGCAGGTGGCTGGTAATTACGTCACTGGCAGGTGGTTGGTGATTACGTCACTGGCAGGTGGTTGATGGCTACGTCACTGGCAGGTGGTTGGTGATTACGTCACTGGCAGGTGGTTGATGGTTACGTCACTGGCAGGTGGTTGATGGTTACGTCACTGGCAGGTGGTTGGTGATTACGTCACTGGCAGGTGGTTGATGGTTACGTCACTGGCAGGTGGTTGGTGATTACGTCACTGGCAGGTGGTTGATGGTTACGTCACTGGCAGGTGGTTGGTGATTACGTCACTGGCAGGTGGTTGATGGTTACGTCACTGGCAGGTGGTTGGTGATTACGTCACTGGCAGGTGGTTGATGGTTACGTCACTGGCAGGTGGTTGGTGATTACGTCACTGGCAGGTGGTTGATGGTTACGTCACTGGCAGGTGGTTGATGGTTACGTCACTGGCAGGTGGTTGATGGTTACGTCACTGGCAGGTGGTTGGTGATTACGTCACTGGCAGGTGGTTGATGGTTACGTCACTGGCAGATGGTTACGTCACTGGCAGGTGGTTAGTGATTACGTCACTGGCAGGTGGTTGGTGATTACGTCACTGACAGGTGGCTAAGGGCAATTTTACGCACCTGTCTCCTTAATTGGAAAATAAAAAGAACTAGACTAATCCTCATCTGCTACGCAACATTGCACAGATGCATATAGAAGCCAACTTGACATCTGAGAGCTTCACTCACTCCACAGGTGGATCAGTAGACCAGCTGGCACTAGGAACCGGAGCAGCAGTTAGAGCAGGAAACTTTGTAGTTAGTTGAAGACTCCCAAATGGATGTTCAACTTTACAAACAAATGCTAGCCATTTAAAAGGCTTTAAAATGCAGGGAGCCGGTCGGCCGAGCGGACAGCACACTGGACTTGTGATCCTGTGGTCCTGGGTTCGATCCAGGGCGCCGGGGAGAAACAATGGGCAGAATGTCTTTCACCCTATGCCCCTGTTACCTAGCAGTAAAATAGGTACGTGGGTGTTAGTCAGCTGTCATGGGCTGCTTCCTGGGGGTGGAGGCCTGGTCGAGGACCGGGCCGCTGGGACACTAAGAAAAAAAAAGCCCCGAAATCATCTCAAGATAACCTCAAGATAACATGCTCTTGCTGAACACTGGCAGTATGTTATCATACATAGATTCGAGAACTGTCATTGAAACCTAACAACAAGAACACATTCGTGACAACATTTATCTGATCACAAATGTCATATAGCATTAATGTAAACATTCAAACGTCAAGGTCGTCAGGTACTTATCAACTGGGTGCCAAGTCATGTGGGAATAATAGGGAATGACATTGCAGACGAAACTGCAAAACTTGCAACTGAGAGAGGAAATGTAGACATTTACATACCACAGAGTCTATCACAGATTTAGAAAGTAATTAGAAACAGAGCAATGCAGATGATGTACAGTGACCACAACACAGCAGTTGCAACATCAGGATCTGCGGGTTGGTACAAGAATTCAACCAACTACGAACCACTTAGTTTGATGAAAGGGAACAGTAGAGCAACAGAAGTACACTTCCATCGCATCAGGCTTGGATACCCGTGTGCATGGGAAATAGGCTTACAGGTTCCGGAAGATGAGAGGAAATGTCAACACTGTGGAGAAATGCCCGACAGATCACTGGAACATTATCTAACACAGTGCACAGTTACAGCCACAACAGACCACTGGAACATTATCTAACACAGTGCACAGTTACAGCCACAACAAACCACTGGAACATTATCTAACACAGTGCACAGTTACAACCACAACAGACCACTGGAACATTATCTAACACAGTGCACAGTTACAACCACAACAGACCACTGGAACATTATCTAACACAGTGCACAGTTACAACCACAACAGACCACTGGAACATTATCTAACACAGTGCACAGTTACAGCCACAACAGACCACTGGAACATTATCTAACACAGTGCACAGTTACAACCACAACAGACCACTGGAACATTATCTAACACAGTGCACAGTTACAACCACAACAGACCACTGGAACATTATCTAACACAGTGCATAGTTACAAACCCATTAAGATTTCAACTTAGATTCAACAGAGCAGAAGTTGTTATACACATGGGGGCATAATCTTACTGAAGCGACCATACGAGTCATAAACACTCACACTCCGCCTATATAAGACAGAAACAAGAAACAAGTAACACTTAGAGGGCCAGCCAGAGGCTTATACTCCCTGTGGAAAAAAAAAATTGATGTCTGCATCAATCATTTGTTTGTGTTATCGTTAGGAAATTAAAGTCACTTGTCCTATAGGCATCAGCTGGTTGATGATGTCATTGTATGGTTGTATGTCTTATAGCATCAGCTGATTGATGATTGTTGACGTTAGTGTCTAAACAGTTGATTACATCTGCCTGAGCTGGTTGATGACACAAGTGGCAGATGACGTCAGAGTCAGGTGCTTCAACACCACTTTGATGTAGTTAATTAGGCTCGAACGTCAGAGTTGTTGACATCACCATCAGCTGGCTGGTGACGTCACTACCAGCTGGCTGGTGACGCACATATCAGCTGGCTGTTGACGTCAGCGATACCGTACGCGGCCACAGGTAAGCAAAATTCCGCCTCTGGAGACGACGATCTTTTTCAGAAAATTTGCCAATTGAAACACGTTATTCCTAAACGAACTAACCACCCATAAAACAATAAACATAACAATTACATACTTGACTTAGACATGACCAAGCGTGATAAAGAGTAAGTGACAGATAACAGATAAATTACTCGCAATTTTAAGCAGCAAAAGAGAGAAACTGAATGCGCAAGAATATGTAAACAAAGTGTTGCCACCACAGGAGCCGTGGATATAGGGTGTGACGGGCGACCTTACGTATTTAACACGAAGAGAATTGAAGTCTTCACACGCAACAAACACCACAAAAGATAATTTTATTGTCTAAAAACAACAGCTGTACTACAAATCTCTCTGTTCATTCCGCGCGCGCGCGCGCGCGCAAAAGCGCACGCTAGGGGGCCTGACGGCTGAGTGGACAGCGCTCGGGATTCTTAGTCCAAAGGGTCTGGGTTCGATCCCCGGCGGAGGCGGCAACAAATGGGCAGAGTTTCTTTCACCCTGATGCCCCTGTTTACCCAGCAGTAAACAGGTACCTGGGACTTATACAGCTGCTACGGGCTCCTGCGTGTGTGTGTGTGTGTGTGTGTGTGTGTGTGTGTGTGTGTGTGTGTGTGTGTGTGGAAAAAAATTAGTTGATTGATTGACAGGTGAGAGGCGGGAGCAAAGAGCCAGTGCTCAACCCCCGCAAGCACAACTAGGTGAGTTCACAGCGAGAGAGACGAAGGGAGGGAGAGAGAGAGAGAGAGAGAGAGAGAGAGAGAGAGAGAGAGAGAGAGAGAGAGAGAGAGAGAGAGAGAGAGAGAGAGAGAGAGAGAGAGAGAGAGAGAGAGAGAACTATGTGCTTAACCTCGCCCAAAAGGCAGTCATGAAACTGACAGCTCTACGGCGCATCTCACACCTTGACAATCTGTAAGACAGTGACCTAAACTGTAAGACAGTGACCTAAACTGTAAGACAGTGACCTAAACTGTAAGACAGTGACCTAAACTGTAAGACAGTGACCTAAACTGTAAAACAGTGACCTAAACTGTAAGACAGTGACTTAAACTGTAAGACAGTGACCTAAACTGTAAGACAGTGACCTAAACTGTAGGACAGTGACCTAAACTGTAGGACAGTGACCTAAACTGTAAGAGTGACCTAAACTGTAAGACAGTGACCTAAACTGTAGGACAGTGACCTAAACTACACTATGTTCCAGTACTGACGGCTCCGTGTGTGTTAAACCACCAACTCTGAACCCTGAACCGAGAAGCTGGCAGTTAAAGCCAGTTGTTTTGGTCAAGAAGATTTCCCCTTCACACACAGTGTTGGGCTGTGTGTGTGTGTGTGAGCGAGCAGCCAGTGGAGGTGTGTGTGTGTGTGTGTGTGTGTGTGCTCCCAGGCCTCAGGCGAGGCTCTCTACTCCCCCTGACAGGCGTCTGTGCAACTGACAGGCGTCTGTACAACTGAGAGGATACCACAGTGCTGTTTCCTGGAGCTCAGAGAGTGGGATTACGACCGACCTTTGAGATAACATATTGCTCGAGGTCACTATAGAGGTCAGTACTCTTCGTGTAGGCTGTAGTGGCCACGTCATGAACACCTGTGTTAAGGAGGATTCTGTCTCACTGTGGATGTTTAATGTCAGCCGATGTGATTGTTTGGTTGGGTCCCAGCCAAAGGACTGCGCCTGAGGCGAGGCGCATCACGCTGCGCCTCGCTTCAGGCAACTGCACAAGCTCTTGTGTGATAGATAGTTCTCCCTTTAACTAAACTTCTCAAAAGTGTCATCACTTGATGGCTTTAGGAAGCTGCGGGAAGTATTGTAAGTGACAGCTGTCAAGAGTGTTACACTACCCAGCTGTCAAGGACTGACGTGACCCATACAGGATGGTGGGTGGGGTGGGGGGAGGGGGGGGGGGTCCGCTACCCAGCTGTCAAGGGCTGACGTGAGGCAGGACGTGGGGTAGGACGTGGGACAGGACGTGGGGCAGGACGTGAGGCAGGATGTGGGGCAGGACGTGGGGCAGGACGTGGGGCAGGACGTGGGGCAGGACGTGGGGCAGGACGTGAGGCAGGACGTGGGGCAGGACGTGGGGCAGGACGTGGGGCAGGACGTGGGGCAGGACGTGGGGCAGGACGTGGGGTAGGACGTGGGGCAGGACGTGAGGCAGGACGTGGGGCAGGACGTGGAGCAGGACGTGGGGTAGGACGTGGGGTAGGACGTAGGGCAGGACGTGAGGCAGGACGTGGGGCAGGACGTGGGGCAGGACGTGAGGCAGGACGTGGGGCAGGACGTGGGGCAGGACGTGAGGCAGGACGTGGGGCAGGACGTGAGGCAGGACGTGGGGCAGGACGTGAGGCAGGACGTGGGGCAGGACGTGGGGCAGGACGTGAGGCAGGACGTGAGGCAGGACGTGGGGCAGGACGTGGGGCAGGACGTGAGGCAGGACGTGAGGCAGGATGCAGGGTACGACGGGGAAAAGAAGGTCAACCTCTACAGGGTCAAGGTCAACCTCTACAGGGTCAAGGTCAACCTCTAGAGGGTCAAGGTCAACCTCTAGAGGGTCAAGGTCAACCTCTAGAGGGGTCAAGGGCAACCTCTAGAGGGTCAAGGTCAACCTCTAGAGGGTCAAGGTCAACTTCAAGAAAAGTGGTTCAACCTCAAACCTTCTTGAGGTTCAAGAAGACTCTCAACCTCAAACTGACAGGTATCGGAGGATACGGTACACACAAATTTGAAGTTCACCCTAAAAATTGATGAATCCACCATTTCCTTCCTGAACATCAGAATTTACACTGAAGAGCCGAGTTGAAGCCTACAGACCACTATCTACTACAAGCCAATAAATCTACTCTCATACCGTCATTTCTCATTGAGTGATCTTCCATCGCTCAAGAAATAGCTGCCCTACTCCTTGGGTATACATACGAAACGGATCATTATTTTTTTATTAATACATGAGGTACATCTGCATTTGTGCAGCTGCCCTGGACTATATGAAGTAGAATATAGTGTGTCATAAAAGCTAACTAGGTGATGCTAAAAAATCCCCATCACACAGGATGGTTAGTCATACAGGGCCATATGTTCAGTAGCCTGCACTGGCAAATTTTGGGTATACTGTGAAGATATCTTCAAGAATACGAGAGTGAATATAGTAATTGCAAAGCTCCAGGTACCTCATACCAACGGGTCTGAATGGTCTAATAACTGGGCATTCGGTGATGTAGTGTGGGAGATCATGCCCCAGCTCCTGCTCACAGAGTTTGCACCTGGAGTGCTCAGGATTGGGAGATCCGTCACCTGCAACCACCTGCCACAGGTAACGGTAACCCAACCTGATCCTTGGATCATCAGCAGTAAAGACAAACTTCAGGAAGTCTTGGGAGACTTGTGGACTCATTTCAGAAACAGAGGCCACCCAGAGAAGACTTTGTTCCACATAAATCTTAGTTTGTGGGGCATGAAGACGGACAGACAAGACCTTCACAACGGAACACGGCCACGAAACACGAATGAGACGATAATCCTTCCTCAAATTTATTTTCCAGGTAAAGCAGGAGCTTTTCACCAAGAACTCCTCACCTTATGGCTTAGGACCAGCTACGGGGGACACCCAGCCTGGCCCTCTTCCCACAATACCTCCGATGGTGGCATGCTCCAAAGGCAGATCACTGAGACCCGTCGAGGGGCTGCTGGGAACAGCCAAACCTCCCACACTTGTGACACGGTTAAGGAAGACCTACGACTAAAAAGATTGATGATTGATGAAGATTAAACCACCGAAAAGGTGGCACGGGCATGAATAGCCCGTAAGTGGTGGCCCTTTTGAGCTTTACCAGTATCAAGAGCTGATACTGGAGATCTGTGGAGGTGCGACTGCACCCTGCGTGACGGGAGATGTCTCCCGTGGAAATGAAAACGACTAAAAAGTCTAAGAAATTTGAAGAGAGGAAGCATGTTCTTCTTACAAACTTCTCTTTGCCTTATTCTTAAATAAACGACGTTGTTCGTCATTTAGCACTAGCGACCAGTCGTCAATCTTACGACATAGCGCAGTAGTTAAGTGTTCAACAGCCAGTGAGCGAATATCTAACGTAAAGGAAGTTCTTAGTCAGGGATATTAGTTTTGGCGCAACTTTGAGCCGCTGCGTGCCAACTGAGGCACGCCCCGACCTGTGCAAGGATCAGCGAGACGGCAGCGGCCTCCAACCCCCATTGTGGGGAGTCATTCACCGGTGCTGCCCACGCCAGCACTCACAGCTGCTCCTAGACAACACCCTGTGTCCGGAACGCTTATACAACACGAAGGTCGTCGAGTTGACGGCTATAGTCACTATGTCAAATCTTCCCAGACACCTGGCCTGCTACACCCAACGGCCCCCGGTGGCCTGCAATACACCAGCCTCTAGCATGCTGTATACGGACCTGCAGCTGGGTATACAGGTCAAGTGATCTGCAAGGGTGGCTTCTGATGAAATGAGGTCATCATGCAGGTCCCACAGCTAGACCTGCGACCTGCTCGCCCTGTACACCACACCTGCGACCTGCCCGCCCTGTACACCACACCTGCGACCTGCCCGCCCTGAACACCACACCTGCGACCTGCCCGCCCTGTACACCACACCTGCGACCTGCCCGCCCTGTACACCACACCTGCGACCTGCCCGCCCTGTACACCACACCTGCCCGCCCTGTACACCACACCTGCCCGTCCTGTACACCACACCTGCCCGCCCTGTACACCACACCTGCCCGCCCTGTACACCACACCTGCGACCTGCCCGCCCTGTACACCACACCTGCGACCTGCCCGCCCTGTACACCACACCTGCGACCTGCCCGCCCTGTACACCACACCTGCCCGCCCTGTACACCACACCTGCCCGCCCTGTACACCACACCTGCCCGCCCTGTACACCACACCTGCCCGCCCTGTACACCACACCTGCGACCTGCCCGCCCTGTACACCACACCTGCGACCTGCCCGCCCTGAACACCACACCTGCGACCTGCCCGCCCTGTACACCACACCTGCGACCTGCCCGCCCTGTACACCACACCTGCGACCTGCCCGCCCTGTACACCACACCTGCCACCTGCCCGCCCTGTACCCCACACCTGCGACCTGCCCGCCCTGTACCCCACACCTGCGACCTGCCCGCCCTGTACACCACACCTGCAGCAAGCTTCCCTGTGCCTCGCCAGTGACTCTAAACACCAAACTGTCATAGCGAGACCCATAAACACGCCCTCGCGGCCAACCTCAGCGACTCCACACTGTCACACTACACCAGGGGGGAGCACCATTGTCCGCCCCAGCATTATGATGCAATACACGAGGCTCCAGGAGATGCTCCGGCAGGTCTCCATCAGCTGGCAAACAGCGTCACTCCTGCTGATGGAAAAGTGTCACTCCCGCTGCTTTCTCATCCTCACTTGAGCATCGTAATTTTCTAAACTGCTTCTAAGGCCTCTATCGCGACTCTGGCCGGGAGGTAGAAGACGGCCTCCTCCGAGGTCAACCTCTTATGCTGCTCCTCATCACCTCCTCCTCCTCCGCCGGCACAGCACTCAAGGAAGCACGCTGCTGCTTGTCTGTGTTTGCACAGACATGCAACAAGATTCATCATCATCATCAGCAAGATTCATTCATCAAGAGTCATCAAGATTCTGAAAAGAGTAAAGGCTGAAGGCGTTTACACGATAACATAGTTGGACCTTAACAGGTTAATGGTTACTAGAGTTCAGTTCCAGTAAATGCAATGTTATGAGACTAAACTAAGGAGAAAGAAGGTGAGAATGTCAACAGAGCACACGCGGGGGGGGGGGGGGGGGGGGGGTGACAGGTGGGTGACCACAACACATTGTTTACTCACTATTAACCATCATCACCAGAACTCTTGAGTAACAATAATAACGATGAATTAAGTCACCGCTGAGAGTCACGGAACAATGGGACGTTGTTCCATTGGGACAATGGGACAATTTATACCTGAATGAAAAGCCTCTGAACCGTCGATTTCAAAATGGTGCTGAAAATATCGAACAGAGAGAACCAAATTTAAATCTAAAATGGATATAGGACATTTATGTATTGGTGTGGCACTAGAGTGAGAGTGATGCCTGCCCTCTGGCCTCTACAACAGTGTTTGATCCGCGAGCAATTGTCGCCTCCAGCACACAGCCACAGTGACCGGCAGGCTGTGTGTGCCTGTGCTCCGATTTGTATGTCTGAGCGGTCAATTGTTTCTCACGAAATGAGTTTATTGGCATTGGTCAGTTTTGTGTGGGTACGCGGTGCCGGCCGGGTACCCGAGGCAGTAGACAAACACTCGTGGCGCCTTCGGAAGGAGTCTCAGTGGGACCTGGTCTTCCCTGAAGGATGTAGTGAAGCGAGCTGACCCCGAGGATCAGGAAGATGATTTAGGAATGACACCTGGTGGATGACTCCAGCTCTGGCGTCAGCCTCTAGTCATCACTTACATATAGTGGTGCTTAAGTCAAGTGGCCGAGGTGTTTACTTAATTAATGTGGTGTTAATGTGATGAGTGTGAGTCGTTGTGATGAGTGATGACAAGCATCACGGCTCATGTGATGAGTGTGAGTCGTTGTGATGAGTGTGAGTCGTTGTGATGAGTGATGACGACAAGCATCACGGCTCATGTGATGAGTGTGTCGGACACGGGGGGGGGGGGGGGAAGAGGGGTTTCAGTGTCATAGAATCATTCAGCAGGTGTCTCAGGTCAGGTATCACTGGGGGTCGAGTACATATGACACTACATATGTACGTCCTTGTTTGCAGATAATTAAAAAAAGTTGTTTCTTGTATAAATACTAATTCCATGATGGTACTGACGTCCAAGCCAATGAGCGGGCAGCATCGCTGGGCTGAGTGCCTGACGTCACTCACACTATGGCTGACACCCATGTCTGTTTAACTGCTTTTATCAAACACGTTCAATCAACAGAACAAGGAAGTCATGGGCCTGATTCACGAAGCAGTTACACAAGCACTTACGAACCTGTACATCTTTTCTCAGTCTCTGGCGGCTTTGTTTACAATTATTAAACAGTTAAGGAGCTCCGAAGCACCAGGAGGCTGTTTACAATAATAACAACAGTTGATTGGGAAGTTTTCATGCTTGTAAACTGTTTAATAAATGTAACCAAAGCCGTCAAAGATTGAGGAAAGATGTACACGTTCGTAAGTACTTGCGTAACTGCTTCGTGAATCTGGCCCCCTATTTCCACACCCTCGTGTCTCCTACGAGCACCCCCTCACCCCACTCCCCCCCTCCTCTTCGTGGACTAATATTCAAATAAAGATAACACCCAACTCCTTAAGCTTTACGGGCTCGCCATAGCCCGTGCTACATGCAAATTTTGTTCCCAGGAGCTGAATCTAAACAAACAACATCCTTAAGCTCCAGTTACTGCCCCGCTCCTGTGCCAGGTAAGTCCACTACGGGATCACCATAGCCCGTGCTACTTGCTACTTGAACCCTACACATCGCAAAGTTGGGGCAAATCGTCCGGACAGATAAACAGGTGAAATGGGCAAGTAGGACTTACCTTGAGGTTACCTTGAGGTGATTCCGGGGCTCAGCAACCCCGCGGCCCGGTCGCCAACCAGGCCTCCTGGTTGCTGGTTGACCAGTCCAGTTGTGCAAGTAGCAAGTAGCACGGGCTATGGTGAGCCCTAGTATTGGCCAAGGGGATTACTGCAGTGTACCTGGTAGTTACCTTACAGGCGGGCCGTGTTCCAAGGGGTACTAGTGGGTAAGGCTTACCATGAACTATGGGACGGAAAAGCTCTCTGGCCGCGGACAGGAGTCAGGTCGTCAGGTCCTGTACCACCTGTCTAACACACTGGACGGAACAGGCAGCGGGTGTGAGCGGTGGGACGGAGCAAGCTGAGCGGGGAATTACCATGCCAAGGGAGACATGATGGAGGGAAACAGCAGAGAGAGGGAGAGAGGAAGGTATCAGAGAGGGAGAGAGGAAGGTATCAGAGAGGGAGAGAGGAAGGTATCAGAAAGGGAGAGAGGAAGGTATCAGAGAGGTAGAGAGAGAGGGAGAGAGGAAGGTATCAGAGGTAGAGAGAGAGGGAGAGAGAGGTAGAGAGAGAGGTAGAGAGAGAGGTAGAGAGAGAGGGAGAGAGGACTCACCAGGCAGGACAGCAGGCCGGCCACGCACGTCCAACAGCTCCGACTCATCCTCCGAAGCACTGCCAAAAGAAAGGTTACTCATATAATTCAAACTGATTCGGTGTTATTAATATTTTTAATCTAATTAACTGTTTGTATGTGTTTTGAAATGGATAAACAAACTTGTTTTCTGCCCACAGGAAGGTCACCCATCCTGTAGACAGTGTCAGGAAGGTCACCCATCCTGTAGACAGTGTCAGGAAGGTCACCCATCCTGTAGACAGTGTCAGGAAGGTCACCCATCCTGTAGACAGTGTCAGGAAGGTCACCCATCCTGTAGACAGTGTCAGGAAGGTCACCCATCCTGTAGACAGTGTTAGGAAGGTCACCCATCCTGTAGACAGTGCCAGGAAGGTCACCCATCCTCTGGACAGTGCCAGGAAGGTCACCCATCCTCTGGACAGTGCCAGGAAGGTCACCCATCCTGTAGACAGTGCCAGGAAGGTCACCCATCCTCTGGACAGTGCCAGGAAGGTCACCCATCCTCTGGACAGTGCCAGGAAGGTCACCCATCCTGTAGACAGTGTCAGGAAACTTACATAAACAAATAATGGGTTTAGGAGCTGGACACCAATATTCCCCATGACAGCCTCCCCTCAGCTGGCCAACTTGGGGAGGGGAATTTGGCCCAAAGTTTGGTGGTAATATATGTATTATCTGACGAAATATTTATACATTTCTTGGACACCAGTAACGAGAGTCGTCCCTAAACTGAGATTTTTCTGACATTGATAGTGATGAAGGGTTTGTGAATAATGTGACTGACACCGGCTGCTTGATCGTCAGCTCTGCGTCAGCAGACAACGTTAACTATGTCAGAAGTGTGTTATATAATTGCTGCAGAGTCTCTGCTCACAGGCAGCAGGGAGGGAGCCGTCTACTCTGCTGATTATATTGGATCAGGCCGATGGGCGTTGATTGGTGTTAATGTACCTTGGGTGATGGTGTACTCTGCTGGGGACGGTGTACTCTGCTGGGGATGGTGTACTCTGCTGGGGATGGTGTACTTTGCTGGGAATGGTGTACTCTGCTGGGGATGGTGTACTTTGCTGGGGATGGTGTACTCTGCTGGGGATGGTGTACTCTGCTGGGGACGGTGTACTCTGCTGGGGATGGTGTACTCTGCTGGGGATGGTGTACTTTGCTGGGAATGGTGTACTCTGCTGGGGATGGTGTACTCTGCTGGGGACGGTGTACTCTGCTGGGGATGGTGTACTTTGCTGGGGATGGTGTACTCTGCTGGGGCTGGTGTACTCTGCTGGGGCTGGTGTACTCTGCTGGGGCTGGTGTA
The DNA here is from genome assembly GCF_040958095.1 of Procambarus clarkii. Classification (NCBI taxonomy): domain Eukaryota; kingdom Metazoa; phylum Arthropoda; class Malacostraca; order Decapoda; family Cambaridae; genus Procambarus; species Procambarus clarkii. The sequence continues at coordinate 28,888,960 of NC_091167.1, forward strand.
CTTTGCTGGGGATGGTGTACTCTGCTGGGGCTGGTGTACTCTGCTGGGGCTGGTGTACTCTGCTGGGGATGGTGTACTCTGCTGGGGCTGGTGTACTCTGCTGGGGCTGGTGTACTCTGCTGGGGATGGTGTACTCTGCTGGGGCTGGTGTACTCTGCTGGGGCTGGTGTACTCTGCTAGTGATTGTGTACTCTGCTGGGGCTGGTGTACTCTGCTGGGGCTGGTGTACTCTGCTGGTGATTGTGTACTCTGCTGGGGCTGGTGTACTCTGCTGGGGCTGGTGTACTCTGCTGGGGCTGGTGTACTCTGCTGGTGATTGTGTACTCTGTTGGGGATGGTGTACTCTGCTGGGGCTGGTGTACTCTGCTGGGGCTGGTGTACTCTGCTGGGGCTGGTGTACTCTGCTGGGGCTGGTGTACTCTGCTGGGGCTGGTGTACTCTGCTGGGGCTGGTGTACTCTGCTGGGGCTGGTGTACTCTGCTGGGGCTCTGCTCTGGCCATCTCACCAGTTGCATCAGGCAGAGAGGTAAAGCCAGACACATACACAATCTTTAATATCGTTGTCATGTCTGCGTGCTGCTGATTCAGATACAAATATCTTACAATTATGTCTTCCAAGTGTTGAATAATGAACGTCAAGGAGCGCCTTAAAATTAACGTGGCAATGTTGCACATAAAAACACATTTGAGTGCAAGAAGTGTAGCGGATATTTGGGTGTAGGAGAGCTGGGGCCCAGGTGTGTGGTGCCTCACAGCTGGGTGTAGGAGGGCTGGGGCCCAGGTGTGTGGTGCCTCACAGCTGGGTGTGGGAGGGCTGGGGCCCAGGTGTGTGGTGCCTCACAGCTGGGTGTGGGAGGGCTGGTGGCCCAGGTGTGTGGTGCCTCACAGCTGGGTGTAGGAGGGCTGGGGCCCAGGTGTGTGGTGCCTCACAGCTGGGTGTGGGAGGGCTGGGGCCCAGGTGTGTGGTGCCTCACAGCTGGGTGTGGGAGGGCTGGTGGCCCAGGTGTGTGGTGCCTCACAGCTGGGTGTAGGAGGGCTAGGGGCCAGGTGTGTGGTGCCTCACAGCTGGGTGTAGGAGAGCTGGGGCCCAGGTGTGTGGTGCCTCACAGCTGGGTGTAGGAGAGCTGGGGCCCAGGTGTGTGGTGCCTCACAGCTGGGTGTAGGAGGGCTGGGGGCCAGGTGTGTGGTGCCTCACAGCTGGGTGTAGGAGGGCTGGGGGCCAGGTGTGTGGTGCCTTACAGCTGGGTGTAGGAGGGCTAGGGGCCAGGTGTGTGGTGCCTCACAGCTGGGTGTAGGAGGGCTGGGGGCCAGGTGTGTGGTGCCTCACAGCTGGGTGTAGGAGGGCTGGGGGCCAGGTGTGTGGTGCCTTACAGCTGGGTGTAGGAGGGCTAGGGGCCAGGTGTGTGGTGCCTCACAGCTGGGTGTAGGAGCAACCCGTTCTCGCAAATTTAATAAGTCAATATTGACTTATTAAATATGTGCATAGGTGATATACTAAACATAATAGATACCCCTAAAAAGATTCATAGAAAACACCGACCTTACCTAACCTTGTTAGTATCTTAAGATAAGCATCTTATTGCTTCGTAATTACAATTATTACCTAACCTATAATAGGTATAGGTTAAGTAATAACTGTAAGCAATAAGATGCTTATCTTAAGATACTAACAAGGTTAGGTAAGGTCGGTGTTTTCTATGAATCTTTTTAGGGGTATCTATTATGTTTAGTATATCACCTATGCACGTAGTTAATAAGTCAATATTGACTTTACGAATTTGTGAGAACGGGTTGGTAGGAGGGCTAGGGGCCAGGTGTGTGGTGCCTCACAGCTGGGTGTAGGAGGGCTGGGGCCCAGGTGTGTGGTGCCTCACAGCTGGGTGTAGGAGGGCTGGGGGCCCAGGTGTGTGGGGCCTCACACCTCGACTCATTACTCATCGTCAACTATGGTCGACTTAAGACCAGTTCCAACTTTTTATACTCATCTAAAAATACTCAACAGTAGAGATGAGTTGTTGCTGCCTCATCTCTTCCTCTTAATTGACAACTTTTTCTTTCTGGTTGCGGTAAACTACGTCACAAATGCAGCCTATTATCAAAATTAATGGCTTACAAATATATATATCGCTTTGTCAGGGGCAGGGAGCCTGTGTGTATATATATATATATATTCGATTTCTTTTCCGCCCGGTAATCGAATCTGGGATCCCGGAGTGTGAGGCGAGAAAGAAGGCCACTCTGCTACGAGAACCCCCACATCTCCGTTTTCTATGCATAGGACACGACGGGTTAGGTGGGTGGTTGGGGTTAGCGGCTTGGCCCAAGAGCCGGAGCTCAACCCCCGCAAGTACAACACGGTGAGTACACTCACACACACACGTACAAGGGGCCTCCCCGGCTGCGCCCGGGGCTCCTTCTCCGCCTTGTCAACACTTTCTCCCCAAAAGTTTTCACTCGTTCGAGCTGTTCCTCTTGAAGCTTCGTGTTGTGAAGTGTCTGAGTGGAGCTGCCTTCTCCCTGACTCACCTGTCCCCCCGGACTCACCCGTTCCCCCTGACTCACCTGTCCCCCCTGACTCACCTGTCCCCCCTGACTCACCTGTCCCCCCTGACTCACCCGTCCTCCACTATATTCCTGTGTGACTGTAATGATGTTTCAACTTTTTCTTAACTTAATTAAAGTTCCTTCAGGGGTACTTGGCTGACTATCTTAACCTCTCCTCGGATCCTGTGTCTCAGGGCAAGTGGTGAGTTAAGTGGTGAGTAAAGTGGTGAGTGATATACATAGATCTATGAGGAAAGATGAGCTGTTATTATCGACAAACTCTGTGGCTTGTTCATTGATGTTGTCGCGTGCAAAGTTCAGCGAATGTTGAGCTCCACTTTGGGGTGGAGAAGGTACCTCTCTGCCCCCTTCCCTTCACCACTCACAGGATGGTCATAGTGTGCACCACCACCACTCACAGGATGGTCACAGTGTGCACCACCACCACTCACAGGATGGTCACAGTGTGCACCACCACCACTCACAGGATGGTCACAGTGTGCACCACCACTCACAGGATGGTCACAGTGTGCACCACCACCACTCACAGGATGGTCATAGTGTGCACCACCACCACTCACAGGATGGTCACAGTGTGCACCACCACCACTCACAGGATGGTCACAGTGTGCACCACCACCACTCACAGGATGGTCATAGTGTGCACCACCACCACTCACAGGATGGTCACAGTGTGCACCACCACCACTCACAGGATGGTCATAGTGTGCACCACCACCACTCACAGGATGGTCACAGTGTGCACCACCACCACTCACAGGATGGTCACAGTGTGCACCACCACCACTCACAGGATGGTCACAGTGTGCACCACCACCACTCACAGGATGGTCACAGTGTGCACCACCACCACTCACAGGATGGTCATAGTGTGCACCACCACCACTCACAGGATGGTCATAGTGTGCACCACCACCACTCACAGGATGGTCATAGTGTGCACCACCACCACTCACAGGATGGTCATAGTGTGCACCACCACCACTCACAGGATGGTCATAGTGTGCACCACCACCACTCACAGGATGGTCATAGTGTGCACCACCACCACTCACAGGATGGTCATAGTGTGCACCACCACCACTCACAGGATGGTCACAGTGTGCACCACCACGACTCACAGGATGGTCACAGTGTGCACCACCACGACTCACAGGATGGTCACAGTGTGCACCACCACTCACAGGATGGTCATAGTGTGCACCACCACCACTCACAGGATGGCCATAGTGTGCACCACCACCACTCACAGGATGGCCATAGTGTGCACCACCACCACTCACAGGATGGCCATAGTGTGCACCACCACTCACAGGATGGTCATAGTGTGCACCACCACCGCTCACAGGATGGCCATAGTGTGCACCACCACCGCTCACAGGATGGTCATAGTGTGCACCACCACCACTCACAGGATGGGCCATAGTGTGCACCACCACTCACAGGATGGTCACAGTGTGCACCACCACTCACAGGATGGCCATAGTGTGCACCACCACTCACAGGATGGTCACAGTGTGCACCACCACCACTCACAGGATGGCCATAGTGTGCACCACCACTCACAGGATGGTCACAGTGTGCACCACCACTCACAGGATGGTCACAGTGTGCACCACCACTCACAGGATGGCCATAGTGTGCACCACCACTCACAGGATGGTCACAGTGTGCACCACCACTCACAGGATGGCCATAGTGTGCACCACCACTCACAGGATGGTCACAGTGTGCACCACCACCACTCACAGGATGGTCACAGTGTGCACCACCACTCACAGGATGGCCATAGTGTGCACCACCACTCACAGGATGGCCATAGTGTGCACCACCACTCACAGGATGGTCACAGTGTGCACCACCACTCACAGGATGGCCATAGTGTGCACCACCACTCACAGGATGGTCATATTGTGCACCACCACCACTCACAGGATGGTCACAGTGTGCACCACCACCACTCACAGGATGGTCACAGTGTGCACCACCACCACTCACAGGATGGTCACAGTGTGCACCACCACTCACAGGATGGCCATAGTGTGCACCACCACTCACAGGATGGCCATAGTGTGCACCACCACTCACAGGATGGCCATAGTGTGCACCACCACTCACAGGATGGTCACAGTGTGCACCACCACCACTCACAGGATGGCCATAGTGTGCACCACCACTCACAGGATGGCCATAGTGTGCACCACCACTCACAAGATGGCCATAGTGTGCACCACCACTCACAGGATGGCCATAGTGTGCACCACCACTCACAGGATGGCCATAGTGTGCACCACCACTCACAGGATGGCCATAGTGTGCACCACCACCACTCACAGGATGGTCACAGTGTGCACCACCACTCACAGGATGGCCATAGTGTGCACCACCACTCACAGGATGGCCATAGTGTGCACCACCACTCACAGGATGGTCACAGTGTGCACCACCACCACTCACAGGATGGCCATAGTGTGCACCACCACCACTCACAGGATGGTCACAGTGTGCACCACCACTCACAGGATGGTCATAGTGTGCACCACCACTCACAGGATGGCCATAGTGTGCACCACCACTCACAGGATGGCCATAGTGTGCACCACCACTCACAGGATGGCCATAGTGTGCACCACCACCACTCACAGGATGGTCACAGTGCGCATAATAAATGGACTGAACTAACTCAAGACATAATATTGACTCAATCAAAACAGCGAGCAAATACCAGCGCTGTGAGGGGGCAACGCTGCCTGGAGCTGCCCGCACTTGGCAACTCCTGGCAGTAAGACCCACTGTGTACGTGGGGGGCTGCAGGTGGGCGTTGTACGTGGCTTCCGCCAGCGTGTACGTGGTTAATCTCTATCCTTCCCGCGCGCACGTGTTCGTGGGAAGTGTAAAATCACGTACAGCCAAGGCCGCCCATTGACCCCAGCAGCACTGCCAAGGTCATATATTACTATTATTAGCAACGCTTGCTCTGCTCACAGCCTTTGTACTTGCGTACATCTTAAGTCCCATGTACGGCCGCCCGCTGCACGGGAGCAGCTCCTCCAGCCCTGAGAACACCTATCCTGAAGGGCTGAACTATCCTTCAGCAATCATCGAATAAAACACCGAGACGAAGCTATATATATATGCCATAATGCAGTGGCCCGGCCGCAGTAATGTGGCACTTGGCAACTCTCCTCCCCTACCCCGCCCAATAACAGCGTAAACATACACACCATCGCGCTTATATTACCAAAAGAAACGACTGTTTTGACTGTTCTTCGCGTGCGCTGGAGGGTAATCAAAATCCCGTCGGAGGGAGAGTCGCAGTGAAAAGGTTTTATATATATATATATGAGCTATGAGTGCATGCGTACGCGCGCTTATGGTACTTGGCAACTCACCCAGACAGCCGAATATAAACAGTGGCGCGTCCGATTCTCTCCATTATGACTTTGGTGTTGACCCTGACCGAGACGCGGTGCTCGTAAAGCAACGTTAACGATCTTCTGGCTCCTCGTTCGCTCGAACTAACTGAATTAACCTTAATATGACATGAAAACATTGCTATCATCCTCATCCAGGGCACGATAGACCGCAAATTGTTACAAAGAGATACCGAGCAAAGGCGAAGCCATTTCTATTCAACTACTTTTTTTGTGTTTAATCTGTGCATATTTGTAGGAAGTTCAAAGCAATTGCTTATGATGAGGACAAGGAGAGGAGGCGAGCGAGTGTATCCCCAGATGCCGGCGTGAGACAGCGTCTCGAGCCGTCTAGAGGAGACAGGAATAGTCTACCGTCCACCGCTCATCATAAGACAGAACGATTTTTACGTAGCAATGACGTCATCACTTGATGCAGTCAATGGCCAGAACTGCATCTTAGGTGTTGAGGTCTTTTGTGTGGCTAGTGTAGTGGTGATGTTGTAACCACTGCTCTCTCTCTCTAGCACCTTCCTCACACATGTTGTAACCACTGCTCTCTCTCTCTAGCACCTTCCTCACACATGTTGTAACCACTGCTCTCTCTCTAGCACCTTACTCTCACATGTTGTAACCACTGCTCTCTCTCTAGCACCTTCCTCACACATGTTGTAACCACTGCTCTCTCTCTAGCACCTTCCTCACACATGTTGTAACCACTGCTCTCTCTCTAGCACCTTCCTCACACATGTTGTAACCACTGCTCTCTCTCTAGCACCTTACTCTCACATGTTGTAACCACTGCTCTCTCTCTAGCACCTTCCTCACACATGTTGTAACCACTGCTCTCTCTCTAGCACCTTCCTCACACATGTTGTAACCACTGCTCTCTCTCTAGCACCTTACTCTCACATGTTGTAACCACTGCTCTCTCTCTAGCACCTTACTCTCACATGTTGTAACCACTGCTCTCTCTCTAGCACCTTCCTCACACATGTTGTAACCACTGCTCTCTCTCTAGCACCTTCCTCACACATGTTGTAACCACTGCTCTCTCTCTAGCACCTTCCTCACACATGTTGTAACCACTGCTCTCTCTCTAGCACCTTCCTCACACATGTTGTAACCACTGCTCTCTCTCTAGCACCTTACTCACACATGTTGTAACACTGCTCTCTCTCTAGCACCTTACTCACACATTACACATTGCAACCACTGAGATGCTTTCGGACGCAGGTTCGAATCCTCGTCACGGCCCTTGTGGATTTGTTCATTTACTCACACATATTACAACCACTGCCTCGTCTATATACGTGGGAAAACACGTGCAGTATCTACACATATCTACATGTGCAGATACTGCAACCACCGCTATGAATACCTGCTGATATTGTTATTTGCAGCTCCAGCACGTAGCATTGTTATGTAAACTTTTAAGACTTAAGGTTTTACCAACATCTGGTTCACAGCCCCAAAGGTAAACTCTACTGTGGTATACCTGTATATACAGGTTACCTGTATATTTCCCCCCTTCAAGGTTAGGTAATGTAGTTATGAGGGGAATGTCTCTGGCCAGTTTGATTACGAGGCACTTGGAAGGGACACCAGACTAAAGTGCTGAGATATACGACAAGGAGCTGGGATATGAGGATAAGGAGCTGGGATGTGAGGACAAGGAGCTGGGATATGAGGATAAGGAGCTGGGATGTGAGGACAAGGAGCTGGGATATGAGGATAAGGAGCTGGGATATGAGGACAAGGAGCTGGGATATGAGGACAAGGAGCTGGGATATGAGGACAAGGAGCTGGGATGTGAGGACAAGGAGCTGGGATATGAGGACAAGGAGCTGGGATATGAGGACAAGGAGCTGGGATATGAGGACAAGGAGCTGGGATATGAGGACAAGGAGCTGGGATATGAGGACAAGGAGCTGGGATATGAGGACAAGGAGCTGGGATATGAGGACAAGGAGCTGGGATGTGAGGACAAGGAGCTGGGATGTGAGGACAAGGAGCTGGGATGTGAAAACAAGGAGCTGGGATGTGAGGACAAGGAGCTGGGATATGAGGACAAGGAGCTGGGATGTGAGGACAAGGAGCTGGGATATGAGAACAAGGAGCTGGGATATGAGGACAAGGAGCTGGGATGTGAGGACAAGGAGCTGGGATATGAGGACAAGGAGCTGGGATGTGAGGACAAGGAGCTGGGATATGAGAACAAGGAGCTGGGATATGAGGACAAGGAGCTGGGATATGAGAACAAGGAGCTGGGATATGAGGACAAGGAGCTGGGATGTGAGGACAAGGAGCTGGGATGTGAGGACAAGGAGCTGGGATATGAAGACAAGGAGCTGGGATATGAAGACAAGGAGCTGGGATATGAAGACAAGGAGCTGGGATGTGAGGACAAGGAGCTGGGATATGAGGACAAGGAGCTGGGATATGAGGACAAGGAGCTGGGATATGAAGACAAGGAGCTGGGATATGAAGACAAGGAGCTGGGATATGAGAACAAGGAGCTGGGATATGAGGACAAGGAGCTGGGATATGAGGACAAGGAGCTGGGATATGAAGACAAGGAGCTGGGATATGAAGACAAGGAGCTGGGATATGAAGACAAGGAGCTGGGATGTGAGGACAAGGAGCTGGGATATGAGGACAAGGAGCTGGGATATGAGGACAAGGAGCTGGGATATGAAGACAAGGAGCTGGGATATGAAGACAAGGAGCTGGGATGTGAGGACAAGGAGCTGGGATATGAGGACAAGGAGCTGGGATATGAGGACAAGGAGCTGGGATATGAAGACAAGGAGCTGGGATATGAAGACAAGGAGCTGGGATATGAAGACAAGGAGCTGGGATGGGAGGACAAGGAGCTGGGATGTGAGGACAAGCAGCTGGGATGTGAGGACAAGCAGCTGGAATTTGAGGATAAGGAGCTGGGAAAAGTGGAAACACACTGGAAAAAGAGGGAATTTCGATTCCCATTCTAGTTTGAAATTGATAAAAGGAACCAGAGTATTTAAAGAGGAGAGGCTGGAAAAAAAGAGTCTTGAAGCCAAAGAGGAAAAAAGATTATGGGCATAACGAAGCCAGAGAGAGAGAGGGAGGGAGGGAGGGAGAGAGGGAGAGAGAGAGAGAGAGAGAGAGAGAGAGAGAGAGAGAGAGAGAGAGAGAGAGAGAGAGAGAGAGAGAGAGAGAGAGATTTAGTGTGAAGAACAGATTCATAATATCGCTCATATAGAGATTGTCAAGAACAGAGGAAAACAGAAGAGAACAGGAGAGAACAATAGAGAACAGGGAGCCCACAACGTCATGGAAATTTTGAGAGAATAACTGATCATTGTGAGGAAAGTTGTGAGAGTTGGTACATAATCTGAAGTGGTCGAAGACGACTCATAATTGGCCAGTCACATGGGCTGGACGGTAGAGTGACGGTCTCGCTTCGTGCAGGTCGGCGTTCAATCCCTGACCGTCCAAGTGGTTGGGCACCATTCCTTCCCCCTGCCACCCCCGTTCCATATCCTTATCCTGACCCATTCCCAGTGTTATATAGTCGTAATGGCTTGGCGCTTTCTACTGATAATTCCCTTCCAGTAAGGACGTGCGTTTCAGTCAAGACCATTGAGACCCTCGGGTCTGTACCTGGTTGGGTTGGGCTGGGGTAGTAGCTAAGATACCCAGAGAGGATTCTACATGTTGTTGTTGTTTAAGATTCGCTACTTGGAACAAAAATTTCCAAGTAGCACGGGCTATGGGGAGCCCGTGGGATTCTACAGGAAGCAGCGAGGAAACTTTCGACACTACAGAGGCGGGAGCTTCTAAGGATCAGGCGACAGCAGAGTGCCCTCTCCAGGATGGTGTCCCCGTCAACGCAGACTCCTACAGCATCACCAGCCACCAGGGAGGAGGAGATAAACTTTGACAGTGGATGGAGGGCATCTTTAAGGAACACCCAGCGTGGCAACACTTCCCTTCGTACTCCCCTCTGACAGGCTGGAAAAGGGGAAGCCACCTTGCAAAGTATGCCAGTAAGGCCACCTTGCCCTACTCACCCAGAAAGGGGAAGACTATGAATAGGAACAAAATCTATTCTAACCTAACGTGGTGCAAAGCCTAGTGTCTGCTTAGTTTAGACTGGACTCACGTGGTTACTGGAGCGTCTAACAATTGTGTTTGAAGGACTTTTCTTACCAAACCTGTCATGTTTCTTGCAGTTGAGACAGCTACTTTATTGTGCTCGTTGAAAGGTCTTCTGACATGATTACTCCCAAATCTTTTATATTACTTTTTCTGTCAATAGTGTGGGTTGACAGCGTTTTATATGTGGGTTTCCGTTTTGATATTTTCGCTTTTTCGTAGCGCAGGAGCTGGATCTTTTCCTCATTAACCTCTGTGTCATTCTCTACAGCTCATTGAGAGATCCGATTAACATGGAGATTGGAGGTTTGCTGTGTCTTCTACATTATCTACTCTCATGAAAATCCTGGTGTCATCTGCAAACTTTACAGTACAATAGTTTATATCCTGGTCTACATTTGATATGAGGATGAGCAACAGTACCGGAGAAAGTACGGTACCTCGAAAGACTGAGCTTTTCACACTGGATGATCCCGATATTACTTTGTTGACTATTAAACTCTGGGTTACGTTCGTTAGGAAGATAAAGATCCATCGTCGTACTTTACCAGTAATTCCTTTTGTGCACAATAACGCCATAGTCACATTGGTTGAAACCTTTTGAAAACATTTTGTTTGCCTTCCGTGGTGGTATTCAGGGCCACGTTATAGTGGTTTAGCAAGTGTGAGAGGCAGGAGCGTCCTCTTCTGAACCCGTGTTGTTGTGTACTGATGTAAACACTCTTATTCCAGGTGTTTTATCATCTTACTTCTTAACACTCTTTCAAAGACTTTTATGATCTGTGACGTTAGAGTTATATATATATATATATATATATATATATATATATATATATATATATATATATATATATATATATATATATATATATATATATATATATATAATTAGGGCCTGTGATAGTTGTTTTAGCAATTCTTGGTGAATATAGAATTCGAGGAGTGTGGGCCTGGCGCAGAGTGTGTGGACAGGCTTCTCTTTTTCTTGTCCAGTGAGGTTAAGGCGACATCTGATATGTGAGTCGATGTTGGTGTCACATTCGTTTGCATCAGTGATTTGCACTGTGTTGTGGAGTTCACTGAAAACAGCATAATACTGTAACCTCAGTATTTCACTAATTTCTTTGTCGTCATCTGTGAAAGTTCAATCACCGTTATGGAAGGTTTCAATGTTAGAAATAGTTTTTGCTTTAGATTTTGTATGGGAGGAAAAAATATTTTGGATTTCTCTCAATTTCACTTATGACCGTTTGCTCTCTTTGCCTCTCCTGCCTTTTACATTATTCTTGCAGCTTTAGCTCGATCGTTTCTCTGTCTCTACATGGTCGTCCTCTTGCTCATGGAGGAGCAGGAGGAACCCCTTACTCCACTCTACAAGAGTAAAGTATTTGAGATGTTCTGCAAATAGATTTTCGCAAATAGATGGAGCAGTTCTCATTGCTGTTCGTATCTTTTTCTCTATTTTCTTAGTAGGGACTTGCACATATTTATAGTGCTAATGTGTCTATTTTTTCACAGCATTGTTTAAGTTTGCATTATCGAGCTGTTCTCCAGCATATTATGTGAGAGAGAGAGAGACTCCACCGTCTCTCCTTCACGAAGTCTGTGGATGTGAAATGTTCAGTTCGGAGTCCATAGACTCTAACATTATTTTAAATACACTTTTGACACACTGTACTCCACTTCATATAGTCTAGGGTAGCTGCACTAATGCAGATGTACCTCATGTATTAATAAAAAAAAAAAATTGACACATACTGTACTCCCCTTCATATAGTCTCGAATAGCTAGTTCTTGACACACACTGTACTCCCCTTCATATAGTCTAGGGCAGCTGCACCAATGCAGATGTACATAAATGTGTTCATTAAATAAAAAACTGGTATTACCTGAGTAACAGAACCACCTTAGTACTTTTCAAGGACGGGGTCCTTGAAAGCAGGTAGAAAACCCACAGGAAAAGATGGATAAGGTGCAAATGTTTGTAGATTCAGGGAAGCCTGAGGACTTGTAGGGATGTACAAATGAACAGTTCAGACAAATTGCAGAGAAATGAGGTAGCATTGATGAAGGATGAGATCCTTAAGGAATTGAGAGCCAGGAGTGAAGTGGTAGAACAAGGAGCTCTAAAGGGAGCTGAAGGTGGAGGGGAAGATGACGGTCAAGATGAAGGGAGGTCACAGGGGGTCAAACAGGAGTAGTAAGAGCAGCCACAGTAGCAGCAGCAGCCGGAACAGGAGCTTGGAGAGGTCCCAGCTAGAGCTCCAAATGCAAAGTGAGGACAAAGAGAGGCAGTTTCAGCTAGAGAAGTTGAAGCTAAAAATGCAGATGAAAAGTGAAGTAGAAAAAGAGAAAGCTAAGCTAGAACTAGAGGTAGAGAAAGAAAAAGAGAAGACCAGGATACGAGAACTGAAGTTAGAACAAGAAAACGAGACAAATGGAAATAGAAGTAAATTGATCTATAGCGGAGCAGGGGATTGAACGTGGGTTGCCAGAGAACAACACACACGTGGATCCTGTATACCACTAGTTAGAGAAGATTCAGCGGTATGCCACCAGACTTGTCCCGGAACTGAGAGGTATGAGCTACGAGGAAAGGCTGAAGGAGCTGAACCTCACGTCCCTGGAAAACAGAAGAGTAAGGGGAGATATGATAACTACCTTCAAAATTCACAGGGGAATTGACAGGACGGACAAAGACAAACTCTTCAGCACGGGTGAAACACGAACAAGGGGACACAGGTGGAAAGTTAGTACCCAAATGAACCACAGAGACATTAGAAAGAATTTTTTCAGTGTCATAGTAGATAACCGATGGAATGCATTAGGCAGTGATGTGGTGGAGGCGGACTCCATACACAGTTTCAAATGTAGATATGATAAGAGTCCAGTAGGCTCAGGAATCTGTATACCAGTTGATTGAGAGTTGAGAGGCGGGACCAATAGAGACAAGGCTCAACCCCTACAAGCACAAATAGGTGAGTACGTGTCACACCTACAAGATAACAGAGTGAGGGTGAAGGATACACCACTGTTTGTGCCAGAGGAGTCGGAAGGTTTCTTTGAGCACTCTGAAACGGTGGCCGGTATCGAACAGTAGACTGATAAACAGAAAAATCCACTCCTCGCCATGGGCAACGTCCATTGTAGAAAATAAAGTAATCAATCAACACCACTCTCCTCTAATCTTTTCTCTTCCATATTCCTCCTGTTTCTCCTTCACTTCCCTATCCCATTTCTCCCTCCTATTCCTCCTGATCTCAGACGCGTGTCGCCGAGGAGGGCCGGCAAGCACCAATCATTATTAAGGAAGATGGTCAAGCTCCTTTTGTGTGGTTGACAATGGCTGTGTTGACGCCCGGGGATGAGAGATGGCTGGAGGGCCTCGTCCTTGTCAACACTGGCGTCTCGTGCCTTCACTTTATATATGGCCAGAACCAACCCCTGGGGCCTGAGGCAGCCCCTGGGGCCTGAGGTAGCCCCTGGGGCCTGAGGCAGCCACCTCCACCCTCTGCATCTCCACTGGGACCACGGGCTGTGGTGAGCCCGTAAGTGGAGGTTCTTTGCAGCCATTATCAGTATTAATAGCTAATACTGGAGATCTAGGGATGAGGTCCGTGGACGCGCCAATCCAATCCAAAACCACAAGGCTTGTCAGACCGGTGAATTGATGGGGTACACACGTTGCTCACTGTTGAGTGCCACAGGAGTCAACAGTGCTGTCGGCGGCTGGCCACAGTCGGCCGGTCTAGAGGGAGATGTCAGGGAGTTACAAGAGGATTGGTTTCCTAATTCCAGTTCCCCGATGTTTGTAGTCTGGTCGAATTTCCTTCTTCAAGGTGTTGTAGTCGCAGGAGTGGCGGTGAAGGCGTTCTTGAGGGACGACCATTTGAAGGATCCGAAGGATTCCCTGCACTTGCATTCCCAGTAATCGTTGTCGAGTATGGAGTTATGGCGTCTGTCGTTCGACGCGGCCACGTCGGATATACCCGGAGGCGTCAGCATGTGAGTCTGTCAGTGTGGATGGTGCCGATAGGGGATCTGGAGGGGGAGATGGTGCCCGGGCGGTCGCTTGAGGGGCGGGAGAAGCGGTGACATCGACTGAAGCATCAGAGTCGGTCGAGTCATCGTGGTCGGCTTCTTTTTTATTTTCATCTTCGAAGTCGGCCTCGTCGTCCTGGTCAGGTATCCTGGGGGCAGCAGCCCCCAGGACACTCCCTGGTGTATTGGAAGTACTGGTAGTACTTGAAGCACTGCCAGAGCTCAGTGAAGAGTTCCTTGGTAACTTGGGTGGGTGGTAGGGTGATTCCTGTGCACTTGAGTCCGTGGCGTTGGTCGTTGTGGTGGCCGTGGTGAAGGTCAATTTTAGTATTCAGCAATTTCCCCGAAAAAAAGTGTTGGTCTCCGTTGACTTCGGTGTTGGAGATGGTCTTGACCGCTACCGCTGTCAGCGTAGATGCTGGCGAGGATGTCGCCGTCGTCGTTGTCGGTGATCGGTGAATCATGTGCTGATATTCCTGGCGAATACGGTCCTGTCCCGCCAGGTAGCGTCGTGGTGGCGTGAGGGTGAGGCGGAGTCTTGCAGGGTGGTCGTGGCGGTGGTGAATAGCTTCTTAACGTCCGAAGCGCTGTAGAAGAGCAGGTGAACACCCTGTCTTGTCACCAGAATGTCGGCCAATGAGACGTTGGCGGTGGCGGAGATTTGTGCTAAAATCTCGGCGGTGGAGAGAATGAGGTTCTTCCACAGGCGAATCTCCACCCTATGCAACATGGTGCTGGGTCAGCAGCAAAGATCCTGTACCACCCTCTATATGGGTCGTGGTGGTTTTCCATGTGTAACTGGTTTCAAATTGTTGTTGTTTTAGATTTAGCGACTTGTAAATGAAATTTCCATGTAGCACGGACTATGGTGAGCCCGTAAAGTTTCCGTTTTTGTGCTGCCTGGGGATATCCGGAGATGAAGTGAAGTTGAATTTTGCACCTTCATTATGGGCCAAGAGGCCATTGTAATTTACCAATCTTCTATGTTTTAGTAACGGTTGAAGTATTCAGTATATTTGGTCGTGTTGTCGAAGGAATGCAGAGAATAATTGGTGTTAATTGGCCTGAGTTCTTAGATGTACAAAGCCTCGCCAATGTCGTCTTGTATTTTCGCTGTATTTGTCAATTATTTTGGTGTTGTTTGTCAAGATATCTCTGGTGATGCTCTGATTATGTCTAGAAACTATATGTTCCATGATAGAGCCTTGCTGTTTGTGCACTGCTAGATGCCTTGAAAATAATGATGATGTTGTCTTGTCTATATATTGTTGGGGTTGACAGTCTCCAAGTGGGCGTGTGAGGGTTTAGAAGCCTTTCATATCTCTGAAGGAGTTTTGTTTGGTGACAGGAGAGTTTTTCATGAGCCAGTTGGCAGTCTTTTTGCTCTAATAGTATATTATTATTTCAATCTTTCAAATAGAAGATTGAATAGATATATATATATATATATATATATATATATATATATATATATATATATATATATATATATATATATATATATATAAGGCACAACTCTCCTAAACACGAGAGTGAAGTATACAACTTTAGAACACTTTCCCACCAGGAGACTCGAACCCTAGCCAGCACAGAAGCCTTCCAGCAACTGGCATAACAGGTACGCCTTAACCCGCTCCACCACCTGCTCAGACCCTTAAAAGAGATGGTAATTTCGGAGTATTTATATACCCCAAAGATCACCACCTCCCAAGAGCACTAGAGCAAGTGAGGGGTCATTTATACGTTTATTTCATCAAGTCCCTGTTAATATGGGAGAACACTGTGTCTATGCTTAAGGCACAACTCTCCTAAACACGAGAGTGAAGTATACAACTTTAGAACACTTTCCCACCAGGAGACTCGAACCCTAGCCAGCACAGTTGTCATGCCAGTTGCTGGAAGGCTTCTGTGCTAGCTAGGGTTCGAGTCTCCTGGTGGGAAAGTGTTCTATAGTTGTATACTTCACTCGTGTTTAGGAGAGTTGTGCCTTAAGCATAGACACAGTGTTCTCCCATATTAACAGGGACTTGATGAAATAAACGTATAAATGACCCCTCACTTGCTCTAGTGCTCTTGGGAGGTGGTGATCTTTGGGGTATATAAATACTCCGAAATTACCATCTCTTTTAAGGGTCTGAGCAGGTGGTGGAGCGGGTTAAGGCGTACCTGTTATGCCAGTTGCTGGAAGGCTTCTGTGCTGGCTAGGGTTCGAGTCTCCTGGTGGGAAAGTGTTCTAAAGTTATATATATATATATATATATATATATATATATATATATATATATATATATATATATATATATATATATAAAGGTGTAAAACTAACAAGAGAGAGTTAATCTTTTAATCTCTTTCCCAAGTAAAAAACTTTATATAGAAGATTCGTGCTAGATTCATTTATCTAATCCTTTTGGACAAAATTCAACTAGTACTAGTGGTCACTAGTGGGGGAGAGAGAGAGAGAGAGAGAGAGAGAGAGAGAGAGAGAGAGAGAGAGAGAGAGAGAGAGAGAGAGAGAGAGAGAGAGAGAGAAGGAAGATAGGAGGGAGTGAAGGAAGGAAGCAGAATAAAATAAGGCCGTATCTTAAGTAATCTAAAAACACTGTCAAACAGATAAGTAATTTTAGGAAAGCTTTACAAAAGTTGTGTTTCCTCGCCGCCGTTTTTTACCGCCTTTTCCCTCAACTGCGGTGTTATCAAACTTTCACAAACTTTCTTTCGAACTTTCACGAGCAGCTTGACACTCGCGCTGGCCGCAGCCACGACAAGACACTCGCACATTACAAATGTATTTTGTGCTCCGGACGCTGTACAACTGCCCTGTCCTGAACAACACATACACGAGGTAGTCCAGCTCTTGACAAAGGGGTAGTCAAGCTCTTGACAAAGGGGTAGTCAAGCTCTTGACAAGAGGGTAGTGCGGCTCTTGACAAGAGGGTAGTGCTGCTCTTGACAAGAGGGTAGTCCAGCTCTTGACAAGAGGGTAGTGCGGCTCTTGACAAGAGAGTAGTGGCGGCTCTTGACAAGAGGGTAGTGCTGCTCTTGACAAGAGGGTAGTCCAGCTCTTGACAAGAGGGTAGTGCAGCTCTTGACAAGAGGGTAGTGCAGCTCTTGACAAAGGGGTAGTGCAGCTCTTGACAGGAGGGTAGTGCAGCTCTTGACAAGAGGGTAGTGCGGCTCTTGACACGAGAGCAGTGGCGGCTCTTGACAAGAGGGTAGTGCGGCTCTTGACAAGAGGGTAGTGCGGCTCTTGACAAGAGGGTAGTGCAGCTCTTGACAAGAGGGTAGTCCAGCTCTTGACAAGAGGGTAGTGCAGCTCTTGACAAGAGGGTAGTGCAGCTCTTGACAAGAGGGTAGTGCAGCTCTTGACAAGAGGGTAGTGCAGCTCTTGACAAGACGGTAGTCCAGCTCTTGACAAGAGGGTAGTGCAGCTCTTGACAAGAGGGTAGTGCAGCTCTTGACAAGAGGGTAGTGCAGCTCTTGACAAGAGGGTAGTGCAGCTCTTGACAAGAGGGTAGTGCAGCTCTTGACAAGAGGGTAGTGCAGCTCTTGACAAAGGGGTAGTGCAGCTCTTGACAGGAGGGTAGTGCAGCTCTTGACAAGAGGGTAGTGCGGCTCTTGACAGGAGGGTAGTGCAGCTCTTGACAAGAGGGTAGTGCGGCTCTTGACAAGAGGGTAGTCCAGCTCTTGACAGGAGGGTAGTGCAGCTCTTGACAAGAGGGTAGTCCAGCTCTTGACAAGAGGGTAGTGCAGCTCTTGACAAGAGGGTAGTGCAGCTCTTGACAAGAGGGTAGTGCAGCTCTTGACAAGAGGGTAGTGCAGCTCTTGACAGGAGGGTAGTGCAGCTCTTGACAAGAGGGTAGTGCGGCTCTTGACAAGAGGGTAGTCCAGCTCTTGACAGGAGGGTAGTGCAGCTCTTGACAAGAGGGTAGTGCAGCTCTTGACAAAGGGGTAGTGCAGCTCTTGACAGGAGGGTAGTGCAGCTCTTGACAGGAGGGTAGTGCAGCTCTTGACAAAAGGGTAGTGCAGCTCTTGACAGGAGGGTAGTGCGGCTCTTGACAGGAGGGTAGTGCAGCTCTTGACAAGAGGGTAGTCCAGCTCTTGACAGGAGGGTAGTGCGGCTCTTGACAGGAGGGTAGTGCAGCTCTTGACAAGAGGGTAGTCCAGCTCTTGACAGGAGGGTAGTCAAGCTCTTGACAAAGAGGTAGAGATGGGAGTTCAAGGTTCCATCTGTGTGGTTAGTTTTGAGTGTAATTCTTTGTGAAAATATAGAAAGCCCTGTACATAGATAGAATTAAAGCAGTAATAAATAGTTAGGCTAACGCACACATGGTCGTATCTGGACCCCCTTTTCATTGATATTAAACTGTCCTCATCCTCGTCTAAGAACCATATTCATGTTCACATCTACATCTACCAATGTTGATGTGACCCGCGCCTCTACCCCGGCCAATAATCTGGGGTAGACGCGGCCAATAATCTAACATAGTACATTTGGCAACCCGTTCTCGCAAATTCGTAAAGTCAATATTGACTTATTAACTACGTGCATAGGTGATATACTAAACATAATAGATACCCCTAAAAAGATTCATAGAAAACACCGACCTTACCTAACCTTGTTAGTATCTTAAGATAAGCATCTTATTGCTTCGTAATTACAATTATTACTTAACCTATACCTATTATAGGTTAGGTAATAATTGTAATTACGAAGCAATAAGATGCTTATCTTAAGATACTAACAAGGTTAGGTAAGGTCGGTGTTTTCTATGAATCTTTTTAGGGGTATCTATTATGTTTAGTATGTCACATATGCACATATTTAATAAGTCAATATTGACTTATTAAATTTGCGAGAACGGGTTGCATTTGGATGCCTCATTTTTTTTGCAGTTGGTTTACCTTGCAAGGGACAACGAGGTTGTTTACCTCGTGGTAAACAAGAGTAGACGCAATGGAGCTGTGCATTGTTGCACTATCTTGAGGCTATCTTGAGATGATTTCGGGGCTTTTTTTTTTAGTGTCCCCGCGGCCCGGTCCTCGACCAGGCCTCCACCCCCAGGAAGCAGCCCGTGACAGCTGACTAACACCCAGGTACCTATTTTACTGCTAGGTAACAGGGGCATAGGGTGAAAGAAACTCTGCCCAATGTTTCTCGCCGGCGCCTGGGATCGAACCCAGGACCACAGGATCACAAGTCCAGCGTGCTGTCCGCTCGGCCGACCGGCTCTAAAGGCTTAACTCCGATGATAATCTGTGCACGTTGTCGGCCATATTGCAAGTGGTAACAACCGCTGGGAGTCAAGGAACAAGTGAAGTTTGGAGAGTCAGGCGAGATCAATATTGGTCAGAGACTCATGGTCCGCTGCCTCTGGTATGCTAACCTACCCATCCCCTTGCCTTCATCTGACCAACATTATTGACCTCTGACCTCAGCCCGTCTTTCTCGAGCGTTCACGACGTCACTAAACTGATGCAGTAACTTAGCCGAGTCTAACCTGACTTAGCTGAGGGCCCCACGGATAAAAAACGGGGCATATCGCATCCATTTTAGGACCCGATGTGATTTTTAGTCAAACAGTTCGTGGCCTTATGGGTTTTGTAGGTCAGAATATAATGTACTATACGAGAGGATGGGTTCATGACCTGCCTTAATTTTCACAGACTCACTGACCTAGCTCGACCTCTCCCATCTATCCCATCACCCCATTCCATCACCCTCTCCTATTCCCCATTCCTTCAAATCACGAAGTCGTCTCAACTCTCCATAAAATATTTTCAGAACTCCTCTCCTGAGTTTTGGTCCTAAGCTAATTGGATCAGATCCTGTGAGAGGTGGTCGCGGCTTCCTCTGATAAGTTCCGCTCCTTTTTTTTGATTCACCAACTTTATGATTGGGATTCGACCCCTTGGGAATCTTGCGTGAATCTTCAATTGACATGCTTTCTCGCTCTCGACTTTTTTTTTTAAGATTTGGAAAATTCGTTGTGACTCGAATCTGAAATGCTTCCTTACCGTGCTATGATTATGGGGCTTAGTGTCCCCGCGGCCTGGTCGTCGACCAGGCCTCCTGGTTGCTGGACTGATCA
The DNA here is from genome assembly GCF_040958095.1 of Procambarus clarkii. Taxonomy (NCBI): domain Eukaryota; kingdom Metazoa; phylum Arthropoda; class Malacostraca; order Decapoda; family Cambaridae; genus Procambarus; species Procambarus clarkii. Next base: position 28,909,211 of record NC_091167.1, read on the forward strand.
ACCAGACTGTTAGACGCGGCTGCTCGCAGCCTGACGTATGAATCACAGCCTGGTTGATCAGGTATCCTTTGGAGGTGTTTATCTAGTTCTCTCTTGAACACTGTGAGGGGTCGGCCAGTTATGTCCCTTATGTGTAGCTGAAGCGTGTTGAACAGTCTCGGGCCTCTGATGTTGATAGAGTTCTCTCTCAGAGTACCTGTTGCACCTCTGCTCTTCAACGGGGGTATTCTGCACATCCTGCCATGCCTTCTGGTCTCATGTGGTGTTATTTCTGTGTGCAGGTTTGGGACCAGCCCCTCTAATATTTTCCACGTGTAAATTATTATGTATCTCTCCCGCCTGCGCTCAAGAGAATCCACATGACTGCTTCCACCGTTTCTACACTGTTTCCAACCACACTATTGGTGACTGAGTCGCCATTTCTAATATGATCTAACACTGATCAATGATTAACACGATATGCCAGGATTCGCGAATCCCCGGGCAAAACACACTTCATTATTGGAGTCCAAATCATCGGATTAAATGAGGGACGTCAAAGTCAGAATTGTCTGAGCTAACGAGAGAGATCACGGCTTCAATTTTTAAACTTAGAAAGTGACAATCAAACACAGGTTCTACAGGACACGAGACACTGTCACTCTCAGCTCACAACTCACCGCCACTCTCAGCTCACAAGTCACTGTCGCTCTCAGCCCACGAGTCATTGTCACTATCAGCTCACGAGTCACTGTCACTCAGCTCACGAGTCACTGTCACTCTCAGCTCACAACTCACCGCCACTCTCAGCTCACAAGTCACCGCCACTCTCAGCTCACAAGTCACCGCCACTCTCAAAGAGCCTCGACCCAAATAATTATAATGTCTATAATTCAATTTTTGGCTTAAGTTATCAGCTTCGCGGATTTGGTGAGGAATTTCAAGAGTTTTTGTGAGGGTCGTGAGGTAATCCCACCCCCCCTCCCGGCCCCTCACTGGGAGGGGAGACTGAAGGAACGGTTGTCTGGGATTCAGTCAATCTGTCTGTCAGGTTGAAGGGATGGTAAAAGGGGCGGGGGGGGGGGGGGGGGGGAGAAATAGGGTCAGGATAGAGAGTGGAAAATTGCAAATAGGTGGTTTGTGTGTGGGGGGGGGGTGAGATGTGTACTCAGCTAGTTGTGCTGGCGGGGGTTGAGCTCTGGCTCTTTGGTCCCGCCTCTCAACTGTCAATCAACTGGTGTACAGGTCCCTGAGCCTACTGGGCTCTATCATATCTACATTTGAAACTGTGTATGGAGTTGTGGGAACCGACCTGTGAGATTTATATTTATTTAATTTATATGAATTTATATTTACGTTAATTTATATACTTCGATAGCAATTTGTATAATGATAAGTGGACTGTATTTCTGCAATAATCTCATAATCTCACAAATCGATCCTCTACAGATTAGGGGGGGTTTATATTAAATTAATTTATATATATGCAGCCAATCAAACTACAGTATTAACTACATACATTGAAAAGGTTCCTTATCTTATAGTACAGCAGGTTAGTCCACCAGGTATAACTAGGGTGTAGACACCACATTTTCCCTCTTTGAGGTAGCTTCCATCACCCTGGTAACTGATGCACAAAGCATGCTTCCTCGTCTTGACCTGTCAAAAGGGCGCTAGCTGTAAAGCTAGAATCCTATATATGACAGGTATATCAGAGAAAATACTGTACATGGAACAATGAAGACCTGGTTTAATTACCTTTAGTTTGAGGCTACCACGTGCTCTAACCGGGTCACCCTATATAATGACATTAATGGCCATAAATGAAAGATACATGGGTTTCGGAAGAACACTTAACTTGATTTGTTGACAGCGTGTTGATAATGGTACACCTTTGGTTTCCATAACACTACGTCCAAGTAAAATTAACAGGAGCCGAATTTGCTCCCGTGAGCCTCTGGTCTCAGTATAAACAATGGCTGCCCCTCCTTCCTCACTGACGCCTGGCTTACATTGTCCAGATGACAGAAAGTGATAGAAGGGTCACATTTACTCTACTTTAATATTGATAATTAAGTTAATTTATATGAGATGTTTTTATGATGGTAAAGTCCTAAGACTAATGTATTTAAGAATAATTCCCACCATAATAGGTGGTGAATATAATAGTATGTGGTGATGATATCCCGTTTTCTTTAGACGGTAATTCCACTACAAGTTACGTTTTCTATAGGTTAACTTGTTTATACAACACAGCTATTATCTGTCTGTATGATATATTAAATGGTGTCGGATTTTCCGACAGGAGTCAGCCTCCACCACATCACTGCCTAATGCATTCCATCCGTTAACTACTCTGACTCTGACAAAGTTCCTTCTAACGTCTCTGTGGCTCATGTGGGTACTCAGTTTCCACCTGTGTCCCCTTGTTCGTGTCCCACCAGTGTTGAATAGTTTATCCTTGTCTACCTGGTCAATACCCCTGAGGATTCTGTAGGTAGTGATCATGTCTCCCCTTACTCTTCTGTCTTCTCCCAACTGTGTACGTGCATGCGTACACTGTGTACGAAACTGCGTGTGTGCGTGCGTGTACTCAGCTCCCAAGCCCCGACATTCTAGCCATTAATGAATGCAATGACAACTTGTCATGCTGGCCCCAATGCCGTGTATAAACACTGCTTCAACAACTACATTTAAACCGGTCCGTTTATTTGTTTTGCGTGCGTGCGTTAATATACGCGCGCGTGCGTGTGCGTACGTGTTAGTTGGAGCGTGTGTGCCGTGCGCGCGAGCGTGCGCCTGCTCATACACAAGACATCTGAGGTAATACTTACTCTTCATTTTCCACTCCGTCGAAATCTGATAATTACATAATGAGGTGCAATTATGAGGTAAACTGTGAGTTATCTGACCTCTCTACCCCCCCCACGCCCCCCCCCCACGTCACGCCCCCTCACTGACCCTCACGCCCCCCCCGTCTCCCGCCTTCCACTGACTGTCACTGTATGGGAGAGGAAAGAATATGGGAGGGGGTGAGAGTGTGGGAGATTGGAGAGTAGGGGAGTGGGAGAGAGGGAGGAGAAAGGGAGAGTGGGAGAGGGAGAGAGAGAGAGGGGGGGGGGGGGAGAGCGCTTTTTAGCTTAACTATTCTGACGCTCAAATTCTTTGTCGAATCTGTCTTTAAAGTTGAAGGTGGAGGTGCATGGTCTCCACCTCACTTTGCTGAGCCCTTGTGTGCTCTGTGTGCTCTCTATGCTCACTATGGTCTCTAAGCTCACTATACTCTCTATGCTCACTATGGTCTCTAAGCTCACTATACTCTCTATGCTCACTGTGGTCTCTATGCTCACTATACTCTCTATGCTCACTATGGTCTCTAAGCTCACTATGGTCTCTAAGCTCACTATACTCTCTATGGTCACTATGTCCTCTATGCTCACTATACTCACTATGCTCTCTATGCTTACTATATGCCCTCTATGCTCTCAATATCTTAAGAATCTGAAATTTATCACTGCTAAACATCATGGTATTTACTGTTGCCCAATCGGAGACTTTATTAACATCATCTTGCAGTTCAGAGAACAAAGAATGTGGAACTGTGAGCCCCCCACACACTGTTCAACATCCTGATGAACATTGTTAATATTCAATTTACAGACGGAACACAACGAATGGGATGTGTGTATAGACCCCGTCATCCTCACACAATCCTCGACCTTCGATATGATGAAACAGTCCATTCATCTCCTTGGAAATAAATGTGTTGAACTCTGTTTCACTCTCTCCACAAAGAAGACATAAGATGACTTTCATTACAAGAGACCTCAGTGCTCCTGTTCACTCACAGGAGGAGTGACGCTGCCTAATACTGTCATTGTGGTGGTGTCTTCACTCGGAGGATGAGTGACAGTGCCTAATACTGTCACTGTGGTGGTGTGTTCACTCTTAGGATGAGTGACGGTGCCTAATACTGTCACTGGTGGTGTGTTCACTCGTAGGATGAGTGACTCTGCCTAATACTGTCACTGTGGTGGTGTGTTCACTCGTAGGATGAATGACTCTGCTCTTGAGTATGCTCAATGATGGAGCAAAGCATTGGCAAAGAAATTATTGACTAGTTCCACTAACTTCCCACAAAATAAAAGTATTTGAGAGAGTGATCAGGAGTCAGGTCACTAGTTTCATGGCAACCAATGACCTCCACAACCCAGGCCAACATGAATTTAGAGCGGGAAGATCATGCCTCTCACAGCTACTTGACCACTACGACAAAATCATTGAGGCATTATAAGAAAAACAGAATGCTGATGTGGTATACACCGAATTCGCAAAGGCTTTCGATATAATGTGACCACGGAGTGATAGCACACAAAATGAGGTTAATAGGAATAACTGGGAAAGTAGGATAATAGATGCTCAATTTACTGTCGAACAGAACACAGAGAGTAACAGTCAACCATATAAAACCTAGTCCAAGCGCAGTTAAAAGCTCTGTACCTCAGGATACAGTCCTTGCACCGCTGCTTTTCCTTATTCTCATATCAGATATAGACTCAAATACAAGGCTCAGCTTCGTATCATCCTTTGCAGATGACACAAAAATCAGCATGAAAATTACCTCTGCTGAAGACATTGAAAAACTACAAGCAGATATTAATACAGTTTTCGACTGGGCAGCAGAAAATAACATGAAGTTTAACAATGATAAATTCAAAGTACTCAGGAATGGTAAAAATGAGAACCTTAAACATAATACAGGGTACAAAACATAATAAAAACTGCCCATAGCAGGAAAGCAACAAGTAAAGGATTTGGGAATAATGATGTCTGACGACCTAACGTTTAGGGAGCATAACCAAGCAAATATTGCGTCAGCCAGAAAAATGATCGGATGGATTACGAGAACTTTCAAATCCAGAGATACCATCACAATGGTTGTACTCTTCAAATCACTTGTGCTGTCCCATCTTGAGTACTGCTCAGTACTCACTTCCCCCTTCAGAGCAGGAGAGATAGCTGAAATAGGAGTACAAAGAACATATACGGCATACATAGACGCGATAAAGCACCTAAATTATTGGGATCGTCTCAAAGCTCTCCAAATGTACTCACTAGAAAGGAGACGAGAGAGATGCCAAATAATATACACACGGAAAATACTGGAGGGACAAGTCCCAAATCTACACAGTAAAATAATAACGTACTGGAGTGAACGATATGGAAGAAAATGCAGAATAGAACCAGTGAAGAACAAGGGTGCTATAGGCACAATCAGAGAACACTGTATAAACATCAGAGGTCCGCGGCTGTTCAACGTCCTACCAGCGAGGATAAGAAATATTGCAGGAACAACCGTGGACATCTTCAAGAGAAAACTAGATAGTTTTCTCCAAGGAGTGCCGGACCAACCGGGCTGTGGTGGGTACGTGGGCCTGCGGGCCGCTCCAAGCAACAGCCTGGTGGACCAAACTCTCACAAGTCAAGCCTGGCCTCGGGCCGGGCTTGGGGAGTAGAAGAACTCCCAGAACCCCATCAACCAGGTGTGTTATTGTTATAAACCGGGATGCTTGTGTAGTCCTCTCAGGATGACCCCCACAGCAGCGCCACTCCCACAGCAGCGCCACCCCCACAGCAGAGCCACCCCCACAGCAGCGCCACTCCCACAGCAGCAGCGCCACACTCACAGCAGCGCCACCCCCACACCAGTGCCACCCCCACAGCAGCGCCACCCCCACAGCAGCGCCACCCCCACAGCAGCGCCACTCCCACAGCAGCGCCACCCCCACAGCAGCGCCACTCCCACAGCAGCGCCACTCCCACAGCAGCGCCACAGTACTCCCTAAAACAGTAACCTGTGGAGTGGTATTATCCCATGAGGTGATGGTTGGAAGGCTAAGGAATGGAGGAGAGAGGAAGTGAGAGACAGGAAGAGAAGAGGGAAGAGAGGAGAGAAGGGGAGGATGGTAGGGGGAGGTTAAGTGAGGGGGAAATGGGCCGTGGCGTCATCACGTCACTGTCTTATTTTGGTGAGTGATACACTGACACCTGACACGAGAGAGAGAGAGAGAGAGAGAGAGAGAGAGAGAGAGAGAGAGAGAGAGAGAGAGAGAGAGAGAGAGAGAGAGAGAGATGGAGATGTTGTTAAAGATTCGCTACCTGGAACAAAAAATTCCAAGTAGCACGGGCTATGGTGACCCCGTAGTGGATGATAGAGAGGGAGAGAGGAAGTGTCAGTAACCAATAACTCAACACAGAGGAGCCACAAGGTAATACATGCTGACTACTTATATAGTGCTAAAAACATTGAGGCAAAACATAACAACCAGAACTGTGTTTTGTGTGAGTTTTTACACGACGCTGATGAGTTGTCACAACACTCGTTTACAGCCCCCCCCCCCCCACCCCTACACACGCACACACGCTCACGCACATGGACACACACAGGTTTAATAGAATTCAACGATCAAGTGACAAAGATTAATCAAGAGAAAAGGCTGGACGGACTGCATTTTCTTGGACTATAGGAAACCGTTTGACACAGTAACCCATAAGAGGCTGGTACATGAGCTGGAGAAACAGGCTGGAGTAACTGGTAGGGCGCTCCAGTGGATAAGGGAGTACCTAAGCAATAGTAAGCAGAGAGTTACAGTGAGGGGTGAGACCTCAGACTGGCGTGAAGTCACCAGTGGAGTCCCACAGGGCTCTGTACTTGGACCTATCCTGTTTCTGATACACGTAAATGATCTCCCGGAGGGTATAGACTCATTCCTCTCAATGTTTGCTGACGATGCCAAAATTATGAGAAGGATTAAGACAGAGGAGGACAGCTTGAGGCTTCAAGAAGACCTGGACAAACTGAAGGAACAATCCAACAAATGGTTGTTAGAGTTTAACCCGAACAAAATGTAATGTAATGAAGATATGTGTAGGGAGCAGGAAGACAGATATAAGGTACCATTTGGGAAATGAAATTATTCAAGAATCGTAGAGTGAGAAAGACCTGGGGGTTCATATCACGCTGGACCTGTCCCCTGAAGCCCACATCAAGAGGATATCATCAGCGGCATGTGCCAGGTTGGCCAACATAAGAACGGCCTTTAGACACTTGTGTAAGGACTCATTCAGAACCTCGTATATCACATATGTCAAACCAATCTTCGGGTATGCAGCTCCAGCATGGTGTCCATATTTCGTCAAGCACAAAACTAAATTTAAATTGGAAAATGTTCATATGTATGGGAGCAGACTAGTACCCGAGCTGACTGGTATGAACTACGAGGAGAGATTAGGTTGGATTAGGCTCACGACACTTGCTAAGAGTAGACACGGAGAAGACATGACAAGAACATACAAAATATTGGGGACCCAGGTACTGTACATGTAACCACCCAGGGGAATATAAGGAAATATATAATAATTCACTGGGGGACAGGCAGCCAGTGTGTATTCATACACGGCAGACTTATGGACTTATATGAAGCTCAACCCCCCCCCCCCGACCGAATTACTGACCCCACCCAGGATACAAACCCACAACAAGTTGACTAACTCCTGAGTGCCTACTTACTGCTAGGTGAACAGAAGCATTAGATGAAAGGAAATGTGCCCAACCATTTCTGTCCCGCCGGGTATTCAAACCCGGATATCTTGATTGTGAGTCGAGAACGAAGCCGACCCTACTACGGGGACCCTTAACTTTCTTTAATGTCAGAGATGTTACTGAAATATCTTTTATGTCAGAGAAGTTGCGGGTCTTGAGGCTATGATGATGAGGGCGGACTGTCTCTGCGGCCTGTTACCCTCGGGCCAAGGCTCGTTAGAGCGGCGGCCCTCCCCTCACACCCACTCGGCAATTTTATCATACTGTGTATTTAAAAATGTTTGTACTCAAATATATAAAATATTATTATACACAAAGATTTAATGTATAATTTGGTATAGGTTAGGTGTAAGTTAGGCATAGGTTGGGTTAGGTTAGGTAAGGCATAGGTTAGGTTAGGCATAGGTTAGGTTAGGCATAGGTTAGGTTAGGCATAGGTTAGGTTTGGTTAGGTTAAGTTAGGCATAGGTTAGGTTAGGTGTTTAGGTTCAGAGGAGAGTATTTGTATTTGTGGTACGTGAGTGAAGTATTTACAGCGTCGTGTAAGAGAAGGGGAGCGACGCGTTGGTAAAGTTGCTCATCTTTACCAACTTCAGTAGTAAAGTGTTTAACATCACACTAGTTTCTACAGAAGCTATCTTACCCTGTCAAAGTAGGAGAGACATAGGTGTATGTATATATATGTGGATATGTGTAGGTATATGTATATATATGTATATACATATGTGTGTGTAATTGTGTACAGGGTATGTTGAAGCTGGTCGGAATTGCTTTTCTCCTTTCTAACCGCTAGTTGTCTAAAGTGCTGATACCCGACTTACTTTTCTGTCAAACATTATATCTTTATCTGCGTGTGAATGTGTGCGATAAAAAATATGTATATAATAGATATAACAGAGAAAATAGGTCGTGAACCAGAACATCTGAGAGCCGGAGCCCAAGAGCTAACAAATGGAGTCTGCAAGTAAACAGGTGAAGAGAGACGGAAGAGGACCCGAACAATTACAAAGAAGCTGTAGAGGAATACACGTGTGACAGAGAGACAGGTGAGTGCCGCGGGTAAACGACCTAACTACCACCTGTTAACGAGCAGCTGCTCCACCACCACATAGATAAGATATCTGGAGGAAGGAGGAAGATATCTGTGAATGACATATTAGTAAGAGTGAATATGATGGATGGAGAAGGAAAGGGAACTATCAGGGGAAAGCACCAAGTCATTACGACTATATAGCACTGGGAAGGGGTCAGGATAAGGATTTGGGATGGGACGGGGGGAAAGGAATGGTGCCCAACCGCTTGGACGATCGGGGATTGAACGCCGACCTGCATGAAGCGAGACCGTCGTTCTACCGTCCAACCCAAGTGGTTGGGCACCAGTGAGGACTGTATATTGCTACAGAGCGAGTGAGGAAATGCAGGAGTCTGGAAGGTGGCTATTTGACTACAACGCAAGTAAATGTAAGGTCTGTGTGCCTGATGTTTATTGATATCGACACGTCAACAGGTTCTGTAAATGACTAGTTAAGGTCTTAGTTGTCGTGGTATTGTCTCGAAGCGTGATGAACAATGGTCAGTCTGTTAAGGTTTATATTTACACAGTTGAGTGCCCTAGCTTCCTTACACCTCCATTATCGGGTTGTGTCCCTTCCCTTCTCTTACCTCACAGTAACACCTTTCTAGTTTTTTCCTGGAACACGGCCCGCTAATTGGTTTACAACCAGGTGAGTGTCTAGGCATCACTCACCTAGTTGTGCTTGCTTGAGCTCTGGCTCTTTGGCCCCGCCTCTCAACCGTCAATCAACAAGTGTACAGATTCCTGAGCCTACTGGGGTCTTATCATATCTACATTTTGAAACTGTGTAGTGAGTCAGCCTCCACCACGTCACTGCCTAGTGTATTCCACTTGTTAACTACTCTGACACTGAAACAATTCTTTCTAACGGTTCTGTGGCTCATTTGGGTACTCAGGTTCCACCTGTGTCTCCTTGTTCGTGTCCCACCCGTGCTGAAGAGTTTGTCTCTGTCCACCCTGGTCCCCGGCTTGTATGTGGGTACAAGAATTAAGTAATGGTTGAGCAAGGTGAGGTGTAAGTGGGTGTTGCTAATGGCAGTGGCGGCAGCTACCCCACTCCCCCCTCCCCCCTAACAATAATTAAGGTTGCTGTACAATTACTTACTTCCTGTTAGCTTTAGGTATCATCCTCCCCCCCCCCGCTCTCACGTCACATTCAACAGCTCTTGACAAAAGCTCCGATGACGTCAAAGGTTCCTTCACCTCGCTGTGAGAATAATGTAGACCTACTACTGCCTAAGAGCTTGCATGACGGCTAACATTCCACTTGATGACAAGTGAATCATGCAGGACTACTGTTGCAAACCAACTTTATCTCTCAACTGGTACATCTGATTTTGTATCATATGGGCCCCAAGGTACAAGTTACAGGGTACCTTTGACAAGTTACTGCTCACGAGTATGCACGTTTTTCACGAGTCGGTCGGTGAGGTTAAGTTAGCTTGGGTTCGTACTTCTCTGGAAAGGTGAGCACTATGTATGTTGCACGCTGCAGTAAACCAGGCAGAGTGACGTCAGATGTTCACCTGTGACGTCAGAGTCCATGAAGAACATTTTGGTTGCCTCAGTTGCATTGACGAAGCCTCAGTTGCATTGATAAAGCCTCAGTTGCATTGATGAAGCCTCAGTTGCATTGATAAAGCCTCAGTTGCATTGATGAAGCCTCAGTTGCATTGACGAAGCCTCAGTTGCATTGATGAAGCCTCAGTTGCATTGATGAAGCCTCAGTTGCATTGACGAAGCTTCAGTTGCGTTGATGAAGCCTCAGTTGCATTGATGAAGCCTCAGTTGCATTGATGAAGCCTCAGTTGCATTCATGAAGCCTCAGTTGCGTTGATGAAGCCTCAGTTGCATTGATGAAGCCTCAGTTGCATTGATGAAGCCTCAGTTGCATTGATGAAGCCTCAGTTGCATTGATGAAGCCTCAGTTGCATTGATGAAGCCTCAGTTGCATTGACGAAGCCTCAGTTGCGTTGATGAAGCCTCAGTTGCATTGATGAAGCCTCAGTTGCATTGATGAAGCCTCAGTTGCATTGATGAAGCCTCAGTTGCATTGACGAAGCCTCAGTTGCATTGACGAAGCCTCAGTTGCATTGATGAAGCCTCAGTTGCATTGATGAAGCCTCAGTTGCATTGATGAAGCCTCAGTTGCATTGACGAAGCCTCAGTTGCATTGAAGAAGCCTCAGTTGCATTGATGAAGCCTCAGTTGCATTGACGAAGCCTCAGTTGCGTTGATGAAGCCTCAGTTGCATTGACGAAGCCTCAGTTGCGTTGATGAAGCCTCAGTTGCATTGATGAAGCCTCAGTTGCGTTGATGAAGCCTCAGTTGCATTGACGAAGCCTCAGTTGCGTTGATGAAGCCTCAGTTGCATTGATGAAGCCTCAGTTGCGTTGACGAAGCCTCAGTTCTTCCCCAGGATGCCCCTCAACACAACTCTCCAGCCTTGTGAATCAGTCGGACATGAACAAGTGTTCGAGTTATTCATGTGTAAACACACAGAGGTCAGGTTGACCCACAGAGGAGACAAGTGTTACAAGACTGAGGTAGTGGAGATGTGGCTCTCTGAGAGCCGATATATATATATATATATATATATATATATATATATATATATATATATATATATATATATATATATATATATATATATATATATAAACTAATGGCGTCCAAACAGTTTCGTTAATAATAAGTGTTTTATGAACAGCTTCACCAGAGCAGCTTCACCAGAATAATGAACGCTGAAACTGATGTCAACTATAATTGGAAATGAATTTAGATAATTATAATCAGTACATAAATGGGCGAGGTTATTGTTGGCTAAACTGTTTAAATGTCAGCAGCTGGCACCCGAGGCACTCACAGCTATGAGCAGCTGTTAGGTATGAGACACTGCCAATTCCGACACTGCCAATTCCGACACTGTCAATTCCGACACTGTCAATTCCGACACTGCCAATTCCGACACTGCCAATTCCGACACTGTCAATTCCGACACTGCCAATTCCGACACTGCCAATTCCGACACTGTCAATTCCGACACTGTCAATTCCGACACTGTCAATTCCGACACTGTCAATTCCGACACTGTCAATTCCGACACTGTCAATTCCGACACTGCCAATTCCGACACTGCCAATTCCGACACTGTCAATTCCGACACTGCCAATTCCGACACTGCCAATTCCGACACTGCCAATTCCGACACTGTCAATTCCGACACTGTCAATTCCGACACTGCCAATTCCGACACTGCCAATTCCGACACTGTCAATTCCGACACTGTCAATTCCGACACTGTCAATTCTGACACTGTCAATTCCGACACTGTCAATTCCGACACTGTCAATTCCGACACTGCCAATTCCGACTCTGTCAATTCCGACACTGTCAATTCCGACACTGTCAATTCCGACTCTGTCAATTCCGACACTGTCAATTCCGACACTGCCAATTATTGAAAAATTAACAACAATGATAAAACATGAAATCACGAGGAACTAACAGTTATGAGTTAGTCATATATGTTAGTCATATATGTTACAGGTCACTCACACTGTTGCAGCAGCTGCATACAGCTGCGTGTCAGGACGGCAGGTCACGGGGGAGAGGGGGGGGGGGGGGAGGGGGGGGAGCTGGACACATATTACATCATATCTTCAACATATTACACAACAGTTCAGTACTAAAGAGCCATCAAAAGCCTTCACAGATACGAGAGAAATTTACCGATATTAAAACTTGCTATAAAACGTTGGAAGTTCAGCGAGGTTTTCCCAGCGGAAGGCTTTTGATGCGTGAGCAGCAGCAGCAGCAGCAGCAATGCCAGCAGCAGTGCCAGCAGCAGCAGCAGTGCCAGCAGCAGTGCCAGCAGCAGCAGCAGTGCCAGCAGCAGCAGCAGTGCCAGCAGCAGCAGCAGTGCCAGCAGCAGCAGCAGTGCCAGCAGCAGCAGCAGTGCCAGCAGCAGCAGCAGCGCCAGCAGCAGCAGCAGCACCACCACCACCAGCAGCGCCAGCAGCAGCAGCAGCAGCACCACCACCAGCAGCACCAGCAGCGCCAGCAGCAGCAGCAGCAGCGCCACCAGCAGCAGCAGCACCACCACCACCAGCAGAGCCACCACCAGCAGCAGCAGCAGCAGCACCACCACCACCAGCAGCAGCAGCAGGTGTTTGGACAACTGACAATGAGGAAAGTTTTGGCGCCACTGTGCGACGTGACTTTCTCAATATAAAGAAAAACTCTCAACTGAAGAGTGTGCAGATGTAGAGAGGTGCCAGCAGACCGGGGAGGCTGGCAGCCGTCCCTCCGGCGTCAGCAGACGAGGAGGCTGGCAGCCGTCCCTCCGGCGTCAGCAGACGAGGAGGCTGGCAGCCGTCCCTCCGGCGTCAGCAGACGAGGAGGCTGGCAGCCGTCCCACCGGCGTCAGCAGACCGGGGAGGCTGGCAGTCGTCCCTCCGGCGTCAGCAGACCGGGGAGGCTGGCAGCCGTCCCTCCGGCGTCAGCAGAGGAGGGGGCGTGGAGGTCGTGTTGGGAGGGAGGGCGTGGGGGGGGGGGGGGGCGACAAGTTACCGCCACACTCGGACATTGTCGTGTATCCAGACCCCACAGCAGGCAGCGGACTGGGGTCTGACGTGACCCCAGTCGTTAGGGGTCTTCCGGGGTCCACATACACTGAGAAATACAGTTTGTTTACGTCCTCGGTGACGTTTCATTGGACAGTTTCAGCCAATCAAATCATTATTTCTAAACCTTGTACACATTATTTTTAGATCAGTTTAGCTTAGACAAAATTTAAATACATTATTTTACATGAGTTAAAGTCTTTAATAATAACATAACATGTCAGTATAATTATGAATAATGTAAATTTAGAATTTTTATTTCTCTGAATTTATACAAGTCCACCGTCCAATGTTACCGGTGATAATGTCACAGCCGGGGCTGTGACGCGCGTCCGGCCTCGTCAGCTCATTCTCGGGCCAAAGACAACGCCTCTAATCTCACCAGGAAATAATGGTGCTATTTTCAATGTTGTTATTATTATTATAACCTTTCACGCATCTATTTCCTGACCGCCGAGCTGTCTGATTGTGGTCATAGTGACGTAGTTACATAAACGCTGGTAACTCGTTGGCGGTCACCAGTCCGAGCAGTCAAACTTTTTCATCTGGGCCTCAGCTCCCAGCAGAAGTGACAGCCCCGTTCCTGAGCCAGGTAAGTCCACTAAGGGCTCACCATAGCCCGTGATACTTGCAATTTTTTGTTCCCGGGTAGCCGAGTCTAGAGCAATATTCGTCTCTCTCTCTCTCTCTCTCTCTCTCTCTCTCTCTCTCTCTCTCTCTCTCTCTCTCTCTCTCTCTCTCTCTCTCTCTCTCTCTCTCTCTCTCTCTCTCTCTCTCTCTCTCTCTCTCTCTCTCTCTCTCTCTCTCTATATATAATATTGTATATTCAAGGCACGAGTTTTCCCTAGTAAATATGATAGAAAATGAGTGTCTGATCTGTAGCTATCCCTCTGATGTCGTAACGATCTGAGGTGTCACACACACACACTTTACTTTAGTCGTGGACTATGTTCAGACGTAAAGTGTAGTTGGTGGGCGGTCAGTGGTCACTGTGTGACCTTAATAACCCGCAAGAGACGGTGGAAGGCGCCGCATGTCATGGCCACCTGACCGGCCGCCGCTTACCCTGATATCTTCTTCCTGGGAGTCCCAGCTTGGTCACGGGAGACATCTCCCGTCACGCAGGGTGCAGTCGCACCTCCACAGATCTCCAGTATCAGCTCTTGATACTGGTAATGGCTCCAAAGGGCCACCACTTACGGGGTATTCATGCCCGTGCCACCTTTTGGGTGGCTTAATCTTCGTAGTTCGTCAGTCCCAGCTTGGTCCTTTATTGTACTCTACTTCTACCAACGTTGCTAAAATAGGTCGCCACAACCAATGATGATAGAGCAGAAATAGGTCCTCTACTGCGATAGAGCACAAGAAACGCCTGCATTTATACATTTTTTCATTATATCATTGAAAGAAATTACATATGCAGCACCTCAGATCGCGTTCATAAACTGCTTATTATTTTTATTATTATTATTATTATTATTATTATTATTATTATTATTATTATTATTATTATTCACTTAAGATTTGTCGATGTATTTTACTGAGTCACAAAAAGGTGGAAATTGGGTTCTCTGAGACGAATTGTCGTTTTCTGTTATGACCATTTTAGCGTTTTATCTCTGACCGTTTAGTATATGTGGCTTCTCTTGTTGTACACTGTCGTAGCACACACCTGTTGTACACTGTCGTAGCACACACCTGTTGTATACTGTCGTAGCACACACCTGTTGTATACTGTCGTAGCACACACCTGTTGTACACTGTCGTAGCACACACCCGTTGTATACTGTCGTAGCACACACCTGTTGTATACTGTCGTAGCACACACCTGTTGTACACTGTCGTAGCACACACCCGTTGTATACTGTCGTAGCACACACCTGTTGTATACTGTCGTAGCACACACCTGTTGTACACTGTCGTAACACACACCCGTTGTACACTGTCGTAGCACACACCCGTTGTACACTGTCGTAGCACACACCCGTTGTACACTGTCGTAGCACACACCCGTAGCACACTGTCGTAGCACACACCCGTTGTACACTGTCGTAGCACTCATTATTGCACTGGCACTGAGGTAGACCATCAAGAGATGATAACTTATAAAAACACTTAACACATTGGTATAAACTTTATTTTTTTTAAGTAGTGTTGAGCAAAGGTCGTAATACATCCTAAGATCCCAAAGTGACTACAAATCTATTATGCTCTTCTAATATGGGATGCTGCAACAATCATAAGTAAAGTGCTGTTTACGGCCGCCGGGGAAAACAAAAGAGAGTCGCTGGTACCACCTCAGGTGAGGACGAAGCAACTTGGATCCCAAGATAACAAGATAAGCGTGTAGGATCCCGTCGCGGCCACCTAGACAAGGTTTTTATGCCCTCGCTACTAGCATTTCCCTTATCTTTCTCCCTCTTAGTTTTTCTCCTTAATTTTCTCTCGTTCTTCTCGCCGTCTGGCGGTCATATCTCTGCGGATGTGGACTATATACGTCTCATTAGGCGTTTATCGTACGACTTCTGCCCCCGCGGGGTCGCCACGATGTGTCGTAAACGCCAGATGCGCTCCCAAGACTTCACTTGTTTTTGCCGCAAAGGTGTTCGATGATTATATTCCGCGGTCGAGGAGCGGGGCGCTTGCTACCTCTTTCTTCCTCCTTGTTGCGCTCTCTACGTGTTATTTGCTATGTATGTTGCTTATGTATATTGCTATGTATATGATTTATGTATATCGTTTGCTATATATCTTATGTATATTGTTTTCCCATGTATTTATGTATTATGTTTTGCTAGGTATTTTGTATGGCATATTATTTATGTATATTGTTTGATATGTATATTCTTTATGTATATTGTTTGCCATGCATATTATTTATGTATATTGTTTGATATGTATATTCGTCAGTAATCTTGCGTAATTTCCAACCACTCCCTGAGGGTGAGAGAGAGCAACCCGTTCTCGCAAATTTAATAAGTCAATATTGACTTATTAAATATGTGCATAGGTGACATACTTAACATAATAGATACCCTTAAAAAGATTCATAGAAAACACCGACCTTACCTAACCTACTTAGTATGTTAAGATAAGCATCTTATTGCTTCGTAATTACAATTATTACCTAACCTATAATAGGTATAGGTTAAGTAATAATTGTAATTACGAAGCAATAATATGCTTATCTTAAGATACTAACAAGGTTAGGTAAGGTCGGTGTTTTCTATGAATCTTTTTAAGGGTATCTATTATGTTTAGTATATCACCTATGCACGTAGTTAATAAGTCAATATTGACTTTACGAATTTGCGAGAACGGGTTGGAGAGAGACCTTACCCTTGGCTCTCCCTCACTTTCACCCTAGTCATACATTAGAGAACTCTAATCAAATCAAATACTGTATACTGGTACTATCCTTCCCAGAAAACTATGGTGTCGATTTGTGCTAAACAACCCTTCCCCCCACGGGAGGCCTGATTAGAGACCGGGCCGCGGGGCTGTTGATCCCCGGAAGCTACACAAGGTAGACATCTCGAGAATAACTTGTAGTGACAACACGACACGTTTACCGTCTCGGGTGGAAAATGGCTCCTCCTCGTCCCGTCCACCGTCCAACATCACCGTCTTAACCCAAATGTGTTTATCATGAAGTAGAAGGGAACGGAACGGAAGTATCAGGAGAAAGCGTCAAGCCATTACGACTATATAGCACTGGGAAGGGGTCAGGATAAGGATTTGGGATGGGACGGAGGAAAGGAATGGTGCCCAACCACTTGGATGGTCGGGGATTGAACGCCGACCTGCATGAAGCGAGACCGTCGCTCTACCGTCCAGCCCAAGTGGCTGGGTGAGAAAGATGGTTTATGTTGAATTTATTTTAGTACTGATATTTAGGTTCGATCCTGAGAAATGTTTTTGATGTTTGCGGTCCAAAGCTTGTTGTTGTTTTTAAGATTAATTTACAATATTATTTGCTCAATTTCCTTTTGGTGACGTAGTTGTGTAATTCTCATTATCTAGGGAATTGCCTCGTATGCTGTTCCTCTGAAGGGGTAACTAAATATTTTAATTAATACAAAATTAGCAGCAATATTATTTTTCTGCATCTTGTACTATTAGTGTTGACCAGACCACACACTAGAAGGTGAAGGGACGACGACGTTTCGGTCCGTCCTGGACCATTCTCAAGTCGACAATCGACTTGAGAATGGTCCAGGACGGATCGAAACGTCGTCGTCCCTTCACCTTCTAGTGTGTGGTCTGGTCAACATACTTTAGCCACGTTATTGTGACTCATCGCCTGCTTGTATTATTAGTTAGTAATGTTGTCGGAAATTTCCGACAAGATAAATGACTGGAGAGAGAGAGAGAGAGAGAGAGAGAGAGAGAGAGAGAGAGAGAGAGAGAGAGAGAGAGAGAGAGAGAGAGAGAGAGAGAGAGAGAAAGAGAGAGAGAGAGAGAGAGAGAGAGAGAGAGAGAGAGAGAGAGAGAGAGAGAGAGAGAGAGAGAGAGAGAGAGAGAGAGAGAGAGAGAGAGCATCAATTTGGAAAGAAATATATATGACAATAAGGAAAATCACTCTTGCTTGTTAGGTAAATGAGGCTATGTAACATCCTGCCAAGTTTGGTGAAGTCATCCCCGAGCGTCTGGCCCCAACTTCCAGTAAATAAATAAATGGGCAGACACATATATCTTATTAGATTATGTATCTTATATAATCATTGAGCATTATTTGAACCAGGCTCGCTGGAGTCTGTTTAGAGTTTCCACTGTCTGAGCGATACATTTCTTGAAGACTTGCAAAGTTATACGATGGGTAAAGAGAGGAGGACGAGGAGGAGGAGGGGAAATGAAGATAGAGGAGAGAGAAATGAAGATGAGGGAGAAGGAAGGCTCCAGGAAAATATGTACCGTATGCAGTTAGGTTTACCTGAATTTACCGGAGGACCACCAACTCTAGTGGCGCTCTCATAATTAAGAGTAACAGGCGTTCGAGTTATTAAAATCCGCCGCACCTCCATGGCTCTTCATAAACACGACAGGTGTTCCGCCTCGCCTCGAACCCCGGCTCCTAGGCGCCGTGACCCCACGCGGCCAACACCAACACCTTCCCCCTCACACCGCTAAAACACAAGATACGGATGAACAAATCCACAAGGGCCGTGACGAGGATTCGAACCTGCGTCCCACAGCATCCCAGACGCTGCCTTAATCGACTGAGCTACGACATGGTCAAAAGGAGTTGAATCCCAGGCAGCGTCTGGGATGCTCTGGGACGCAGGTTCGAATCCTCGTCACGGCCCTTGTGGATTTGTTCATTTGATGCATCACGCAATTGTGATTTGTGTGTGTAACAAGATACAGACATACCCAACTGT
Organism: Procambarus clarkii; assembly: GCF_040958095.1. Taxonomy (NCBI): domain Eukaryota; kingdom Metazoa; phylum Arthropoda; class Malacostraca; order Decapoda; family Cambaridae; genus Procambarus; species Procambarus clarkii. The sequence continues at coordinate 28,927,874 of NC_091167.1, forward strand.
CATTATAATGCTGGAACTAAATCATAAGACCTTGAAGAGGAATCAAGAAATAGTTTGGCGAGGCATAAACGTTCACTCCGCCAGCGAGTCATAATAATACCCATCATTAAAATGTAAAAAAAACGACTAGGGGTTGGGAGGTGATATTCGTCACTTGCTCTAGGAGGCTTCCCTGTTGCCAGGCCGTCCTCAGGCCACACTCGTTAAAGCGGCGGCGGCCATCCCCCGAGACGCATTAATGTCAACATACTGTATATTCAAAATAGGTTTGTTCTCATGATAGAATACATCCACAAAGGAGAACCGCGTCTCGAGATCCTCCTTCAGTCTCACAAGGAGGAGTGCGTGCTCGTCCTGCTAACGCTGAAAATACAACAGGTCGATGAAGTGGACTACTGCAGGAACCAACCAAAATGTCAACAATGTGACAAGAAACATCTTGCAGGCGATGAGTCACAATAACGTGGCTAAAGTATGATGACAAGACCACACACTAGAAGGTGAAGGGACGACGACGTTTCGGTCCGTCCTGGACCATTCTCAAGTCGATTACTAGATTAGTCCAGGACGGACCGAAATGTCGTCGTCCCTTCACTTTCTAGTGTGTGGTCTGGTCAACACACATAATGATGATAATGATTCATCTTGAGACATTTAGAAGATGCTAGTCCTAACGGCTCAACAATATCAGTAATATCAACAAAAAATTAATTTTATCCAAAATTATCTCCCAGGATAAATTCCAAAGTGCTGAAAACCCGCGAAACATAAACAAACTCGCACCTGAAAAGTTTGGCTCACACAGAACTCTCAACTTGGCAACTTTATAAACAAAAAAGTTCGTCGTAAGTAGATGATCAAAGCCAAAGTTGACGGGTCATACTAATACATTAATTTTTAAGCCACAAAGATTGTCGAATAAAATGTTGAAGTAAAGAAAACGAAATTGTTTAAATACTAATGGTAAGCTAAGGTAATAATGTCATGTGAGATACTATCTGCGGGACCTTCCGGAGAAGAACAGTGCGGAGCTGATTGGGGTGGTGGGGAGACACATTATGTTTCAATTAAGTCAGGGCTGCAAAATGATAACTTAACGCGCCTAAAAAAACAATAGACGAGCATCCTAACTTAGTGGGCGATGATAACAAAGCTGCCCATCCCTAACTTTGTGGCCGAAGATATCAGACCTGTACACCTTAACATACTGGATAAGGATAACAAAACTGAACACCCTAGTTTAGCTGAGCAAGAACATGAGTACACTGCTCAGCACTCGTTGGCACAAGACACAGAACAAGCCAGAAACACCCCACGTGTTGCCGTCTCTGTGTTCACAACAAATATAGATTGTTATTGCGTTTTGACTTGCGGTAATTCCAATATGGCGGCGGAGGGAGGATGTGATCAGTCAGGCGAGTATCTTTTGTCATCTCATGTTAGGGTGTCGGCTCCTCCCCCCCCCCCCCCCCCAACGACCCCCCCCCCATGCGCCGATTATATCTCTAATTACCAATTTATGGTCCCTCTGTGAAAGAGAAATGAAGGGACGGAAGAATAGGATGGAAGGTTAGAGGGAACAGGAGTAATGGAGAACCGACGGAGGGAGATACAAGATAAAGGAATAGGAAGACAAAAGAAGGAAGAGGAGAGGAAACCGGAGAGAGATACGAGGAGGAAAATAAAGGAGAACTCAAGCGAGGAATTCAATTATAGCCTCTCGTGAATTCATAAAGGAATTTATCTCATCGCAAATGTTGGGAGTAGACTCAGAGTATAGACGACAAGAGGCTGGTTACCTTAAGGTGCTTCCGGGGCTTAGTGTCCCCGCGGCCCGGTCGTCGACTAGGCCTCCTGGTTGCTGGACTGGTCAACCAGGCTGTTAGACGCGGCTGCTCGCAGCCTGACGTATGAGTCACAGCCTGGTTGATCAGGTATCCTTTGGAGGGGGGTGTTTGGTGTACACAGAGGCTAACCCTGCTGTAGGCACTCGTCTGGGTAGAGGATCTCAAGGCTCTCTCCGTTGTTGTTTAAGATTTGCTACTTGGAACAAAAAGTTCCAAGTAGCACGGGCTATGGTGAGCCCGTTCGCCCTACTCTTCCTCTCTCCCAACAAGTAAGGTTGTAACGATGTGGTCCATCGTGCATATAATGACGTAATGGACAGTTAGAAACTAGAATTTGTTACTAATGAATTTGGACAAACTGAAAAAGGTTTTGTATTTATGTTGGTAATAAAACTAACCTAACCACCCTATGCCTAATACATGCTATCTGAGGCCTAATACAGTACGTATATGAACTATACTAGGCCTATCTGAGGCCTATTATAGTACATATATGTACTATACTAGGCCTAGAAATATTTGTTTGGTCTTTAGCTCTATTTTTTTCCAGATTCTTATAAAGTGAATATAGTGCTAAACTGTACTAATTGGTCATTACATTATTATATGTACGATGGTCCACACATACGACCAAGCTACGACGTTCAGACAAGTTGTAACACTCAATACAACAAGTAACAAGAGGGACCGTTACGTTGAGTGATACCAGAGCGGCGTTACAAAAAGTATCCACTAAACAGCACTAGACAGGAGGATGGGGTTGAAAAGGCAGGAGAGTGGCACTGTGATGACCCTACACACCACCATGGGAGCCAGTTAAGCTTGCCATTGTCCCACCTGTTCTTACACGTCAACTTCTCTCGCATAATATGCCGTATTTTGACGTTGATTAATATACTGAATACTGCTCAGGGCTCACTTCCCCCTTCAGAGCAGGAGAGATTGCTGAAATAGAGGGAATACAGAGAACATATACGGCATACATAGACGCGATAAAGCACCTAAATTATAGGGAATGTCTCAAAGCTCTCCAAATGTACTCGCTAGAAAGGAGGAGAGAGAAATACCCAATAATATACACCTGGAAGATACTGGAGGGCCAGGTACCAAATCTGCACAGTAAAATAACATGCTGGAGTTAACGATATGGAAGAAAATGTAGAATAGAACCAGTGTAGAACAAAGGTGCCATCGGCATAATAAGAGAACACTGTATGTACATAAGAGGTCCGCGGTTGTTCAGTATCCTTCCAGCAAGTATCCGAAATATCGCCAGAACAAACATGGATATAACACAAACTGGATAGTTTTCTTCAAGAACTGCCGAACCAACCGGGCTGTGGTGGATGTGCGCGCCAAGCAACAGCCTGGTGGACCAAACTCTCACAAGTCAGGCCGGGCTTAGGGGAGTAGAAGAACTCCCAGAACCCCATCCAGAAGACAAGATGCTGGAGGTTGCCATGGTAACCTCCTCATCCCTGCTCGCCTCTCCACGGGCCTCCTTTGCATACCATCTTTATCTAGTTATCTCCCGTCATCCTCTTCACCTAATACTCTTCACCGCCTCTACTATCCATTCTCTCATTTATTACCTATCCTCTTCAGTACTCCTTTCTTCCTTACAGCCTCTCTCTCTCTCGCCCCCCCCTCCCCCATCCCCCTCAGTCACTCTTCCTCCCTCAGCCCCCCTCCCCCCCCCCCAGCCCCCCTCCCTCACCCCAACTTCCACGGCGCCCAACTTTGCCACTTAGGTTAATTGCAATACATATATGCACTATGGTTGTATAGTGAGGTGATGGTGAGACCCTCCATGTGTATAGTGAGGTGATGGTGAGACCCTCCATGTGTATAGTGAGGTGATGGTGAGACCCTCCATGTGTATAGTGAGGTGATGGTGAGACTCTCCATGTGTATAGTGAGGTGATGGTGAGACCCTCCATGTGTATAGTGAGGTGATTGTGAGACTCTCCATGTGTATAGTGAGGTGATGGTGAGACCCTCCATGTGTATAGTGAGGTGATGGTGAGACTCTCCATGTGTATAGTGAGGTGATGGTGAGACTCTCCATGTGTATAGTGAGGTGATGGTGAGACTCTCCATGTGTATAGTGAGGTGATGGTGAAACTCTCCATGTGTATAGTGAGGTGATGGTGAGACTCTCCCTGTGTATAGTGAGATGATGGTGTGTTGGGTCACAAGGAACATAGAGTGTGATCACCATCAATAACACCCTATACACCTCCTGGTGAAATGAAGTCTTGTCGTGTAAATTCCTTCAGGACTTGAGCGGGACCTGATACCTGGTCCAGAATTCAAGTGTGACGTCACGCACCTTATGCATATCGTGTATTAAAACACAAAATTCTCTGTCTCATTTTGCTTCAGTTTGGATAGTTTGGGATGGGACGGCTGAGACGAGGCGAGGCTAGACGGGGCTAGTTCTGCTTAGTTGAGTTTAGGTTTGCTTAAAAAGTGGCGATAACAGAGTGGTGAAAGTGTCCTCATGTTGATGTTCAAGATTCGCTACTTGGAACAAAAAGTTCCAAGTAGCACGGGCTATGGTGAGCCCGTAAATGTCCTCAGGTCTGAAAGCCTAGTGGTAAATAAAATAAAATATATAAACGGAAACCACGTACAAAACGCAGTCAAATCATACCATAGAACGAAACAGCAATGTAAAGGATTTGAGTGTACTCATGTCGTAAGACCTTACTAAGACCACAACGACCAAGGCCACGACCCACGACCGGACCCCGCACGCATGGAGACCGCTGTTCGAGCCTGCTACAGCCCAGGCGAATGAATGATTTATTACCACGGAAGTGTGGATGACAATTTATATGACGCGGACGAGGGCCACTAATTCCTCTGAGCTTCAGTAGTAGTCTGGGGAAGTTGACACTCCTTCCTTGACTCTTGGGACCTCGCCAACTAGTTCCAAACAGTGTGAAAGTTCTTCCTATTAGCAAGGCGGGAATATGAGGTGCTTCAGCGGCGTCAGCATCCATGGCAAGACCTTCACCTTGCTTCCTCATGGCGTCTTTACTTCAGCTAATCTTTCCTGAGTGTACTCACCTAATTGTACTCGCCTAATTGTGCTTGCGGGGGTTGAGCTTTGCTCTTTCGGCCCGCCTCTCAACTGTCAATCAACTGTTTACTAACTACTTTTTTTTTTCCCCACACCACACACACACACTCCAGGAAGCAGCCCGTGACAGCTGACTAACTCCCAGGTACCTATTTACTGCTAGGTAACAGGGGCACTTAGGGTGAAAGAAACTTTGCCCATTTGTTTCTGCCTCGTGCGGGAATCGAACCCGCGCCACAGAATTACGAGTCCTGCGCGCTATCCACCAGGCTACGAGACCCCATAGAGGCTGTGTGTGTGTGTGTGTGTGTGCACGCGCGTGTATGTGCGCGCATGTGCGTATGCATGTGTGTGCGTGCGTGTGGTGGTGGCAGAGGGCGCTGGACACAGTAATACCAGACCAAGGGGCGGGCGTTGGTCCCACTCGCGTATTTATTACCCGAAGACTGCCACGCCCTTCCAGGCGCTCCAGGGCGCCAGCACCCTGTGTGGGCGGCCGAGGTGTGGGCGGCCGAGGTGTGGGCGGCAGGGATGGGGGCAGAGAGTTAATTGTACCATACCCCCGCCCCCGCCCCGACCAATACTAAGGGGAAAAGTTAGCAGCCTGGCGTGTCGGCGGCGGCGGTGGTGCCGGGGGAAGCCACAATACTCCGCCATTATATTCACATTAGACCACAATGCATTCTTGCCGCCTCTCCTGTGTGGGGGTAATGGCCACTTCCTCCCTCGACCGTGATATGTCTGTGTGTCTGTCTGTCTCTCAGGTCGGCGTTCAGTCCCCGACCGTCCAAGTGGTTGGGCACCATTCCTTCCCCCCGTCCCATCCCAGATCTTTATCCTGACCCCTTCCCAGTGTTATGTAGTCGTGATGGCTTGGTGCTTTTCCCTGATAATTCCGTTGCCCCTCTGTCTCTCTCTCTCTCTCTCTCTCTCTCTCTCTCTCTCTCTCTCTCTCTCTCTCTCTCTCTCTCTCTCTCTTTCCTTCTCCTCCTCTCTCTCTCTTCCCCTTCTTTTTCTCTCTCTTTTTCTCTCTCCCTCTCTCTTCCTCTCTCTCTCTTTCTCTCTCTATCCCTTCTAAACTCTCCTATTCCTCTCCTCCACCTCAGCTCTCACACTTCCTCTCACCATCACCACATTCACCATCATCACAGCCAGCATCACCATAACCAGAATCATCACTATCATCATTACCCTCCCAGAACGACCTTTGTCTTACTGTTATTTAGCAACATGCGGGCTAGCGAGGCCCAGAGAGAGGGAGAATACCATCTGAAATACAAAGACAATTGTTATAATGTTTTCCTCCTCCAAGTTGTGGAAGTTGGAGGTTAGGTAAAGGGGAGGGGTTGGAGGGGGGCTTGGAGGAGGAGGGGCTTGGAGGGGGAGGGGGCTAAGCGGGGAGGGGTTGGAGGGAAGGGGTTGGAGGGGGGCTATAATGAGACTGTGCCACATTTAGTAACTATAATGAGACTAACAACACCTCCCTCTGATGTTACGTTCAAAATTCCCACTCAAACGGCACATTGGTCATCATTCCTGTCACGCAGTGACGGACGTGTGGGTCCCCAAGACGGGCGAGGAGTGGTGTGGGTCCCCAAGACGGGCGTGGAGTGGTGTGGGTCCCCAAGACGGGCGTGGAGTGGTGTGGGTCCCCAAGACGGGCGAGGAGTGGTGTGGGTCCCCAAGACGGGCGAGGAGTGGCGTGGGTCCCCTAGACGGGCGTGGAGTGGAAGCCTCCAACCAGCACAGCAACACACACTTGGGGTGCTCAGGACCCTCCGTGACCACCTTGTAGTAACTTCACAATCACTTAGTCTTCAGTCTCCAAACTCTGGGGACAGGACCCGTAGTCCCTCGGCTGGACTTGGACTGACTTGACGGGGCCCCGGAAGCGTGTTGAGAGTACACGAACTCTGTGACTGAAGGTTCCTTGCTGCTACGACCCCTCTGTGTCGCAGGGTCTCGTCAGCACCACAGATAACCTCAAATACACAAGACGCCTCCTTCCACTCCCTCTCTAAACTCTCATGGATAAATAAATCATCCACTGGATGCAAGAGAGCCGGTCGGCCGAGCGGACAGCACGCTGGACTTGTGATTCTGTGGTCCCGGGTTCGATCCCGGGCGCCGGAGAGAAACAATGAGCAAAGTTTCTTTCACCGTTTGCCCCTGTTACCTAGCAATAAAATAGGTACCTGGGTGTTAGTCAGCTGTCACGGGCTGCTTCCTGGGGGGTGGAGGCCTGGTCGAGGACCGGGCCGCGGGGACACTAAAAAGCCCCGAAATCATCTCAAGATAACCTCAAGATAACCTAACTTATCATCGACAAAGGAGTAATGAAAAACTGTTAGCATGTATACTTATACATTTCCTGACACCAATGAGTGCAAAATTCGCAATAAAATAATAACATTCGCAACATAATGACTGACAAGAAGAGCTGAGGTGTGCAGCAGCAGCAGCAGCAGCAGCAGCAGCAGCAGCAGCAGCAGCAGCAGCAGCAGCAGCAGCAACCTTCACTACACAAACACTCTCGTTACTTTACTGACCTTAACGAGTCGAGTCGCTTCGTTACTCTCGTCATCAGAGCAACAACTTTAAATAGTCACAAAGACATCAAACATCACATATATATAAACACAATAAATGAGGCACAGTCTCATTATAGTCACTAAATGTGGCACAGTCTCATTATAGTCACTAAATGTGGCACAGTCTCATTATAGTCACTAAATGTGGCACAGTCTCATTATAGTCACTAAATGTGGCACAGTCTCATTATAGTCACTAAATGTGGCACAGTCTCATTATAGTCACTAAATGTGGCACAGTCTCATTATAGTCACTAAATGTGGCACAGTCTCATTATAGTCACTAAATGTGGCACAGTCTCATTATAGTCACTAAATGAGGCACAGTCTCATTATAGTCACTAAATGTGGCACAGTCTCATTATAGTCACTAAATGTGGCACAGTCTCATTATAGTCACTAAATGTGGCACAGTCTCATTATAGTCACTAAATGTGGCACAGTCTCATTATAGTCACTAAATGTGGCACAGTCTCATTATAGTCACTAAATGTGGCACAGTCTCATTATAGTCACTAAATGTGGCACAGTCTCATTATAGTCACTAAATGTGGCACAGTCTCATTATAGTCACTAAATGTGGCATAGTCTCATTATAGTCACTAAATGTGGCACAGTCTCATTATAGTCACTAAATGTGGCATAGTCTCATTATAGTCACTAAATGTGGCACAGTCTCCACTAAATGTGGCACAGTTATTGTAATTACTAAATGTGGCACAGTCATTGTAATTACTAAATGTGGCACAGTCATTGTAATTACTAAGTGTGGCACAGTTATTGTAATTACTAAAAGTGGCACAGTCATTGTAATTACTAAATGTGGCACAGTTATTGTAATTACTAAATGTGGCACAGTCATTGTAATTATTAAATGTGGCACAGTCATTGTAATTACTAAATGTGGCACAGTCATTGTAATTACTAAATGTGGCACAGTCATTGTAATTACTAAATGTGGCACAGTCATTATAATTATTAAATGTGGCACAGTCATTGTAATTACTAAATGTGGCACAGTCATTGTAATTACTAAATGTGGCACAGTCATTGTAATTACTAAATGTGGCACAATCATTATAATTACTAAATGTGGCACAGTCATTGTAATTACTAAATGTGGCACAGTCATTGTAATTACTAAATGTGGCACAGTCATTGTAATTACTAAATGTGGCACAGTCATTGTAATTACTAAATGTGGCACAATCATTGTAATTACTAAATATGGCACAGTCATTATAATTACTAAATGTGGCACAGTCATTGTAATTACTAAATGTGGCACAGTCATTGTAATTACTAAATGTGGCACAATCATTGTAATTACTAAATGTGGCACATTCATTATAATTACTAAATGTGGCACAGTCATTGTAATTACTAAATGTGGCACAATTATTGTAATTACTAAATGTGGCACAATCATTATAATTACTAAATGTGGCACAGTCATTATAATTACTAAATGTGGCACAGTCATTATAATTACTAAATGTGGCACAGTCATTGTAATTACTAAATGTGGCACAATCAATGTAATTACTAAATGTGGCACAGTCATTATAATTACTAAATGTGGCACAGTCATTATAATTACTAAATGTGGCATAGTCTCGTTATGACGATCGTTCCTCAAAGCTGTCTCTCGGTAGCTAGTTTATTCTCTAGTTATCCATCATGAACTCACAGGAACTAACATGTGCACTTTGCACGATACTAAGCTGCAAACTCTAGGCACTTTTCCCACCCTAATCACCAGTTCACTAACCGACATCTGTAACAATCCCTCACTGAGGAATCCTCAGCCTCTTCACTGTTAACACCACATAAATATTCAGTGTACACAAGAGTCTCTCGTGTCAAGGTTTATGTGGTCTCTCTCTGGCGTGGTGCCGTCTTGTGGTAATTACTTACTCGCCTCAAAGTCTAGTGCAACTTCTCGCTCATTGTGTAGCTGTTGGGGTAGAGGCTGAGAGGGCAGCGGTGAGGCGTGTGTACCTTGGTGTACCTTGGTGTACCCTGGCGTACCCCCTTGAATGATTAACCGTATAATGTCATTTGATATTGTATGTTCTGTGGCCTAAACTTGGCATAGATAAAGAGTTGATCACATAACCAGAATGCACTCGACCAGGGGTTGAATGAGTTCATACTCTGCCATGCTTTTGTAGAGTGGTGGTACAGTGGTACAGCACTCAGCTTTGTGGTGTAGTGGTACAGCGGTACTCTTCCCTTCAATCTTGGCCCCCTTGACAAAACTAATCGCTCTATAATTTTTGTTTTTTAATATGCATGAATAAGAAACAGTTTATGCCTTGTAATATGCCTTTTTCTTCGTATGCCTCGACACACTGGAGATATATGTTGACCAGACCACATACTAGAAGGTGAAGGGACGACGACGTTTCCGTCCGTCCTGGACCATTCTCAAGTAGATTGTCAATCGACTTAAGAATGGTCCAGGACGGACCGATGACAATCGACTTAAGAATGGTCCAGGACGGACAGAAACGTCGTCGTCCCTTCACCTTCTAGTGTGTGGTCTGGTCAACATACTTTAGCCACGTTATTGTGACTCATCGCCTGCACTGGAGATATATCCCGGCTCACCTCCACCGAACTACAGTACCGAGAATTTTTTGTGCAAACTTTACCCAAACCAGCAAAAAAATATTCTGCCTAAGTGTTAACCTCTGGAGCACGCAAGTCCATCAGACGCTCGTCACCACTGTGACTATGAGGGTATAATTTTCCGCAGCGTCGTCAAGTGCATGCAACACCACCAGTCCCAATGGCGGTCGCTATACAGGCTGTCAATTTGACAGTAATTATATGCGAGAGGAGCCGGCGAGGTTGGTGGAGAAGGGGAGAGTGCACGCCACTAATCTCTGGACCAGCATACAGGTTCCTCGCCTCACACGCCGCTAGGCGGGGCTCAGGGGCCAGATTCACGAAAGAACTTACGCAAGCACTTACGAACGTGTACATCTTTCCTCAATCTTTGACGGCTTTCGTTACATTTATTAAACAGTTTACAAGCAGGAAAACTTGCCAATCAACTGTTGTTATTGTTATAAACAGCCTCCTGGTGCTTCGGAGCACATTAACTGTTTAATAATTGTAAACAAAGCCGCCAAAGATTGAGAAAAGATGGAGAGGTTCGTAAGTGCTTGCGTAACTGCTTCGTGAATCTGGCCCCAGATGCCTGGAACGCTGTTCTAGGAGAATGACTGGGGGTGTAAGCCCCCCCCCCCCCCCCGAGTCATTCTCTAAATTATGTTATTTAGTGCTAAAAGGCTAATAATGGGTCTCGACACGCAGGGGCAGTACCCAATAATTCACCAGAATTAAGTACAGGGATGTACTAAGGGAACTGACTAAAAAGCCTTTTATTAGTAATAGCTTTATTCAGTAAACGTACCAATACACAGGGAACTTGACTACGTTAATCAAAGTCAACAAATCTATAGAAAGCCATCCACAGCAGGAAGTGTTGCCGCCGCCCTGGTGTGTGAGAAGTGCCCCAACTTGCAGGGTCCAATGTTAACTATCTCAACACTTGCTGAATACCGACATTATATGCATACGTCACTTGTAGCGCCACAGGGACAGTGACTACATTTCCAACAGGTCACTCTAGTATTACACAACAACATGAAATGCCCACACAACAATGGGACAAAAATGCCCACACAACAATGGGACAAAAATGCACACACAACAATGGGACAAAAATGCACATACAACAATGGGACAAAAATGCACATACAACAATGGGACAAAAATGCACATACAACAATGGGACAAAAATGCACATACAACAATGGTATAAAAATGCACATACAACAATGGGACAAAAATGCACATACAACAATGGTATAAAAATGCACATACAACAATGGGACAAAAATGCACATACAACAATGGGACAAAATGCCCACACAACAATGGGACAAAAATGCCCACACAACAATGGGACAAAAATGCACACACAACAATGGGACAAAATGCCCACACAACAATGGGACAAAAATGCACATACAACAATGGGACAAAAATGCCCACACAACAATGGGACAAAAATGCCCACACAACAATGGGACAAAAATGCCCACACAACAATGGGACAAAAATGCCCACACAACAATGGGACAAAAATGCCCACACAACAATGGGACAAAAATGCCCACACAACAATGGGACAAAAATGCACAGTAACAAACCTCAGTAATCAACAGGACGCTAATTAACACAAGACACTGAGGCAATAATCACTGAATGAAAGGGAACTATCAGGGAGAAAGCGTCAAGCCATTACGAATATATAGCACTGGGAAGGGGTCAGGATAAAAGATCTGGGATAGGACGGTGGGGTAGGAATGGTGCCCAACCGCTTGTGGACGGTCGGGGATTGAACGCCGACCTGCATGAAGCTCTACCGTCGCTCTACCGTCCAGCCCAAGTGGCTGGTGGTAGGACACGGGACAGGACGTGCATCTAGCCCAAGTGGAAGGCTGCAGGTCACTGAGACAACATTAACTGAAGAAACACAGTCACCAAGGCGCTAAGATTTGCTGTGAAGGTTAATACTCTTACCCCTAGACACTCGGAGCCTCTCATTTATATCAATATAAATTAATATTGTTATATATCAGCATATTGTGCATATTTAGGCATTGGTTAGCTTAGGTGTTTTGGTTCTGTTGGCGATTATTTGTATTTGTAGTGCGTGGGTGAAGCATTTACAGCGTTGTGGTTCGAACACAAGTCGTCAGCGAAGCACTTGTTCGAGGAGTGTTCGAACGTACACACGGCTCAGTTGGGTGTATGTTCGTGTACGTAGGAGTCGTGTGTAAATTCAGAAAAAGGAGGAAATTCGACACTGGTTCGAGGCTCCAGGTGGCAGCCTCGGGATCCTTGTGGGTGCTGTAGTACTCCAAGTTGCAATTCTTTTGACCATGTCGTGGTGTAGTCAACTATAGCGCGCATCTGGGAACACCCAGCGCATGGGTTCGAACCCTCATCATGACTCCTGTGGATTTGTTTTGAACGTTGTGAGGCGGGACCCACAAGCTGTAGCTCAATCCTCAAGCACAATTAGAGGAGTGAACTCTCACAGACACAGGGCATGATAGGCAAGACAAGGGAGACATGACCCTGTGAAAGTACTCGTGTACTCCCAGTCACCTGGCTTTCTCTTAACACTTTCACCAGACTCTCCCGTCCATTACACGCGCGCGCGCACACACACACACACACACACACACACACACACACACACACACACACACACACACACACACACACCATCACAGGCACCATGACGATGGGAGGACCAAGAGTAGTAGTAGCAGTGATATATAACCCACCACCAAATGAAAGACGACCCAGGCAAGAGTATGACAGAAACAACATGGCAGTTAACACTATAATTGAGAGAGCAGCTGCTGCTGCCTGTAGAAACCGATCCCACCTGCTCATCATGGAGGACTTTAATCACGGAAGGATAGACTGGGAAAACAGGGAACCACATGGAGGTGAGGAAACATGGAGGGCGAAACTGCTGGAGGTGACGACTAGAAACTTTTTAAGTCAGCATGTCAAGGGTCCCACGAGAATGAGAGGCAATGATGAACCAGCAAAACTCGCCCTAGTATTCACTCTGAACGATTCAGACATAAGGGAAATCGGTCTTGAAGCCCCCGTGGGTATGAGTGATCACAGTGTACTGTTGTTTGAATATCTGGTCGAAGAAGGGTTAATGTACTCAAGGAAGGAACCAGAAAGCAAGAGGCCGGCATTCCGGAAGGGAAACTATGAGGAGATGAGAAAATTCCTAACTGAAATAGCTTGGAAAACAGAGCTCAGAGAAAAGACGGTTCAAGACATGATGGACTACATCACACAGAAGTGTAAGGAGGCAGCAGACAAGTTCGTCCCAGTCCAAAAGGAAAAACATTAAATGGAGATGAGAAACCCATGGTTTAATCAGAGTTACAAGCTAGCAAAGCAGCTAAGTAAAAGGGCGTGGAGAAACAATAGAAACAACAGAACACTAGAGAGCAGAGAAAGATACCAGAGTGCCAGGAATGAATACGTCAGGGTGAGAAGAGAGGTAGAGAGGCAATATGAAAATGACATAGCGAGCAAGGCAAAGACTCAACCCAAACTGCTGCATAGCCGCATCAGGAGGAAAGCAACAGTGAAGGAACAGGTAATGAAACTGAGGATAGGAGCAGAAAGATTCATTACAAAGGACAAGGAAGTGTGCGAGGAACTCGATAAGAAATTCCAAGAAGTCTTCACCTCAGAGCAAGGAGAAGTACCAGAGATAAGAGAAGGAACATCAAACCAGACACCACTAGAGGAGTTTGTGATTACCAGTGGGGAGGTGAGGAAGTATCTGCTAGATTTGGACGTGACAAAGGCTTTAGCCCCGGATGGAATCTCACCATGGATTCTAAAGGAAGGAGCAGAGGCTCTGTGCCTACCACTCTCCATGGTGTACAACAAGTCACTGGTAACAGGTGAACTGCCAAAAATTTAGAAGACGGGCAATATAGTCCCAATATACAAGAAGGGTGATAGGCAGGAGGCACTGAACTACAAGCCAGTGTCCCTAACTTGCATTCCATGTAAGATGATGTTAAAGATTGTGCAAAAAAAAAGCTAGCGGAACATCTGGAACGGAAGAACTTTGTAAAACAACTTCAACATGGGTTCAGAGATGGCAAATCATGCCTAACAGGATTAATTGAGTTCTATGACCAGGCAACAAAAATCAGGCAAGAAAGAGTTGACTGACTGGGCTGACTGCATATTTCTGGACTGCCAGAAAGCTTTTGACACAGTACCACGTAAGAGAATAGTGCACAAACTGGAGATGCAGGCAGGAGTAAAAGGGAAGGTACTCCACTGGATAAGAGAGTACCTAAGCAACAGAACACAGCCAGTCCGTGGACCTATACTGTTTCTGATATACGTAAATGATCTACCAGTAGGAATTGACTCGTTCCTCTCAATGTTTGCTGATATTGTAAAAATTATGAGGAGGATCAGGACAGAGGAAGATAGTATGAGGCTACAAGATGTCCTAGACAAACCGAAGGAATGGTCCGACAAATGGCTACTAAAGTTCAACAGAAGGAAATGTAAGGTAATGAAACTAGGAGGAGGAACTAGGAGGCCAGTCACTGGATACCGAATGGGAGATGAAGTCCTTCACGGAACGGACAGAGAGAAAGATCTGGGAGTTGATATCACGCCAAACCTGTCTCCTGAAGCCCACATCAAAAGAATAACATCAGCGGCCTATGCGAGGCTGGCTAACATCAGAACTGCTTTCAGAAACCTGTGTAAGGAATCCTTTAGAACCTTGTATACCACATATGTAAGGCCAATCATGGAGTATGCGGCCCCAGCATGGAGCCCATATCTAGTCAAGCACAAGACGAAGCTGGAAAAAGTTCAGAGGTATGCCACTAGGCTAGTCCCAGAACTAAGAGGCATGAGTTATGAGGACAGACTACGTGAACTGCACCTCACGTCGCTGGAAAACAGAAGAGCTAGGGGAGACATGATCACCACATACAAAATTCTCAGGGGAATTGACAAAGATGGATTATTTAACACGGGTGGCACACGAACAAGGGGACACAGGTGGAAGCTGAGTACCCAAATGAGCCACAGAGACATTAGAAAGAACATTTTCA
>NC_091167.1:28945614-29038114 GCF_040958095.1 Procambarus clarkii
GGAAGGTGACAACACCGCCCCCACACCACTGTCACCTCACAGGAAGGTGACAACGCCGCCCCCACACCACTTGTCACCTCACAGGAAGGTGACAACGCCGCCCCCACAACACTTGTCACCTCACAGGAAGGTGACAACGCCGCCCCCACACCACTTGTCACCTCACAGGAAGGTGACAACGCCGCCCCCACACCACTTGTCACCTCACAGGAAGGTGGCAACGCCGCCCCCACACCACTGTCACCTCACAGGAAGGTGACAACGCCGCCCCCACACCACTTGTCACCTCACAGGAAGGTGACAACGCCGCCCCCACACCACTGTCACCTCACAGGAAGGTGACAACGCCGCCCCCACACCACTTGTCACCTCACAGGAAGGTGACAACGCCGCCCCCACACCACTGTCACCTCACAGGAAGGTGACAACGCCGCCCCACAGGGCTGACGGTTCCCTGCCCACATTACCAAAGGGCTCCCGCTGGCACCTTTCTTGCTGCGGTTCTTACACCTTTGTTCTCAGTGCCAAGGTGTTGTGTTCTCTGTGTCGGCCACACAGCCGCCCTCGGCAGCGTGGCCCAACCACTTGGGCTGCACGGTAGAGCAACGGTCTCGCTTCATGCAGGTCGGCGTTCAATCCCCGACCGTCCAAGTGGTTGGACAACATTCCTTTCCCCCCGTCGCATCTTAAATCCTTATCCTGATCCCTTCCCAGTGCTATATAGTGGTAATGGCTTGGCGCTTTCTCCTGATCATTCCATTCCTCGGCAGCGTGTGGTGGTAGTGAACGGTAGTGTGGTGGTCTTACTGTTATGCACAAGGCCAACATTCTTAAAGCTCCGCACCTGGCCCAACTCCGTGGACAACCAGTAGGTGCCACCCGGAACACTATACTCTCAACTTTCAAGAGCCTCGTGACGGAAGCGCCATTCTCAAGAACATCACTCCATCAGCGATCATTCACTCCGAGGCTGACTGGCATCAGGAACTGGTTCACTCAACAGGTTGATACACGGGAGATCAGGTCACCTGACCACATGAAGGCTCTGGCACACAGTTGGCTCCGGTCTCAGCCTCTTCCTTATATGATTGTTGCTTTATGATAGCTCCCTATGTGATAGTTTCAAAAGTACATTCATGAAATAAATGAGTTTCCAGGAGCAGGTTTCAGATGAGCTGAGGTACGATAACAGCTCTTGCTTGCAGTTTCACTAGGCACGTCATTTGACAGCCCTTATGAACCTTAGTCTTAGTTAAAAAAAAAAAGACGGAGATAATGTGCACACAGACAGTAACAGAGCAGCTGCTTATAAAATAGAATGAGAACTAATATATTAGTAGTGCTCTTGGTTACATTCTTCTACATATAACCACAGTAGGTTCCATGGTCTCCCCATCCCCCTCACCATTAGTCCCCTCCCACCACCTCTCCATCCCACCGCTCCCCATCATCCCAGGATACTATCCACTTGCATCCTATCCAAATATTAGGTTTTCAGCGCTGGAAAAATGCATATATGCACCACATTTTCTCCCTCAGTAACTTTTATCGCAAATTTAAGATAAACATATTTGGTTCAAACACAAAATGTCTCATTACCAAAACTTCAAATTAACACTTAATTAACACACATGACGCCACTTTTGTGTTTGCAAAACGCAAACTCTGACATTACACATTTGTAAATACAATGCTGGTTTAACGCCCATGCTTTTTAACCAGTGACACCAGACAAGGGATGGTTCAGGACTGGAGGATGGTTCCTCGCGGACTTGTACACCGGACTCCCGCCACTCTCAAACCTTACCCGCACTTTAGGGTACTACTAGAGTCGATGCGTCTCGGGAAAACACAGAAAATCAGCTTTGGATAACCTTAACGTTAGGATGAGTTAACCATCAAGCGGAATGTTACGTATTGTCGTGTATGCAGGTGATGAGTCACAATAACATGGCTAAAGTATGTTGACCAGACCACACACTAGAAGGTGAAGGGACGACGACGTTTCGGTCTGTCCTGGACTATTCTCAAGTCGATTGTGAGACAATCGACTTGAGAATGGTCCAGGACCGACCGAAACGTCGTCGTCCCTTCACCTTCTAGTGTGTGGTCTGGTCAATATTGTCGTGTAAATCCTCATCACTTATTTTACTATGAACAATGGAAATTTACTGTGTAATATTTTTTTCTCGTTCCTGGGTATTAAGTGTTATTTTCTGATTATTTATATCTTCAAATGATAGAAAAAAGATATTATTCTACTCACAGTTTTTGACCTTTACTTCACTGAGCTCAAGGACCTGAAGGTTCTGACTCAGGAAACAAAGTGTCACAGCTTGAGATAAGGAGTCGGCAGCCTTCAAGTACCCTCAAGACGTCTTCCTTAAGCTGTCTTAAGCAAAGGTCAAAGCAAAGTTTGAGAAGAATAATTGTGTTGCAGTTATTTATTAACACAACACAAAAGTTGTGTTTCATCGTGTACTCATGAGTCCTGTACCTATCTTGAGGTTATCTTGAGATGATTTCGGGGCTTTTTAGTGTCCCCGCGGCCCGGTCCTCGACCAGGCCTCCACCCCCAGGAAGCAGCCCGTGACAGCTGACTAACACCCAGGTACCTATTTTACTGCTAGGTAACAGGGGCATAGGGTGAAAGAAACTCTGCCCAATGTTTCTCGTCGGCGCCTGGGATCGAACCCAGGACCACAGGATCACAAGTTCAGCGTGCTGTCCGCTCGGCCGACCGGCTCCCGTCTTCAAGACGGGAGCCGGTCAAGACCTACCAAGACTTCAGTGAGTACCTCGACCCATTTCTACATAATATTAACCTACTCGACAAGGCGATGAGTCACAATAACGTGGCTGAAGAATGTTGACCAGACCACACACTAGAAGGTGAAGGGACGATGACGTTTCGGTCCGTCCTGGACCATTGAGCTGAGTCGACTAGAGAATGGTCCAGGATGGACCGAAACGTCTCGTCCCTTCACCTTCTACTGTGTGGTCTGATCAACTACTCGACAACCTCTCACTTCTTCAACCAAGCCATGATACACACAATGGTAGCTGGTAATCCTCTCAGTCAATCAAATGTGCAGATATAAAATGATAATTAAATAAAATTCTAAAATATATAAAAGCCGAGTTTCGCAAAGATCATTTTACATGTCACAGTTTAATCCCACAGCAAAATATTACCGCAGAATTAAAACCAGTTTATGTTTAGAGAGTAACTGAAGCTTACCAAGATGTATAAACTTGTAGTTTTCAATTCGCCATTGTGGTGAGGTTGATATATTATTTTAACGTAGCAATAAAAAGTTATGAAGGTCCCCAGTATAAGGACAGGTGTCAGACACACGTGAGGCGCACAGCAACACATGTTTGTGTGTTGCTGACTAACCAACAGATGTAATGCAATGTCATAGTTATATGATGAACAGGTTGCATTATTCCCAACCGGCGACGCTGATCTCGGTACAAAAATGGACAACAATCGCATCACAGCTGGGAGCTGACGGCGTCTACGACCGGACAAACCCACAGTCGAGCAAATCCACAAGGGCCGTGACGAGGATTCGAACCCATTCGAATCATTGCCACAGTCGAGGTCAACCCGCTGTTTGTGAAAACATTTACGACAATAACGAGAAATAACATAGAGGGCGGTGGCCAGAGTGGGATCACTGGAGTAACTTTTTAGTAAACAATTTGCATCTCCCTTCATACGAAATTCCCATTCATGGAGACTCGAGCCGTCCTCCGCCTGTGCCGCCAGTGTGGCCCTTCTGGTCCACCACCAGTGTGGGGGGAGGGGGGGTGCCCCCTAGTGAACATCCCCTCCCCCCCCGTACCTCCCACCATTTAAAGATACTTTGCAGTCCGTTCATGCACCCAAGATAGTGTACACTCTACATTATTAAAACAGTTAACACAGTGTAGCATCACTGAGAGTACTCAGGTTGTGGGTAACGATGTGTATCAGTGCTGTACCGACGGTTCTGTAGAAGAAGGTGGAAGATGTCCCCGATGTTCATGTAATATTAAACATTTAAACATTTATTTAACATTTAAACAATCTTCTCTCGTACATACAGCAATGAAGCGCGTCAATGATTGGTCAAGTACAACTCAAACCCAACTTGGTTAAGTTCAGTGGTCAAGTGCATATATACAAACACTTATGTCTCTCCTACTTTGTCAGGGTAAGATAGCTGCTATAGAAACTAATGTGTTATTAAGCCTCTTAACCACTAAAGGTCATTAAGATGCTGTTACAAGCTCAGGTTATAGTTACACCACAAACATTGTATATCTGATGCATTACACAGTTAATCTTAAGTACAAGTCCAATATACCATCAAGTGTTCCAGTATTCATAGTATTTACAGAGTTCAGTATACCTAAGCCCAGGAGGGCGAAAGTCAGTCAGTATGGGACATTCTAGAATATAATGTTCAAGGGAATGTATGTTTTCTCTTTCACAAAGTTGATACATTGTGTACTCGACACTTTCACAAAGTTGACACATGGTGTATTCGACATTCGGGTTTTGAGAGAGCTGCCAGATACGTCTATATCTTAGACGTATTCTGGCCACTATAACATCACACTGCCGAGTTCTTGCTCTATTAGTCCCATATATGAGTGTCTCCTCACGATTTAAGGCAGTGTATCCGTGACTAATAGGCCTTAAGAGGGGGACACCTCACGGTTCATTAAATATATCATGTCGCTCCCCTTGTTTTTCCCCTCTGTCAGTGTGGCGAGGGTGCGTGCCCTCACTCCTGCCTCATAACTCAAGTATTTCACCTCAGTAGGGAGCATTGTTGCGTATCTTTGTCCCTTTTCTAGTTTTAACTTTTTCTCGGGTAAGAGATTTTCACGCTGGAGCTGCATGTTCAAGGGTGAGTCTCACGTGTGTTTAGTGGCCCGAAGGTACCTAGATTTAAGTTTCTAAAGGCTACAAAGGATTCACCAGTATAGGAACTAGAGTATCTTACTCTAGTTCTTATACTAGAGTAAGACTTGCTAGACTTTCTTAATCTTCATAACGTCTAACTTTGGTTGTTGTTTTTAAGATTCGCTACCTGGAACAAAAAGTTCCAAGCAGCACGGGCTATGGTGAGCCCGTGTAATCACTTTGGTGGGTTAAATTCTAGCAGCCATTCTGCGGACCACTTCTGGCCGCCCGTCCTCTTGCTTAGATCGTATTACTGGTAAGCTTGTTGACCGTCGTTCACACATTGACGTAATGGACAATTGGAAAGTAGAATTTGGTACTTGTGAAATTGGACAAACCGAAAAGGGTTATGCATTTATGTTCCTAATAAAAATCTAACCTAACCATCCTAGAGATAATTCACGCTGAGGCCTAATATAGTACATATATGTCCTATACTAGGCCTACGAACATTTAAGTTTAGATTTTAGCTACATTTTGTTTCCGGACTATAAAGTGACTAGCATCAAATTCTACCATCTAACTGTCCATGTCGTCACAATTTGTACCAATACCAATGTACCAATTGTACCAATGTGTACGATGGTCCACAGAGGTACAACAGGTACAACAGGTACTATCTAAGTAAGAGGACGAGTTGACTTCTGGAGTGTGTCTGGCCGGCTTGCACGGTGCCATAGGTCCTTCCTGCCTCTATAACTTTGAATAGATTTGCATTGTGTGCAAACATTGATTTGGAGGAGCCAGCTGTCTTTGTCAGGTGACTGACACACAACTGGAACAAGATGCAACTAGTTATGTTGCTAGAACAACAGAA
This sequence comes from Procambarus clarkii, assembly GCF_040958095.1. NCBI lineage: Eukaryota > Metazoa > Arthropoda > Malacostraca > Decapoda > Cambaridae > Procambarus > Procambarus clarkii. The sequence continues at coordinate 28,951,392 of NC_091167.1, forward strand.
ACGGTCCCTAGCAGACCCTTGTGGTGGCGGTGAGTCACAATAACGTGGCTGAAGTATGTTGACCAGACCACACACTAGAAGTTGAAGGGACGACGACGTTTCGGTCCGTCCTGGACCATTCTCAAGTCGATTGTGAGAATGGACCATTCTCAAGTCACAATCGACTTGAGAATGGTCCAGGACGGACCGAAACGTCGTCGTCCCTTCAACTTCTAGTGTGTGGTCTGGTCAACGATCCTTGTGGTACTCCTGTAGTGGTCTCTCTCCACTCTCATCCTAACCTCTTGCATTTAACATGAGAGAGACACTCTCACGCCCACTTTAGGTATCATCTTGATACACCAGCCTCTTTCTCTGTCTTGAGTACAGTTCTCCAGCATGTGGCGGTATCTAATGGTCATTCACTACCATCTTAATTCTTATATGACTGTAGTTTTGGGCATCTCACTGCATTAAAAGCATTATTATTTTTGTAGTTTCTTCCTGATGGTCTTCTAAAATTGATATATTCGTTCCTAGCTCTATTGCATGTATTCTTGTTTTTTCAGTCCCTTTGAAGTCCGTATTTCCTTCACTACTGCTTTTCATTTTTGCTTTTTGGCACTGTTTATTGAACTATGTTTTTATATTCTCTCGCACTTTTGGCCCCTATTGTTGGTTTGAAGCTTCTTTAGCTTCTTTGCTTCTGCATTTAACTTTATCCGTCATTTCCTGTACAGTCTTTCCTCTAAGTTCTTCCTCCCACTGCACATTTTCCAAATACTCTCTCATCTTCATGCTATAGTTAACTCGCCTTTATATAGTTATATAAAGGGTTAACTATAACCCTTTGCTATAGTTAACTCGCCCTTCCCTGACGGTCACAGTTTTATGTTCGATCATATAGTCAAAGACCAGGACACAATGGTCACTGACTCCTAGTGGTATTTCATATTCCAAGTTCTCAATGTCTTCCACATTCTGAGTGACGATCAAGTCTAATACGCTTGGTGCACCTCCTCTTTCTCTTGTGTTATCCTTTACATGTTCAGCTCTAACTTCCAATAACTTTGCTCCCCACGTTTCTTCCCCGAATTGAGGATTTATCGGTTCCAAATCAGTCTCGCCTATATTTAGGTCGCCCATGACTAGTGGTTCAGCTGTCATGCTGTGCAGCTGCTGCTGTCTGTTGCTGCTGCTCTTTGTAGTTTATCAATGCACAGCATTGGGGAGCCGGTCGGCCTAGCGGACAGCACGCTGGGCTTGTGATCCTGTGATCCTGGGTTCGATCCCAGGCGCCGGCGAGAAACAATGGTCAGAGTTTCTTTCACCCTATGCCCCTGTTACCTAGCAGTAAAATAGGTACCTGGGTGTTAGTCAGCTGTCACGGGCTGCTTCCTGGGGGTGGAGGCCTGGTCGAGGACCGGGCCGCGGGGACACTAAACCCCCGAAAGCATCTCAAGATAATCTCAAGATAACCACACAAGTCTCGAAAGCTTTCGACTCGTGTGGTCGTGGTGTTATGAAGCAAGAGAAAAACAACATCAGCAGGAGAGTCATTACTGGTAAAGTGGGATGATGTAACTACCATTCCCAGAGGAGCAGCGCCCATAATGGTTCAGGTCAGGTCCGGATCATTCACCAGTACGCTCAAGCCTCCAGAGTACATTCTCGTGTGAATACTAAGTTGGGAGGGAGTAGCAGGCGTTACCCGTGTCTGTCTGTGTCTCTCGGTGTCTCTGGGACAACCACTTGGGCTCGACGGTAGAGCATCGGTCTGGCTTCATGCAGGTCGGCGTTCAATCCCCGACCGTTCAAGTGGTTGGGCACTAGTCCTTTCCCCAGTCCCGCTCCAGATCCTTATCCTGACCCCTTCCCAATGCTATATAGTCGTAATGGCTTGGTGCTTTCCCCTGATAGTTTCATTCCCTTCTCTCTCTCTCTCTCATAAAAATAATATAATAGTCTACCATTGACGTGTGGGTATTTTGCCAGTACTTACCTAGTTGTGCTTGCGGGGGTTGAGCTCTGGCTCTTTGGTCCTGCCTCTCAACAGTCTACTGGTGTACAGATTCCTGATCCTACTGGGCTCTATCATATTTACATTTAATAAACTCCTATGGGAGCCTATTGGTGAGAAATATTAAACATATATAATTGTTGGTCATTTGCTTTGAGAAATAAGCAGGAGTTGGGGGGGGGCAGAGGCTGAACAAGCTATTGAAGCTGTGACAAAATTATGTTTTATGCCACTACGGCCAAAGTAGGAATATCATAACATTTAAGTTTACCCAAGATCAGTGAATAATGGTGAATATTACTACAATAATTTGTTTTTATTTTGAAATGTTTGTTTTAGAGATGTGTAAAACCTATGTGTAGCCCGTGTACAGTGCTGGGAAATTGTCGGTGGGGGGAGAGTGTGCCCGGCATGCTGTTCCCTCTTGAATTGTCGCGACCCCGACCAGCCTGTGTGTGTCCCGTACCCCTGACCACTCCCCCTGCAAAGTTGGGTGATGCTAGCACCCAAGCGTCTGGCTTGGGGGCAAGATATAGATAAGATCTATAGATAGACAGGACATCAACAAGGGGACACAAAGTACAATCTCGTGTAATATTTTGTAAATGACACCAAGATTTTGATGAGAGTAGATAAAGAGAAGACATTAAAACTTTCAAGCTGAAGTAAACCAGTTCTCTTAGTGACACAAAAACATGATTTTCAATGAAAACAGGTTTCCGTTCCTCCGTTATGGTAAAAACGAAACATTAAAACTAAAAGCACATAAAATAACGTTGAATCACACCACAGAATGAAAAGCCAATGTGAAAATTTTGGGAGTATTCATGTAGGAAGATCTTTATTTTAAGGAACATAAAGTAACTGTTAGACAGGCATGACAAATGACAGGCAGGATAACAAGATCCTTGTAAGCAAGGCATGCCAAGGCAATGTGGTACTATTTCAGACAAGTGCCAGCTGGAGTAAAACATTGTTACACACTGACACAAGGAGTTGGTGACCTGGATAAAGTGTAAACATTGTTCAATGCAAGAATCCATTCAGTAAAACATTAAATTACAGCGACCGCTGAAAAAATCCCAAATCTGTATTCTCTAGAGTTTAAAACGTAGGCGAGAAATGAGACTAAGAGGCACGGCAGGAAGTGCAAAATATTCCAGTTGAAAAGTAGGATGCACCAAGAGACAATTTTAGCAGCATGGGACCATGACTATTGAACATACTCACACAACTGGCCGACCTCTCGGCGTGTTTACAAAGGTGATATCCTCTGGGTGGACAGAAACAGCAGCTGCCACGTATGGCCAAACAAGCCTTCTGCAGTTTCCATGATTCAGATGTTCTTATAAGCGAGTCCAAGGCATTCCTGATGAATTAATCCACTTGATCCATCTCTCATACATCTCTCTCACCCACTCCTCAACCCCCACTCATCCAGACCCTCACCCACTCCCCCCCACGCCCTCATCCTTCACCCATCACGCACTTTACTGACAATTCCGCTCTCTGCAAATGGGCAAAGCCAATTTTTGAGGTCCAATTCGTATTTGTCAAGGTAGTAAATTTAGCCTTGTGTGTATACCACCACTTTGCTGGGTGGTGCTCCGTGTCCCCCCCCCTTGCTGGGTGGTGCTCCGTGTCCCCCCCCTTGCTGGGTGGTGCTCCGTGGCCCTCCCCTTGCTGGGTGGTGCTCCGTGTCCCCCCCCCTTGCTGGGTGGTGCTCCGTGTCCCCCCCTTGCTGGGTGGTGCTCCGTGGCCCTCCCCTTGCTGGGTGGTGCTCCGTGGCCCTCCCCTTCCTGGGTGGTGCTCCGTGTCCCCCCCCCCCCTTGCTGGGTGGTGCTCCGTGTCCCCCCCCTTGCTGGGTGGTGCTCCGTGTCCCTCCCCCCCTTGCTGGGTGGTGCTCCGTGTCTCCCCCCTTGCTGGGTGGTGCTCCGTGTCCCCCCCCCCTTGCTGGGTGGTGCTCCGTGTCCCTCCCCCCTTGCTGGGTGGTGCTCCGTGTCCCTCCCCCTTGCTGGGTGGTGCTCCGTGTCCCCCCCCCTTGCTGGGTGGTGCTCCGTGTCCCCCCCCCCTTGCTGGGTGGTGCTCCGTGCCTTGCTCCTTGTTCCTAGTGTCTGTGTAGGAGGAGACGAGCGGGAGGAGGTGGAAGAGAAGTAACAAAGATCAGAAGCAAGACAATCAGAAGAGAACACATGGAGGAGGAGAAAGTAAGAAGACTGAGAAGAAGGAGGTAGAAGAGAGACTATTAAAAAACACAATAAAGGGAGAGGAGAGAATAACGCAACACGAGGATCAGTCACCAGAAGAAAAAAAGAAGAGGCTATAGAGGCCTTTAGGCGGAGGAGGAGGAGGAGGAGGAGGAGGAGGAGAGAACAAGAGAGCAAAATTATGATGGAGCGACAGAAGAGATGGGGGCAGGAGGGGGCAGAGGGGGGGGGGGGGAAAGGGAAGATAAAGGGGCGCGCCATTTAAAGACAGACATTAGTTTACAGTCGACCTCTGATGGCTTGATGCCCCGTCTCCCATTGGTAATTGTTGAGACCCTCGACCAGCAGTACTGGCCAGGGGGAGGGGGGGGAGGGGAGTGGCCAGGAGTGGCCCGGGATGGACCCTACAGAACCTATTGGGCAGCGTTTCTTTTCATCTCATGCCTCTGTTTTGCTTCTGTTATATACAGAAATATATGGTATAAACTATGGGTTTACATTGCTATAGCGTGTACACTGTTGCCCTCAGGAATGTGGCAAGTAACCCTCCAGGTGGTCTACCTGAAGACCACAGTTCTCACAGGTGTGGTCCCATGAAGACCACAGTTCTCACAGGTGTGGTCCCATGAAGACCACAGTTCTCACAGGTGTGGTCCCATGAAGACCACAGTTCTCACAGGTGTGGTCCCATGAAGACCACAGTTCTCACAGGTGTGGTCCTATGAAGACCACAGTTCTCACAGGTGTGGTCCCATGAAGACCACAGTTCTCACAGGTGTGGTCCCAGGAAGACCACAGACCTCATGGAAGGTTATACAATCATGAAGCTGTATTACTGTTTCAAGAATTTTTACAATTAACGAGAAGTGATTCAGGGAATTATCGCCAGAAGAAAAAGTCATTTTATACTACAGTATTAACATTTAAATTAACAACTATCACTAAAAGATTCTTGCTGTTATTTGAATAATCATAAAAAAAATATTCCAATGAAGCATTTCCAAGTGAAGTAGATTAATCTGAATGCTAAGACGTAAATCAAAAGATATTCAATATTAATTACAGTTGAAAACAGACTTAATTCCAGCTTAACATAAATAGTTTCCTGGATAAACATCTCTAGTAATTATTATCAGCTCAATGTAATCCCCCAATGCTACAAGAAAATAATCCCAGATCCAATCATCCCCACAAAGTGTGTGGGGATGACACAGCCCCGCACGAAATAGGTCAAGTGAAATAGGTCACTTGACAGGTCAAGTCAGGTTAGGTCAGGTCAAGTATGCTCGTTTTCAATGGCTCGTTTCCTTGAGGAAGTCTTCTGCATAACACCAAAGATCACAAATCTATCATTACTATTTCTTAAATATTATACCAGATCAGAGGCTCAGTGTTAAACAGCTTCCAACACTAACTCGCTATGTCTTAGAGACGTGATTCCTTCCGTCGATTGATTCGTCAATCCTTAGATTGACGTGATATGTTTTGTTGTTATTTAAACTGCTCGATTCACTTCATAACCTTAGTGAAGTGGTGTATCATGCACCATGGTGTAGCAGTGAATAGGTACCTGGGAGTTAGACAGCTGCTACGGGCTGCTTCCTGGGGGGGTGTAACAAAAAGGAGACCTGGTCGAGGACCGGGCCGCGGGGACGCTAAGCCCAGAATTCATCTCTAGGTAACCTCAAGATATGGTGTGCTGTATGTTCTGTGCAGCTGTGGTGTGGTGAATGGCGTGTGCAGCTGTGGTGTGGTGTATGGCGTGTGCAGCTGTGGTGTGGTGAATGGCGTGTGCAGCTGTGGTGTGGTGAATGGCGTGTGCAGCTGTGGTGTGGTGAATGGCCTGTGCAGCTGTGGTGTGGTGAATGGCGTGTGCAGCTGTGGTGTGGTGAATGGCGTGTGCAGCTGTGGTGTGGTGAATGGCGTGTGCAGCTGTGGTGTGGTGAATGGCCTGTGCAGCTGTGGTGTGGTGAATGGCGTGTGCAGCTGTGGTGTGGTGAATGGCCTGTGCAGCTGTGGTGTGGTGAATGGCGTGTGCAGCTGTGGTGTGGTGAATGGCCTGTGCAGCTGTGGTGTGGTGTATGGCGTGTGCAGCTGTGGTGTGGTGTATGGCGTGTGCAGCTGTGGTGTGGTGAATGGCGTGTGCAGCTGTGGTGTGGTGAATGGCGTGTGCAGCTGTGGTGTGGTGAATGGCCTGTGCAGCTGTGGTGTGGAGAATGGCGTGTGTAGCTGTGGTGTGGTGAATGGCCTGTGCAGCTGTGGTGTGGTGAATGGCGTGTGCAGCTGTGGTGTGGTGAATGGCCTGTGCAGCTGTGGTGTGGTGTATGGCGTGTGCAGCTGTGGTGTGGTGAATGGCCTGTGCAGCTGTGGTGTGGTGAATGGCCTGTGCAGCTGTGGTGTGGTGAATGGCCTGTGCAGCTGTGGTGTGGTGAATGGCGTGTGCAGCTGTGGTGTGGTGAATGGCCTGTGCAGCTGTGGTGTGGTGAATGGCGTGTGCAGCTGTGGTGTGGTGAATGGCCTGTGCAGCTGTGGTGTGGTGAATGGCCTGTGCAGCTGTGGTGTGGTGAATGGCCTGTGCAGCTGTGGTGTGGTGAATGGCCTGTGCAGCTATGGTGTGGTGAATGACCTGTGCAGCTGTGGTGTGGTGAATGGCCTGTGCAGCTGTGGTGTGGTGAATGGCCTGTGCAGCTGTGGTGTGGTGAATGGCCTGTGCAGCTGTGGTGTGGTGAATGGCCTGTGCAGCTGTGGTGTGGTGAATGGCGTGTGCAGCTGTGGTGTGGTGAATGGCCTGTGCAGCTGTGGTGTGGTGAATGGCGTGTGCAGCTGTGGTGTGGTGAATGGCCTGTGCAGCTGTGGTGTGGTGAATGGCCTGTGCAGCTGTGGTGTGGTGAATGGCCTGTGCAGCTGTGGTGTGGTGAATGGCCTGTGCAGCTGTGGTGTGGTGAATGACCTTTGCAGCTGTGGTGTGGTGAATGACCTTTGCAGCTGTGGTGTGGTGAATGACCTTTGCAGCTGTGGTGTGGTGTATGCCGTGCTGTGCTGTGCTGTGGTGTAAGTCGTGTACAGTTTTGGCACACATGGGGAACGTTTAGCATTCAGAGGCGGTACCTGGTAATGTCCTGCCACTACTTGATTATCTTTATTGCGGAGAGGCAGACAGCGAGAGAGAGAGAGAGAGAGAGAGAGAGAGAGAGAGAGAGAGAGAGAGAGAGAGAGAGAGAGAGAGAGAGAGAGAGAGAGAGAGAGAGAGAGAGAGAGAGAGAGCAAGGGGGCACAGGTGGAAGCTGAGTACCCAAATGAGCCACAGAGACGTTAGAAAGAATTTTTCAGTGTCAGAGTAGTTAGTAAATGGAATGCATTAGGCAGTGATGTGGTGGAGGCTGACTCCATACACAGTTCAAGTGTAGATATGATAGAGCCCAGTAGGCTCAGGAACCTGTACACCAGTTGATTGACAGTTGAGAGGCGGGACCAAAGAGCCAGAGCTCAACCCCCGCAAACACAACTAGGTGAGTACAAAGAGAGAGAGAGAGACAGACAAAGACAGAGAGGAAGACAGAGTGGGACAGACAGACAGGACAGACACAGGTCCACTTTAATCCTCTCAACATGAAGATTAATGAAGCCAGAAAAGTTCGCCCCAAAGCTGGTGTACACATGTGTACACCAGCCACCATTGCCTCCACACTGTGCACACGCCGTGCAGCCCACAACAGAAGGCTTGGCCGCCTCGTGGAGACACACACACCTCTATCTCCAGGTCACAAAAAATAATTATTACAACAGCCAAACAAGTAGACCTCACGTCTCTCCCTCCTTCCTTATCTTCCCTCTCCCTTTTCTTCTTTATTATCCTCCTCTCTTTCTCTTCTTCCTCCATTCGTTCCCTCTCTTCCTTCCTCGCTCTGGCCCCTCCTCTGGACGGTCAAGAGTAGTTAACAGCAGTTTCAAGTTACAGAGAGGCCTGGTAAGTGTAAGACTGTAAGCCAGAAACTACCTTCCAGGGACCAGATTCACGAAAACACTTACGCAAACACTTACGAACCTGTACACCTTTTCTCAATCTTTGAGGGCTTTGTTTCCAATTATTAAACAGTTAATGAGCTCCGAAGCACCAGGAAACTGTTTATAACAATAACAACAGTTGAATGAGAAGTTTTCATGCTTGTAAACTCTTTAATAAATGTAACTAAAGTCGTCAAAGATTGAGGAAAGATGTACACGTTCGTAGGTGCTTGCGTAAGTGATTTCGTGAATCTGGCCCCAGGTCTCAGGGAAAGATTCCCCTTCTAGTTCAAACTGATTGGATATAGGCCTAGGAGAGAGGTGAGAGAGGAGACTCTACCTGTGGTCTTGAGCATTTGTATGAGTACATATATTTTCCTTGTAATTAACGAAGTAAATGTTAACGACTCATCCAATAAGTATTCAAAGATTAAATTTCTCAAAGCAACTCGTTATTAGTTGACTGGTCTTCTGCTGAGTCAATTAGGCTAATTATCAGAGGTCTAGGAGAAGTGGTGGCGGCATTATGTGTATATGAGTAATCTTACCTGCCATCTGGGTTGTAAGAATTGTTAAGATATCTTTAACATCTTGGTCATCTCCCTCCTCCCTTCTCCCCCCTCTGTCTCTGATAACTGGTGTGAGTATTTTCTGCTGGGAGGGCGGACTCTTCCCAGTTCTTTGGGGTTATATCATACCTGGTACCTGGTATCTGGTTCATACCTGATACCTGGTACCTGATATCATGCGGTTATTACAGCCTATGGTGTTACCAGTTAGAGCAACCATTACAGTGTTGCCATAGTTGTACAATGACAGCAGTACTTGTCATAAACATTACAAAGGTAGTAAGAGTGTTACAGTGTTGACACTCCAGCATTGTTACAATGGTGCCTTCAAGGATTATTACATTGCCAACCGGTGACGATCAGCTTGAGACCAATCCCACTGCTCTTAATCACTGGAGAATTGTTTGAGACAATTTCACAGCAAATGACAAAATTGTTTAGATCATCATGTTGAAGCACTGCACTAGGTGGCATCAGTCACTGGACCAGCTGGCAACAGTGTCGCTACACTGGACACTGCAGCTGTTTTTGTCCAGTTGTATCCTGGACTAATGCCTGAGCTGTGGCCACCAGACTGCTTGGCGGCCAATGTCGTCGTCAATTAGTCCCAACGTGTCAGAGTGAAGTTTGTTTGGCTCCTCCTTGTGGAATATCTACTTCAAGCGACCTATACAGCGTCATCCCAGAGGTCCAACTGTATGTTGAGGATTGTACATTAACCTTTACTTACTGTTGCAAGAGTAATGACCAGGGAGGGGTTACTGGTTGACCAGGGAGGGGTTACTGGTTGACCAGGGAGGGGTTACTGGTTGACCAGGGGGGGGGGGGTTACTGGTTGACCAGGGAGGGGTTACTGGTTGACCAGGGAGGGGTTACTGGTTGACCAGAGAGGGGTTACTGGTTGACCAGGGAGGGGTTACTGGTTGACCAGAGAGGGGTTACTGGTTGACCAGGGAGGGGTTACTGGTTGACCAGGGAGGGGTTACTGGTTGACCAGGGAGGGGTTACTGGTTGACCAGGGAGGGGTTACTGGTTGACCAGGGAGGGGTTACTGGTTGACCAGGGAGGGGTTACTGGTTGACCAGGGAGGGGTTACTGGTTGACCAGAGAGGGGTTACTGGTTGACCAGGGAGGGGTTACTGGTTGACCAGGGAGGGGTTACTGGTTGACCAGGGAGGGGTTACTGGTTGACCAGGGAGGGGTTACTGGTTGACCAGAGAGGGGTTACTGGTTGACCAGGGAGGGGTTACTGGTTGACCAGAGAGGGGTTACTGGTTGACCAGAGAGGGGTTACTGGTTGACCAGGGAGGGGTTACTGGTTGACCAGGGAGGGGTTACTGGTTGACCAGGGAGGGGTTACTGGTTGACCAGGGAGGGGTTACTGGTTGACCAGGGAGGGGTTACTGGTTGACCAGAGAGGGGTTACTGGTTGACCAGAGAGGGGTTACTGGTTGACCAGGGAGGGGTTACTGGTTGACCAGGGAGGGGTTACTGGTTGACCAGGGAGGGGTTACTGGTTGACCAGGGAGGGGTTACTGGTTGACCAGGGAGGGGTTACTGGTTGACCAGGGAGGGGTTACTGGTTGACCAGGGAGGGGTTACTGGTTGACCAGGGAGGGGTTACTGGTTGACCAGGGAGGGGTTACTGGTTGACCAGGGAGGGGTTACTGGTTGACCAGGGAGGGGTTACTGGTTGACCAGGGAGGGGTTACTGGTTGACCAGGGAGGGGTTACTGGTTGACCAGGGAGGGGTAACTACTCGACTAGGGAGGGAATGACCATCCATAGTGTTATATATTATAATCTGTGATAGCTATGTACACGCTGAGCCTAGGAAGCCAGCCAGAGAGAAGCCAATAGGACGCTCCTCATCTCTACATCAGTTCTATGAAGCACAAATTTGCTTACAATTTGTGCTTGCACTGCGGTCTTGAACGGCCTGCTCGCACCTCTCTCTCTCCGTCTCCTCGTAAGGAGTCGTACAGGTTGGGCACTGAAGACAGAAAAATAATGCCATACTACGACTCGAGTCGTTGTAGCCGGACAGGTCACCACCTGAGCAGCAGGAGGAGGGTGACATATCTGGTATGAGGTAGACCATTGCTACCATAACTGTCTACCTCTCTGACCATTGTCGACAACCACAAGACCTCAACACAAGACGCTCAGCCAGCAACACTGTCACTCCGGCTGTGTAGACAGCAACATTGATTGACAATCAACTGTGATTGACAGCAACACTGTCAATCTCACAAGAATCGACACTGACGAATTTACAACAAATTTTTGCGAGTGAATAAATGAAACTTACGACAAACAGATGAGTTCAACTTCACCTAACATCACAATCATCCACGTCACAAAATTAGTAACATTTGATAGACAAATCATCGACAGGAGGAGATGTAGGATAAAGGCGGTAAGCTTGTAGCACGAATATGATCACTATAACTAATCTCTAGAGAGAAATGGTCAAAACGAGGCATTAAGCCAGGGAAGCTGTGTTGCTGTGTGTGTTATAGATTATTTAAGAGTTCCTAAATATCATTCATGGTGTCTAAATGTCAGTTCTGTTGAACTCTATTTGTTCGTGACGGAGGAGGGGGGGGGAAGAGAGAGAGAGAGAGAGAGAGAGAGAGAGAGAGAGAGAGAGAGAGAGAGAGAGAGAGAGAGAGAGAGAGAGAGAGAGAGAGAGAGAGATGACGAGAGGTGGATACAGAAACTAGAGAGGATGGTATGAGATGACATAACCACCAGCATGAGAGAGAGAAGCTGTTACTATGGTGTAAAACTACTCTCACCAACAGACGACAGACGAACGCTACAGACACACAGGCACGAAGGCCAGAGTCACACACAAAGAGTACAGTGACAGGTGACGGGTCCACACACACGAAGGCCCAGAGACAGGCATCAGTGACGGTTGGTTACTACACACACACACACACACACACACACACACACACACACACACACACACACACACACACACACACACACACACACACACAATGAGCCATAGAGACATTAGAAAGATTTTTTTCAGTGTCAGAGTAGTAGACAGATGGAATGCATTAGGGAGCGATGTGGTGGAGGCTGACTCCATACACAGCTTCAAGTGTAGATATGATAGAGCCCAGTAGGCTCAGGAACCTGTACACCAGTTTGACAATTGAGAGGCGGGACAAAAAAGCCATAGCTCAACCCCCGCAAGCACAACTAGGTAAGTACAACAAGGTAAGTACATACACACACAGAAGAGAGGCAGAAGGGCAATATGAAAATGACATAGCAAGCCAGGCAAAGGCTCAACCTAAACTGCTACACAGCCACATCAGGAGAAAAACAACAGTGAAGGAACAGGTAATGAAACTGAGGATAAGGTCAAACAGATTCACTGCAAACGACAAGGAAGTGTGTGAGGAATTCAATAAGAAATTCCAGAAGGTCTTCACATTAGAGCAATGAGAAGTTCACAGGATTAATTGAATTCTACGATCAGGCAAGAAAGAGAGGGGTGGGCAGACTGCATATTATTGAACTGCCAGAAAGCCTTTGACACAGTGCCATACCAGAGACTAGTACAAAAGCTGGAGATGCAGGTAGGAGTGAAAAGGAAGGTACTCCATTGCATAATGGAGTACCCAAGCAACAGTAGACAGCGAGTCACTGTGAGGGGTGAGGCCTCGGATTGGCGAGGCGTCACCAGTGGAGTCCCGTAGGGATCAGTCCTTGGACCTATACTGTTTCTGATAAATGTAAATGATCTCCCAGAGGGTATAGAATCGTTCCTCTCATTGTTTGCTGACGATACAAAAATTATGAGGAGGATTAAGACGGTGGAAGATAGTATGAGGCTACAAGATGACCTAGACAGACTGAATGAGTCGTCCAACAAATGGCTACTAAAGTTTAACCCGAGTAAATGTAAGGTAGTCAAACTAGGCAGTGGAAACAGGAGGCCAGACACAGGATACAGAATGGGAGATGGAGTCCTTCATGAAACGGAGAGAGAGAAAGATCTGGGAGTTGATATCACACCAAACCTGTCTCCTGAAGCCCACATAAAAAGAATAACATCTGCGGCGTATGTAAGGCTGGTTAACATCAGAACTGCCTTCAGGAACCTGTGCAAGAAATCAATCAGAACCTTGTATACCACGTATGTAAGACCAATCCTGAAGTATGCGGCCCCAGCATGGAGCCCGTACCTTGTCAAGCACAAGACGAAGCTTGAAAAAGTTCAGAGGTATGTCATTTGGCTAGTCTCAGAACTTAGAGGCATGAGTTACGAGGAAAAGCTGCGTGAAATGCACCTCACGACACTGGAAGACATAAGAGTAAGGGGGGACATGATCACTACCTACAAAATTCTCAGAGGAATTGACAGGGTAAATAAAGAAAAACAGTTTAACACGGATGGTACGCGAACAAGGGAACACAGGTGGAAACTGAGTACCCAAATGGGCCACAGGGACGTTAGAAAGAACTTTTTCAGTGTCAGAGTGGTTGACAAATGGAATGCATTAGGCAGTGGTGTGGTGGAGGCTGACTCCATACACAATTCCAAGTGTAGATATGATAGAGCCCAGTAGGCTCAGGAACCTGTACACCTGTTGATTGACAGTTGAGAGGCGGGACCAAAGAGCCAAAGCTCAACCCCCGCAAGCACAACTAGGTGAGTACACACACACACACACACACACACACACACACACACACACACACACACACACACACACACACACACACACACACACACACACCACACACCACACACCACACACCACACACACACTCCGAGAAGCAACAGAAGAATCCATGGTATAATAGGGCATGTATGGAAGCGAAGAAACTGAACAAAAGGGCGTGGAGGAACTTCCGGAATAACAGAACACCAGAAAGCAGAGAGAGATACCAGAGAACCAGGAATGAGTACGTCAGGGTGAGAAGAGAAGCAGAGAAAAGTTTTGAAAATGATATAGCAAACAAAGCCAAGACCGAACCAAAGCTACTCCACAGTCACATCAGAAGGAAAACAACAGTGAAAGAACAGGTATTGAAACTTCGAACAGGCGAAGACAGGTATACAGAGAATGACAGAGAGGTGTGTGAAGAACTCAACAAGAGGTTCCAAGAGGTCTTCACAATAGAACAAGGTGAGGTCACTGTGCTAGGAGAAAGGGAGGTAAACCAGGCGGCCTTGGAAGAGTTCGAAATTAAGAGGGAGGAGGTCAAGAGACACCTGCTGGATCTGGATGTTAGAAAGGCTGTTGGTCCAGATGGGATCTCACCATGGATACTGAAAGAGTGTGCAGAGGCACTTTGCTTGCCACTCTCCATAGTGTATAGTAAGTCACTGGAGATGGGAGACCTACCAGAAATATGGAAGACGGCGAATGTGGTCCCAATATACAAAAAGGGCGACAGGCAAGAGGCACTTAACTACAGGCCAGTGTCCTTGACTTGTATACCATGCAAGGTGATGGAGAAGATCGTGAGAAAAAACCTGGTAACACATCTGGAGAGAAGGGACTTCGTGACAAATCGCCAACATGGGTTCAGGGAGGGTAAATCTTGCCTTACAGGCTTGATAGAATTCTACGATCAGGTGACAAAGATTAAGCAAGAAAGAGAGGGCTGGGCGGACTGCATTTTCTTGGATTGTCGGAAAGCCTTTGACACAGTACCGCATAAGATGCTGGTACATAAGCTGGAGAGACAGGCAGGTGTAGCTGGTAAGGTGCTCCAGTGGATAAGGGAGTATCTAAGCAATAGGAAGCAGAGAGTTACGGTGAGGGGTGAGACCTCCGATTGGCGTGAAGTCACCAGTGGAGTCCCACAGGGCTCTGTACTCGGTCCTATCTTGTTTCTGATATATGTAAATGATCTCCCGGAGGGTATCGATTCATTTCTCTCAATGTTTGCGGACGATGCTAAAATTATGAGAAGGATTAAAACAGAAGAGGACTGTTTGAGGTTTCAAGAAGACCTAGACAAGCTGAAGGAATGGTCGAACAAATGGTTGTTAGAGTTTAACCCAACCAAATGTAATGTAATGAAGATAGGTGTAGGGAGAAGGAGGCCAGATACAAGGTATCATCTGGGAGAGGAAATTCTTCAGGAGTCAGAGAAGGAAAAAGACTTGGGGGTTGATATCACGCCAGACCTGTCTCCTGCAGCACATATCAAGCGGATAACATCAGCGGCATATGCCAGGCTGGCCAACATACGAACGGCATTCAGAAACTTGTGTAAAGAGTCATTCAGAACTTTGTATACCACATATGTCAGGCCAATCCTGGAGTATGCAGCCCCAGCATGGAGTCCATATCTAGTCAAGGATAAGACTAAACTGGAAAAGGTTCAAAGGTTTGCCACCAGACTAGTACCCGAGCTGAGAGGTATGAGCTACGAGGAGAGACTACGGGAATTAAACCTCACTTCGCTGGAAGATAGAAGAGTTAGGGGGGACATGATCACCACATTCAAGATTCTGAAGGGAATTGATAGGGTAGATAAAGACAGGCTGTTTAACACAAGGGGCACACGCACTAGGGGACACAGGTGGAAACTGAGTGCCCAAATGAGCCACAGAGATATTAGAAAGAACTTTTTTAGTGTCAGAGTGGTTGACAAATGGAATGCATTAGGAAGTGATGTGGTGGAGGCTGACTCCATACACAGTTTCAAGTGTAGATATGATAGAGCCCGATAGGCTCAGGAATCTGTACACCTGTTGATTGACGGTTGAGAGGCGGGACCAAAGAGCCAGAGCTCAACCCCCGCAAACATAACTAGGTGAGTACAACTAGGTGAGTACACACCCACACCCACACACACACACACACACACACACCCACACCCACACACACACCCACACACCATACACACACACCCACACCCACACCCACACCCACACCCACACACACACCACACACACACACACACACACACACACACACACACACACACACCCACACACACACACACACACACACACACACACACACACACACACACCCACACACACACACACACACACACACACACACACACACACACACACCCACACACCATACACACACACACACACACACACACACACACACACACACACACACACACACACACACACACACACACACACACACACACACACCCACACACCATACACACACACACACACACACACACACACACACACACACACACACACACACACACACACACACACACACACACACACACACACACACGCTGCCTCCAGTATCATCAATACCTGTGTCACGTCTCCAAGTTCCTTTTGTGGATCTCTGCGGAGGCTGCGGCAGTGGAGCTCCGGCAGTCTTACACCACCACACCAGATGACACCAACCAGTAGTCTGTCAGTCTGTCTGTCAAGAGACCGTGTGGTGCGGGTGGGGGGGGGGCGGGGGTGGGGAGGGCGGGGGTGGGGGGGGCGGGGGTTTGTGGGGGGGGCGGGGTTGGGGGGGGGGTGCTCCCTCATCGCTTATAACCAAAAAATTAAGGAAAGCCATGTCAGCCCCACAGTGACGGTGGTGGTGGGGGGGGGGATCACTCTAAGACGCTGTCTGTCCCCTAATGAGTGATGGAGAGGTGGGGGGAGGGGAGTTAGCAGGTATGGGAGGGGAACCTTCATACCTGCTCGTTTATTTCTATCTCTCTCTCTCTCTCTCCCTCTCCCTCTCTCTCCCTCTCTCTCTCTCTCTCTCTCTCTCTCCCTCTCTCTCTCCCTCTCTCTCTCCCTCTCTCCCTCTCTCTCTCTCTCATGTATCAACACAATTTAAAGGCAGCCAATGACTGCCTGTCTCACGCTCCGTGGCCCCGGGTCCCGCGTTCCTGCCGGCCGGTGATTTTGAATAATTCATACGCAGTCACGCATACATGAATGTGTAATGAATGAGGTTAGTCCTCGGACCAGGACCACGGTTTGTGTACGCTGCTATTTTTACTACCCACGCTTAGGTTTGTGTTGGTGCAGAGAGCACCCGGAACACCTGGTGGGTGGTGGGGGGGGGGGGGGGGGCCAGCCTGGGGGGCTGGGGGGGGGGAGCCACGACAGCTCCTTGGGGGGGGGGGCGACACTCCCTCTGTCACCTGTCACTCTGTCACCTGTCACTCTACGGCACCTTGTAAACAACCTTACCTGGGCCCACCTGGCCGGCCGGACCCTTCTTACCACTATTAAGAACAGGAAGGGGGGGTGGGGGAGGGGTCGAATTCTAATGACCCAAAATGAATAACAAAGGATCTGAAGAACATTATAGATAGCGAGCGTGGTACAAAAGGATTAAGAATGGGGAAGTTAGTTTAGAACAGGAATTCGTACAACTGGTTAGAAATGTTAAAAAAGAGATAAGGCAAAAGAGAAACTATGAAGTTCGTATAGCAGGCCAAGCAAAGACAAATCTTAAGTTTTTTTTCAGTTATATGGAACTACGACTAGGGAAAGGATTGGTCCATTAAAAACTGAGACAGGTCAGATAACGGATAATGACAAAGAGATGAGTAGTATTTTAAATAAATATTTTATCTCTATATTTACTAAAGAGGAACTTAACACTATGCCTTCAGCGGAACAAGTTTATGTGGGTGGGGACGAGGACAGGTTGACTAGTCTAACAGTTACCAGGGAGGATGTTATTAAACAAATAGTGAAACTCAAGGCAAACAAATCCCCAGGGCGGATGAAGTGTTTGCCAGGGTGCTTAAAGAATGCAAAGAGGAGCTTTGTGACCCACTGTCTACCATATTTAATAAATCATTAGAGTCAGGTAGAGTGCCAGAGTCATGGAAGGTTGCAAATGTGGTACTAATTTTCAAGAAAGGAGATAGATCACTTGCGTCAAACTATCGACCAATTAGCTTAACGTCTGTTGTGGGAAAGTTACTTGAATAGATAATTGCACATACCATTCGTCTTCATCTTGAAAAACATAAATTCATAAATGATTCACAACATGTTTTACAAATGGCCGTTCATTGTTTAATTTGCTATCTTTTTATTCCAGCATAGTTGAGGCAGTTGGTAGTGGTAAGGTTTGTGATGTTGTGTACCTTACCTAGCAAAGCTTTTGATACAGTGCCACATGAAAGACTGATTAAAAAGATAGAAGCTGACGGTATTGAGAGTGCTATATTAAGATGGATTAGGGCATGGCTATACTAAAGGAAACAAAGTTAGTATAACTGGCGTCAAGTCAGACTGGGAAAATGTTGTAAGTGGAATGCCTCAAGGCTCTGGTCTAGGACCTCTGTTATTCATAATATATATAATTTTTTTAGATTCGGGTTTGTATATGGTTTGTGAGACCATGGGAAGACCTAGCCAGGTCTTCCCATGGTCTCATCCCAGCACTGGCACCTAGCCAGATCTTCCTATGGTCTCATCCCAGCACTGGCACCTAGCCAGGTCT
This sequence comes from Procambarus clarkii, assembly GCF_040958095.1. Lineage (NCBI taxonomy): Eukaryota > Metazoa > Arthropoda > Malacostraca > Decapoda > Cambaridae > Procambarus > Procambarus clarkii. The sequence continues at coordinate 28,969,612 of NC_091167.1, forward strand.
TCCTAGGGTCTCATCCCCAGCACTGGCACCTAGCCAGGTCTTCCCATGACCTCATCCCAGCACTGGCACCAAGCCAGGTCTTCCCATGACCTCATCCCAGCACTGGCACCTAGCCAGATCTTCCTAGGGCCTCATCCCCAGCACTGGCACCTAGCCAGGTCTTCCCATGACCTCATCCCAGCACTGGCACCTAGCCAGATCTTCCTAGGGCCTCATCCCCAGCACTGGCACCTAGCCAGGTCTTCTTAGGGCCTCATTCCCAGCACTGGCACCTAGCCAGGTCTTCCCATGGTCTCATCCCAGCACTAGCTAGATCTTCCCATGACCTCATCCCAGCACTGGCACCTAGCCAGGTCTTCCTAGGGCCTCATCCCCAGCACTGGCACCTAGCAAGGGCTTCCTAGGGGCCTCGTCCCAGCCCTGACAAGGAAGCCACCTTGCATGAGTGGATCACGTATATACACATCCAGGAATGTTCTCCAATACACAGCTCCCATCACTAGTACAGCAAAGGAATATATTTCACCAGCTTCCAAATATATATATATATATATATATATATATATATATATATATATATATATATATATATATATATATATATATATATATATATATATATATTTATATATATATATAATACCGCTTCACATCACCATATAAACCCGGTCGACACGTACACCAGCCACAATTTCACAAGAGAATCGCCGATAATTTTGCGTGTAAAATTTTATCCATTTGACACACATGTCATTTGTAATTTGACATTTACATCACATTAATTAAATTCATAACAAATATCAGAGTACTGCAGCACTCGATTGGAAAACTTTTCATTTTGATTTAAATTAACTTTTTATGGATACTTACGTTTTTATACAGATGCCATAGACGATGTGTATAGAGTCAAAGAGCTCCAGCTATACCAAGAGGCTGAAGATCAAGACATGAGGTTGGGATGCTCTCGGACGCAGGTTCGAATCCTTGTCACGGCTCTTGTGGATTTGTTGGTCAAGACATGAGGCTATTCTCAAGAACACAAATATATAATACCGGTAGTGACTATTCTTAAGGATCGTTGTCTCCAGCGTTATGAAGAAATAGAAGGATTGGTATCCAAGACTCGACAGATTATATCACAATTTGAGGGAACGCAAATTGGTGCATTTGGTGTGTTTACACAAGCCTAAACCTTTCTCTAAAATTCATGGACAATATACTTGGGGGTAACTTAGGCCGTAAACATTCATATAGTTCAAGTTAGTCGGAGCCGGTCGGCCGAGCGGACAGCACACTGGGCTTGTGATCCTGTGGTCCTGGGTTCGATCCCAGGCGCCGGCGAGAAACAATGGGCAGAGTTTCTTTCACCCTATGCCCCTGTTACCTAGCAGTAAAATAGGTACCTGGGTGTTAGTCAGCTGTCACGGGCTGCTTCCTGGGGGTGGAGGCCTGGTCGAGGACCGGGCCGCGGGAACACTAAAGCCCCGAAATCATCTCAAGGTAACCTCAAGGTAGTCAGAAAATAACATTGCTTAAAAGTAAATAACCATTGTTCTGAATAACATCTTCACTCTCTGAATAACATCTCCACTCTCTGAATAACATCTTCACTCTCTGAATAACATCTTCACTCTCAGAATAACATCTCCACTCTCTGAATAACATCTTCGCTCTCTGAATAATATCTTCACTCTCTGAATAACATCTTCACTCTCTGAATAACATCTTCACTCTCTGAATAACATCTTCACTCTCTGAATAATATCTTCACTCTCTGAATAATATCTTCACTCTCTGAATAACATCTCTTCTAATTAACGACTACAATATGCATAAGACATTAATGAATCAATGAATACCTGTATATTGATGAAGCCAAACTGACACCTGTGTGCTGGCGAGTGTACGTCCAATTATATCCGAACACAAGTAGATGATGTCTTATCTAAACACAAGTAGATGATGTCTTATCTAAACACAAGTAGATGATGACTTAGTCTACATCCAAACACAAGTAGATGATGTCTTATCCAAACACAAGTAGATGATGTCTTATCCAAACACAAGTAGATGATGTCTTAATCTACATCCAAACACAAGTAGATGATGTCTTAATCTACATCCAAACACAAGTAGATGATGTCCTACTCTACATCCAAACACAAGTAGATGATGTCCTACTCTACATCCAAACACAAGTAGATGATGTCCTACTCTACATCCAAACACAAGTAGATGATGTCCTACTCTACATATAAACACAAGTAGATGATGACTTAGTCTACATCCAAACACAAGTAGATGATCTCCTGGTCTACATTTGGCCCAATTTATACAGCTTGTACATTACCTGTTTACTGGAGGCTGAGAGAGGGGAAGCTGCATGATGCTTGTAGCATGATCTTCCACGTGGAGTCATCTCGTCCTCTCTCAACCAGTAGGTCGTGTTCTGGACGCTATGGGAGCCAACGTTACAAATACAGCCTACTATGGAGAGTAAACTCTCACAAATATCTACATTTTCTATGCACTGGACTCGATAGGTTGGGTGGGTTGCTCGGGTTCAGCGAATCAGGGCTCGTCCTCACCATTTGCCACAACGGACAAAATATGGGCTACTAAAACACGTGACAGTAACCTAACCACAACAGCCACACATAGAAAACGTGAGTTTTGAGCGCTACAATATCCTTTATTTGATCCGTTGGAGATTATAGCGTCAAAATACGGTGTATTGTTTGAGAGAAGAGATTGTAAGTATCAATAACGGCGCTAACGGCTTCCGGCGGGTCATAACACTAGGCTTTACCACCACAACTAAGAAAGACTCCTCCCCCCATGACGGCAGACAGCCGACTGGCAGCTCTTTCTTTTTTTCCCTCCCTCCAACCCTTGAAAAATGTAAACAATGCGCGCGCCACCCAACGACAACTATGGGAACTACCCTACCTGTATTTATCCCGTGAAATTGCAGAGTTTTTTGCCATAATAACCATAAACACACACCAACAATGGGTAGTAAACTCGTACGGTATTACTGCTGTTAGTCCCGCTACCAGTAGTTTCTTAACAGTTTGCAAACTGTTAATGTTAAATGCCAATAAGAGTTTAGCTGACAAACCGTCACTGGCTTATCAACACTCTGGGCTCTCAAGAGCCGCAGTGTGAACATCTACGGAGGCAGGATTGTTGTGTTAAGACAACACAATCATACAATCATGCCTTGGTGCTAAATTAAGCTGGGCGCATCGTGCATACCTGGTACCTGCTCACCTGCCCAGGTGTTCAGGTATGCTGTTTATATAATTCCAGACCATGGAATGTTTCCAGGGTCTACGGTACTGTGTCCCTGATTCCCGGTATTGTGTCCCTGATTCCCGGTATTGTGTCCCTGATTCCCGGTATTGTGTCCCTGATTCGCGGTATTGTGTCCCTGATTCCCGGTATTGTGTCCCTGATTCCCGGTATTGTGTCCCTGATTCCCGGTATTGTGTCCCTGATTCCCGGTATTGTGTCCCTGATTCCTGATATTGTGTCCCTGATTCCCGGTATTGTGTCCCTGATTCCCGGTATTGTGTCCCTGATTCCCGGTATTGTGTCCCTGATTCCCGGTATTGTGTCCCTGATTCCTGATATTGTGTCCCTGATTCCTGGTATTGTGTCCCTGATTCCCGGTATTGCTACCCCAGTTCCGTGGGGCCAAGTACCAGTTGACAGAATCGTTTGAAAACCCAAAGTAGTGACAGCTGCAAAGTTGAAGATAGAGGTAACTTACCTGTGTGGCTTCTAGGTAAGGGAGGCGTCCCTCTTGCTCCAGTTGGTACTGGCTGTAGGTAAGTCTCCACCCCTAGGGGCACCTCCCCTTGGGGCGCTTCCCCTTGGGGCGTCTCCCCCTGGGGCGTCTTCCCCTGGGGCGTCTTCCCACCTTCAGGCAGCACACTTAATGTTTTTATCCTTAAGTTAATGTCATCTTGTATTTCAAGTCACTAGATATATCTGCTCCACGGAGCTCATCGTCAGATGCAAGTTGTCCCAAGTTGCCTGACTCGCGTCTCAGGTGGAGAGGACGGACGTGCACGCCAGGTGTGTCCAGCAGGTGTGTGGGTGTCCAGCAGGTGTGTGGGTGTGTAGGCGTTCAGCCGGTGTGTGGGCGTTCAGTTGGTGTGTGGGCGTTCCGGCCAGATGTTCAGCGTCGCGGTACAGAATCTCCGCCAAGAGGGTTCCATAAGCATTATTCGCTGTTGGCTGTGAACACGATGTTATTTATCCGTGTTCCTTAACTTCCTGGTGAACAGTGTTCCTTAACTTCCTGGTGAACACGGAGTCAACCATCCGTGTTTGGAGCTCACACAGTACTCAACTTTCTCACTTCTAAGTTGGTCTGTGGCGGCAAATGATGTCCGCCGTCCTGGTTTGATAGCTGAATGGTCTACAGTCTATCCCGGTCACATTTGAGTCTCTCGGTCAGTAAGGTCGACTTTAAAATTAGCTGTTCGGACTGATCGACGCGAGGGGGGAGGGGGGGGGGGGGCTGTTCGACTCTGGCAGCACACTTCTCTGGCAGGTCTTGAGGCAGTGGAACTTCAGTGGTTACCGTAGTGAGGTGGTGGGTAGTGGGCCCTCTGGGAGCTGATCTGACGCAGCATCCATCGTCTTATCTCCTCACCTGTGTGTCTTGGCGCTAGTGTGATGCCTCACCTGTGATGCCTCACCACTAGTGTGATGCCTCACCACCAGTGTGATGCCTCACCACCAGTGTGATGCCTCACCACCAGTGTGATGCCTCACCTGTGATGCCTCACCTGTGACGCCTCACCACCAGTGTGATGCCTCACCTGTGATGCCTCACCACCAGTGTGATGCCTCACCTGTGATGCCTCACCTGTGACGCCTCACCACCAGTGTGATGCCTCACCTGTGATGCCTCACCACCAGTGTGATGCCTCACCTGTGACGCCTCACCACCAGTGTGATGCCTCACCACCAGTGTGATGCCTCACCTGTGACGCCTCACCACCAGTGTGATGCCTCACCCGTGACGCCTCACCACCAGTGTGATGCCTCACCACCAGTGTGATGCCTCACCACCAGTGTGATGCCTCACCACCAGTGTGATGCCTCACCACCAGTGTGATGCCTCACCACCAGTGTGATGCCTCACCTGTGATGCCTCACCTGTGACGCCTCACCACCAGTGTGATGCCTCACCTGTGATGCCTCACCTGTGATGCCTCACCACCAGTGTGATGCCTCACCTGTGATGCCTCACCTGTGACGCCTCACCACCAGTGTGATGCCTCACCTGTGATGCCTCACCACCAGTGTGATGCCTCACCTGTGATGCCTCACCTGTGACGCCTCACCACCAGTGTGATGCCTCACCTGTGATGCCTCACCACCAGTGTGATGCCTCACCTGTGACGCCTCACCACCAGTGTGATGCCTCACCACCAGTGTGATGCCTCACCTGTGACGCCTCACCACCAGTGTGATGCCTCACCCGTGACGCCTCACCACCAGTGTGATGCCTCACCACCAGTGTGATGCCTCACCTGTGATGCCTCACCTGTGACGCCTCACCACCAGTGTGATGCTTCACCTGTGATGCCTCACCACCAGTGTGATGCCTCACCTGTGACGCCTCACCACCAGTGTGATGCCTCACCACCAGTGTGATGCCTCACCTGTGACGCCTCACCACCAGTGTGATGCCTCACCACCAGTGTGATGCCTCACCTGTGACGCCTCACCACCAGTGTGATGCCTCACCACCAGTGTGATGCCTCACCTGTGACGCCTCACCACCAGTGTGACGCCTCACCACCAGTGTGATGCCTCACCACCAGTGTGATGCCTCACCTGTGACGCCTCACCACCAGTGTGATGCCTCACCACCAGTGTGATGCCTCACGTGGGCACCACCAGAGGAGGAGAGGAGCCTGAGAGGAGCCACCTACCTGGCGGGTCAAGACTGAGGGAAGGAGGAGGAGGGCGAGCCTTACCCTCCCTAGGAGCCTCTAGACTGGCCAGGCTTCACCCTCATGAACCACACATCAATAAGAACCCTCACTACCTCACGCCCCTCACAGGTGCGTCGCCTCGACCGCCTCACCTCCACTCGCTACGGTACAGTTTTCCATTTATAAGATGGCAAGAGGGGCCGGCAGGAGAGGCTGTGATGGCTGGAAGGCCCTCACCGCAAGGGTTCACACGACACCTGCCCCTTCTGTGTCTTGGGGTTCAAATTCCTTGGATTGATATTTTTATTGAGTGTGACGGGGCGGTTGGGGCCGGCCCCGAGGGCGGGAGGCGGGGCTGGCGAATGCGAACTGACGGTCGGGTATGACGGCTGCGGTGGACACAAGAGGGAAACTGTCAGCACGTTGAGGAGGGAGCGAGGAGACGAGCGGTGCGTCCTCCCACCGCCACTGCATCAGCCACACTGAAGGTCGAGCCATCTGATGCCTCCCCCGTCCACTACCCTCCTCCCTCCTCCCCTCTCTTACCCCAACACCTTCCCTTCATGTTCTACTCTTCCCCCTCCCTCCCTTACACTCTACCTGTCTATCCTCGTGTTACCCATCCCTGTTCTACGCCCAGCTACTTGGGCTGGACGGTAGAGCGACGGTGTCACTTCATGCAGGTTGGCGTTCAATCCCCGACCGTCCAAGCGGATGGGCACCAATTTTTTCCCCACCGTCCCATCCCAAATCCTTATCCTGACCCCCTTCCCAGTGATATATAGTCGTAATGGCTTGGCGCTTTCCCCCTGATAGTTCCCTCTTCCCATCCTACCTACCCCACCCATTAACCACATCCTCGCAATACCCTTGTATTAATTTCAGTAGTAATTCCCCGGCAATTAAACCCTTTTCATAATTTCATTATCTCTTGAATTCCTGAACCTTCTCTTCCTAACACCCCTTTTTTGTAGAGGGGGTGTCCCCCCCCTCTACACCCTTACTTCCCCCTCCCTACACCCTTACTCTCCACCTTTCTAAATAATAAAAAAAATTAAGTATCATATATATATTGATACCAGCCCATCCTATTAAGATAACAGTACTTACACCAACCATCTGGTCAACCGTGCACAACTGGCCTGTTAAGAGCCACAAAGCGAACGCCTTGTCTTACTGAACGAGCCCAGGTGGTTACATGTAAGAGGATGGTAGAGTAGTTACAGAGGGTAATTAACCTAGGATGTCCAAGTAATAGTAGGCCTCATAAACACTATCTGAGGCTTAATGGCCTAAGGCTTATTTTGCTTACCTGATCAACGAGGCTGTGATTCGTACGTCAGGCTGCGAGCAGCCTGGTTGACCAGTCCAGCAACCAGGAGGCCTGGTCGACGACCGGGCCGCGGGGACGCTAAGCCCCGAAAGCACCTCAAGGTAATGTAGTACATATATGTGCTATAATAGGTTTAGGAATGTTTTAGATTTGTGCTCCCTACGATATTAATAATACGAAACATGAACGTTATTGTCTGAAACTGTCCATTTTTGTACGTTCAGTCAAAGAGTTGCCATAAGTACTGTTAGTTTAAGAGGCTGGGTTGGATTATGCAATATTTTTTCTGAAGTTCAGTAAAAATATCCTTGTCTGTATCTTGCGAGATGAGGTAAGGAATGTCTCCTTCGTTACTGTCTCCTACAACACGCAACATCTGTTTTAGATTGGTTCCTTTGGAACTAGCTCACTCACGGACCCTAATCAGGAATCTCACTAGTTGTCCCACACTCTCATTGGATTTCAGCAGCCCTCACTAGGTGTCGGGGCCACAAGTCTCGGCCACTTTTTTGTAAATCTCCAAAATATCAATTTAAGAGCTGGTTCCTCCCAACCTCCCAGACTCTACAAGTTCACCTTTTCCTTGGTAACACTCCACACAGCCGCTCTCTCGGCTGACGAACTCCGGCCTCTAGGAATTTCTTAGTCCCACAGAGTCCACTACAGCTTCATCAAAAAAGCACTACAGGTCCCTGTAGGCGTACCTCCACAGTGCGTGTCCGCAGTCCTGTCTACTGGATGACAGTACACACTGGTCGACAGCTGAGCCGCTCCGCTGCAGCCTTCTGATCGTCTTCGTTCCCTTCCTGCGTGTGTGTTCGTCGGTCCGGCCTCAGAGCCACACTGACCTTCAATAATCACCTGTCATCCGCCTCCTAACGAGCTGCGACAAACGAAGATCGTCGTCTTTTTGATGACACACGACGGCCTCAGTGAGTCAAGCTGCCGGTCGCAGCGACGTGACACACCCTCAGCACATCTTCTCCAATCCCGACGAATTCAGCTATTTATCAGGAGCAGCTGCTCGTACCGTCTTCCTAGTTGTGCCAGCCTTGACGTAAGAGTGGTTAGGTCCGTCCCACGGGTCTACGAGCGCTGAAACGAGCGCTGGAAACGGGAAAAGCTACAGGCGTCCGACCCTCTCGAATCTAGGAGGTGAAGAGGCAGGTTTTTCCCGCCGCGAGACGTCACCGTCTCCTAAGACAGGTCAGACTCTCTCCATTTCGTTTCGAACTTACCAGCCCGTCCGTCTCCCTGGAAATTTCCAGTTCAGAAAGGAGAAATCGGATCGCCTCTCGATTCTTCCTCACCATATTTCCAGTTCTCACTCTCTCTGCTAATTAGTAGTAGAGAGAGAGTCGCTAATTATTTCTTACATTATTTATCATCTCTACACATTGTATTCCATGCTGGCACAGGAATGTATTCCATGCTGGCACAGGAATGTATTCCATGCTGGCACAGGAATGTATTCCCTCAGGGACGCCCAGGAGGCTAGGCTACGTTGCCTCATATCATGACAATAAATAGATGGTAGATAGGCAGATGAACCGATAGATTAATAGATGGAGAAATAGATGGGTAGATAGATGGACAAATGGGAGACAGACAGTGTGGGTTATTTTTACCTCTGCTATCTTTTCCCTCAATTAATTTTCAATAAAATAAATTCTCTAGGCATAAAAGGGGAGGTAGAAATAGCCTAAGCTACTCTATCCCTTTGAGATGTATTTCTTTCTTGTCTCAATAAACATACTTGAACTTGATCTAGGCATAAAATAATGTATATAATGTAATGTATATGTATAAAATAATATAATGTAATGTATATGTATAAAATAATATATTGTAAAATTATACCATTTCAATTCAATTATAAGTATTTAAATTATTAAGACAATATTACTGGTGTGCCCCCTAGACAACAGAACTCGCAGCTGTGGTATTAATGCTCTATTTCCCAAGCAATTTGCCGCTGGGAAGGATCACTGGCAGACTCAATCGTTGCTTTGTCCACCTGCCCGCAGCTCCACAATCTATAATAAGTAATGAATTAATATGTATAATTTCTGCAGCGAAATCACTGATTCGTATCAGCGTACGCTTACAATTACTGTGCTCAAAAATTATACTGTTTGAGCACAGTATTTTGGGGCAGTAGGCGGCTTCATTCACCTAGAACCATTTCCAGTACTGTTCCCTCATGTGTGGAGCGCTTCCAGCACTATTGTTCTGGTATAAATTGTCTCTATTACTGTCTGGTGACGCGGGAACAAATGGAGTAATTAACACCTGGAATAAAAGCACAGGCAAATAAAACTGAGAGTTGAGCTGGTGCCGGGGCGCCCCTGCTGCAGGATGTTGTTGTTTAAGAGTCAGCTACTGGGAACAAAACGTTCCATGTAGCACAGGCTATGGTGAGCCCGAAGTGGACTTGTTATAGGAGCTGAGTGTGTGATGGCGTCGGCCGCCGCCGCCCTCCTCCTCGCTCGCCAGTACACACGCCAATATTTATTTGACTCAATTTAGTTAATGTTTATTCATTAATGTATTATAAAGTGGTTAAATGCTATGGCATTACCCAAATTAATGTAACATAACAAATGTTATTAATTACGATTTCCTTATTTAGGAGATCGCACGTTAGAACTCGTCAGGGAGGCATACATAAGCCGCCCAGTAGGGGGGGGAGGGTCCCCTTATTGAACTCCACACCAGAATTAATGTATTAATTAGTGTAGAATTAGCGCCAAGCCATCACGACCATAGAGCACATGGAAGGGACGAGGATAAGTAAGTGGGATGGGACTAAGCTGTGGGATATTTTCCACAGACAGATCCGGGCGAGGCCAGATTACACAGCCTCGTGTACCTATAAGAATGTTTATACAAAGTTTGAGGCTTGAGGGGGTAGCCTAACCCAAATTTGAAGGGGAAATGTTGTGAGTGTGTGGGACAGACAGGTTTTTCGAGATGCAGATGTAAATGAAGAGTAGACAGTAAATATGTCAGTGGAAAAACTGTCGTTTTCCTGCAGAGGAAAACTAGGCATATAGTTCAAGTTCAAATTCAATTTTTTTATTCAGGAAAAGTACATACATACATGATTTGCAAACCCAAAGTTGTATTTATAGATAGAGTTAGTACATACAATACCTAAAGCCACTAAATCGCACAGCGTGTCGGCCAGTTAGTACATAAGAGTACGCGGTTCAGTTAGGTTATTCGGTTAGTACATCAGAGGCTGGCGCCCCTGAGGGAGAGTACAGTTGACTGAACATTTTTCCCCATTACACGATCATCCTCCATTACAGATTTATTTCCAGTACCACCTCCCCCCCCCACCCTAATACATCCAGGACCTCCTGGATTGTATATAAACCAGGGTTAGGGGAGGTGGTGGGTTACCTTCCAGGAGGAAGTAACCGCTGCTTCAATTACGTGTGTGTCTGGCGGGACAAATGTGTACTTACTCAGTAATGTGTGAGCCGGAGGAGACCATTTCACACTCGGGTGGTTTAAGAAGGAGCGCAAGATGTGCTCCCATGAGCTTGGAGACTGTTAGCGTGGTCCAGGAAGGTCTGAATATATATATATATATATATATATATATATATATATATATATATATATATATATATATATATATATATATATATATATATATATATATATACCTTCCAGGAGGTATTGCGATGATTTCCAACAACACAGAAATCATCGATAGATACAGCGATAGCAGGCGGCTTGACGTCTGCGAGGCACTACACATCAAGAAGTCAACACCAGCAATCAACAGCCAATTAATGCACAACTATATTCTACCCACTTCAAGACTCCGCTCCAATATAGAAGCATCAAGAAATATGGACCAATAGGCTTTCTACAATTACTTCCATTCAATACCCATTGTTTCGTGTTCTGTCTTGTGTTGGAATTTAATACCCATTGAATACCCATTGTTGAAAGTTCGTTTTTCACCTCATCCACCTCACCCAAATGTAGATATAAACCTCGAAGATGTGTAAGCTCTATTCAGTTTTAGTTGTGTGTTTGTAAACTAAAGTCTTTGAAAATGTAACAAGTTTTACGAAACGCGCTCAAGTGTCGCGTCACACTAGAAATAAAAATGAATTTTGGAGAATTGATCTTTGAATTACCATCAACAGTGAAAAGAAACATAAGAAAGATAGAGAAAATTCGTATTAGAATTATTAATCTTACTTTTTCGGTCATATTTAATAATATATATATATATATATATATATATATATATATATATATATATATATATATATATATATATATATATATATATATACATATATATATATATACATATATATATATATATATACATATATATATATATATATATATATATATATATATATATATATATATATATATATATATATATATATATATATATATATATGTAAATATATATATATATATGTACCCACAAAAACGTCACCTAAATACAAATACCCTGTCAATCCCTTTCTCTAATTCTAAATGTAACTAACCCATTTAAACAGAGTACGTTCTCCCTTAGAGCTCTGTCACTTCAGGAAAGAGCCCCACATACTCCAACCCCCAGAAGCTCAACTCTTAACCAACCCCAGTATTGGTTGGCAGCAAACCAATGAGCGTCGAGGCCAGTATTTCTTGGAAATAGGTCAACCCATGCAATTGATGGACCATAATTAGCGTGAACGGCTTCGATACACACCGAGGAATTCAGAGAAGCCAAGCTTACCCCGAGCAGTCTGGGGCCAGGTGGACAACACCTCACTCCACTACTCTCCTCTAACACTACCACTGCTTGGTTATACAGGCTGTTATAGAGGCTTGGTTATACAGGCTGTTATAGAGGCTAGGTTATACAAGCACTGTTATACAGGCTCTGTTATAGAGGCTAGGTTATAGAGGCTATGTTATACAAGCACTGTTATTGAGGCTCTGTTATAGAGGCTATGTTATACAAACACTGTTATACAGGCTGTTTTAGTGGCCAGGTTATAGAGACTATATTATAGAGGCTATGCTATACAGGCACTGTTATAGAGGTTCTGTCACAGAGGCTCTGGAACGGAGGCTGTGTTATAGATTCTATGTTACATAGAGGCTCTGGTATAGAGGCTATGTTACAGAGGCTCTGATAAATAGGCAGTTAAAGAGACGCTGTTACAGTAGCATGCATAGTATATCTGCACTCGAGTGTGTTAGAGAGTGTTAGAGAGTGCAGCTAGAGAGTGGTGGCTGGAGGAGATCTTAGAGACGTCTCCAAGAAGTCTTCAGACAAACTCCCAGCTGGCGGAGTGGTTTGGACCAAAGTGCAGCCGGGAAATACAAGAATAACCAGTAATGAAACAAAGGGTCTTGCTAATATAATTGGACGCGTCAAAGGCCAGAGAGCGTCTAACCTCAGGCGCCAAGAGAAGGTTCTCAAGCACTCTGTTTACAACCTGGAGCAGAATTAGAACGAGTGCTGGGATGCCGCCAAAGCTGTACCTGTATAGAACAGGAGTTAAACAGGAGACCTGGTGGTCAAAATTATCTTGGGTTGTCAAGTCCTCAGGGGGTTAGAAGTGTCCAGAGGGCCAGCGATCTGTCAAGCTTGGTTATCTTGAGGTTATCTTGAGATGATTTCGGGGCTTTTTAGTGTCCCCCCGTCAGCTGTCACGGGAAGCAGCCCGTGACAGCTGACTAACACCCAGGTACCTATTTTACTGCTAGGTAACAGGGGCATAAGGTGAAAGAAACTCTGCCCATTGTTTCTCTCCGGCGCCCGGGATCGAACCCGGGACCACAGGATCACAAGCCCAGCGTGCTGTCCGCTCGGCCGACCGGCTTCCTTGGTCCTTGGAGTCCCTATGGAATGGGTTAATTACGGGGAAGCAACAGCTATATACACGCCATCAAAGGCAGAGATGCAGATTAACTTTCGGGAAGACGGTCATTGAATCTGAGCAAACTATAGCTGAAGGAGCTGCACTGATGACCTCAAGTTCAATCCTGCAACAACATTTAGCGGAGGAGAGAGGGTGTATAAGTGAGTACATGTATGTGAGTACAAACAAACAAACACACCCATATTTAGACAAGTCTCCCTGAAGCAGGACACAACTGCTTGTGACAACACCGAGTTAGGCGGGAGTTTCCCCTCATGAACCTCTGCTGGAATGCTGTCACTCTTAAATGTCTCAAGATAACCTCTCTTACATAAATGTCTCATGATAACCTCTCTCAGGGCTTAAATATATCAAGATAACCTCTTAGGGCTTAAATATATGAAGCTAACCTCTCTCAGGGCTTAAATATATCAAGATAACCTCTCTCAGGGCTTAAATATATCAAGATAACCTCTCCCAGGGCTTAAATATATCAAGATAACCTCTCCCAGGGCTTAAATATATCAAGATAACCTTTCTCAGGGCTTAAATATATCAAGATAACCTCTCCCAGGGCTTAAATATATCAAGATAACCTCTCCCAGGGCTTAAATATATCAAGATAACCTCTCTCAGGGCTTAAATATATCAAGATAACCTCTCTCATGGCTTAAATATATCAAGATAACCTCTCTCATGGCTTAAATATATCAAGATAACCTCTCTCAGGACTTAAATATATCAAGATAACCTCTCGCAGGGCTTAAATATATCAAGATAACCTCTTTCAGGGCTTAAATATATCAAGATAACCTCTCTCAGGGCTTAAATATATCAAGATAACCTCTCTCAGGGCTTAAATATATCAAGATAACCTCTCTCAGGGCTTAAATATATCAAGATAACCCCTCTCAGGACTTAAATATATCAAGATAACCTCTCTCAGGGCTTAAATATATCAAGATAACCCCTCTCAGGACTTAAATATATCAAGATAACCTCTCTCAGGGCTTAAATATATCAAGATAACCCCTCTCAGGACTTAAATATATCAAGATAACCTCTCTCAGGGCTTAAATATATCAAGATAACCTCTCTCAGGACTTAAATATATCAAGATAACCTCTCTCAGGGTGTTATGTACTCTGCACACTTGAAATCCATTACCTTATCTTCAGTGGAACTAGGCCGAAGGATTTTGTGAATAACAGTCCTTGTGATGGTGTAATCTCATGGGGCCTAATCTGATTATACACAGGATTAAACACCATTGCCTCCTGGCGGTTTAGATCCCTTTAGCGTGTCAGGATTGTCCTTGACCTGTTCTCTGGTGACAGGAGCAGCACGAGGGGCTGCACAAGCGGGTGTTGTAAACACGAGAAAGCTATTGTGTTTCTTAAGAAAGTCGCCGACAGATGTGAGGGGAAAAAACACATTTTCTTTTCTCGTAAACAAAGAGTGCATTTACCTCTCCCTGGAGGCTGTCAGGAGCTCACAAGGACTCAAGAACCCGTGTAAACATTATGTCCACCTAAAACATTAAACACTTTAAAACATTAAAAACCATTTAAACATTAAATACGTTTAAATATTAAATTCCCGAGGATATTAAACCCACGTAAACATTAGGCCCGAGGTAATCAATAAACTCCTGTAAACATCTAACCCAAGGTAAAAGTTGATGTCACGTAGATTGCACATTCATGCAACCATCAACAGTGATAACAGTCATAAAATAACGTAAACATCAAAGCCATTTACAAGCCTGTTTGTTTTTTTCATAGATACATTTAGGTACATGTGCATTTGTGCAGCTGCCCTAGACTATATGAAGGGGAGTACAGTGTGTGTCAAGAACTAGCTGCCCTAGACTATATGAAGGGGAGTACAGTGTGTGTCAAGAACTAGCTGCCCTAGACTATATGAAGGGGAGTACAGTGTGTGTCAAGAACTAGCTGCCCTAGACTATATGAAGGGGAATACAGTGTGTGTCAAGAACTAGCTGCCTTAGACTATATGAAGGGGAATACAGTGTGTGTCAAGAACTAGCTGCCCTAGACTATATGAAGGGGAGTACAGTGTGTGTCAAGAACTAGCTGCCCTAGACTATATGAAGGGGAGTACAGTGTGTGTCAAGAACTAGCTGCCCTAGACTATATGAAGGGGAATACAGTGTGTGTCAAGAACTAGCTGCCCTAGACTATATGAAGGGGAGTACAGTGTGTGTCAAGAACTAGCTGCCCTAGACTATATGAAGGGGAGTACAGTGTGTGTCAAGAACTAGCTGCCTTAGACTATATGAAGGGGAATACAGTGTGTGTCAAGAACTAGCTGCCCTAGACTATATGAAGGGGAGTACAGTGTGTGTCAAGAACTAGCTGCCCTAGACTATATGAAGGGGAGTACAGTGTGTGTCAAGAACTAGCTGCCTTAGACTATATGAAGGGGAATACAGTGTGTGTCAAGAACTAGCTGCCCTAGACTATATGAAGGGGAGTACAGTGTGTGTCAAGAACTAGCTGCCCTAGACTATATGAAAGGGAGTACAGTGTGTGTCAAGAACTAGCTGCCCTAGACTATATGAAAGGGAGTACAGTGTGTGTCAAGAACTAGCTGCCCTAGACTATATGAAGGGGAGTACAGTGTGTGTCAAGAACTAGCTGCCCTAGACTATATGAAGGGGAGTACAGTGTGTGTCAAGAACTAGCTGCCCTAGACTATATGAAGGGGAGTACAGTGTGTGTCAAGAACTAGCTGCCCTAGACTATATGAAGGGGAGTACAGTGTATGTCAAGAACTAGCTGCCCTAGACTATATGAAGGGGAGTACAGTGTGTGTCAAGAACTAGCTGCCCTAGACTATATGAAGGGGAGTACAGTGTGTGTCAAGAACTAGCTGCCCTAGACTATATGAAGGGGAGTACAGTGTGTGTCAAGAACTAGCTGCCCTAGACTATATGAAGGGGAGTACAGTGTGTGTCAAGAACTAACTGCCCTAGACTATATGAAGGGGAGTACAGTGTGTGTCAAGAACTAGCTGCCCTAGACTATATGAAGGGGAGTACAGTGTGTGTCAAGAACTAGCTGCCCTAGACTATATGAAGGGGAGTACAGTGTGTGTCAAGAACTAGCTGCCCTAGACTATATGAAGGGGAGTACAGTGTGTGTCAAGAACTAGCTGCCCTAGACTATATGAAGGGGAGTACAGTGTGTGTCAAGAACTAGCTGCCCTAGACTATATGAAGGGGAGTACAGTGTGTGTCAAGAACTAGCTGCCCTAGACTATATGAAGGGGAGTACAGTGTGTGTCAAGAACTAGCTGCCCTAGACTATATGAAGGGGAGTACAGTGTGTGTCAAGAACTAACTGCCCTAGACTATATGAAGGGGAGTACAGTGTGTGTCAAGAACTAGCTGCCCTAGACTATATGAAGGGGAGTACAGTGTGTGTCAAGAACTAGCTGCCCTAGACTATATGAAGGGGAGTACAGTGTGTGTCAAGAACTAGCTGCCCTAGACTATATGAAGGGGAGTACAGTGTGTGTCAAGAACTAGCTGCCCTAGACTATATGAAGGGGAGTACAGTGTGTGTCAAGAACTAGCTGCCCTAGACTATATGAAGAGGAGTACAGTGTGTGTCAAGAACTAGCTGCCCTAGACTATATGAAGAGGAGTACAAGGTTTGTCAAGAACTAGCTGCCCTAGACTATATGAAGGGGAGTACAGTGTGTGTCAAGAACTAGCTGCCCTAGACTATATGAAGAGGAGTACAAGGTGTGTCAAGAACTAGCTGCCCTAGACTATATGAAGGGGAGTACAGTGTGTGTCAAGAACTAGCTGCCCTAGACTATATGAAGAGGAGTACAAGGTGTGTCAAGAACTAGCTAGAAGTGTCGGGAACTTCAATGCCGAAGTTCTCCATCTCCTTAACACGCTAGCCACAACAAAGCTGTGGGGGCCAGATAAGGTCAGTCCAAGACCACTACGCTGCTACGCTGACCTGTTGGCTCCACCTCTCACGCGCCTCTTCCAACTCTGCCTGGTTCAAAGAATGTCTTGACCAAGTCTGGTGGGAACGGTCTGAACATCAGAGCCTGCAACACCGTCGTGACGTTGTTGGTCTTACTGTTATGTACAAGGCCAACATCCTCAAAGTTCCGCACCTGGCCCAACTCCGTGGACTACCAGTAGTTGCCACCCGTAACACTAGGCTCTCAACCTTCAACAGCCTCGTGACGGAAGCGCCATTCTCAAGAACATCACTCCATCAGCGACCATTCACTCCGAGGCTGACTGGCATCAGGAACTGGTTCACTCAACAGGTTGCTACACGGGAGATCAGGTCACCTGACCACATGAAGGCTCTGGCACACAGTTGGCTACACGCTCATCCTCTTCCTTATATGATTGTTACCTCATGTTGTTAATGAATAGTGACTATTCCAACTGATGCATATAACAAGCTCATGAAGTAATTGGGCCTCAAGGAGTATGTTTCAACTGAGCTGAGGCGCTGAGGCACGATTACAAATCTTGCTTGCAGTTTCACCAGGTTCCTTATATGATTGTTGCTTTATGATAGTTCCCTATGTGATAGTTTCAAAAGTACATTCATGAAATATATGAGTTTCTAGGAGCAGGCTTCAGATAAGCTGAAGTAGGATAACAGCTCTTGCTTGCAGTTTCACTAAGTACGTCACTAGACATCCCTAATGAATCCTAGTCTTAGTTTAAAAAAAAGCGGGAGAGAGAGAGAGAGAGAGAGAGAGAGAGAGAGAGAGAGAGAGAGAGAGAGAGAGAGAGAGAGAGAGAGAGAGAGAGAGAGAGAGAGAGAGAGAGAGGGAGGGGGTAAGCACCCCCCCTGCTGGTGGACTGTCAGAGGGCAGGTCACTCCGCCCTGGTTAAGATGGGCGTCGCCAGGAATATGTTGGGCTGAACATGACATTAGGAGGAGACAAACTATTGGGAGGAGGGTGTTAGTGAGCTCTTCCCTTGCCATGTACACACTCACACACACACACACACACACACACACACACACACACACACACACACACACACACACACACACACACACACACACACACACACACACACACACAGTATTACATTAGACTCAGAGTCACTAAGGAGGGGCCTCAGTGTCCCACAGGGTAGCGGGGCGATTAACAATAGAGGGAACCACATAAGAATATGGGACCACGGAAGCACCTATTGACAGTTTTTAGGAAATTTTAAAGATGGATTATTCGCTGTACTCGGCTGTAACAGAACAGACAGTCCCAAATGACAGACACACACAGCACCAGATGACAGACAGACAGCACCAGATGACAGACAGACAGCACCAGATGACAGACAGACAGCACCAGATGACAGACAGACAGCACCAGATGACAGACACACACAGCACCAGATGACAGAACAGACAGCACCAGATGACAGAACAGACAGCACCAGATGACAGACACAGCATGTAAAGCTGTGCCCTATAAAGCTGGAGTCGAGGTCACTAGAAGCAGCCACAGGGGAGGAGAGACACAGTGGGGCTCGACCCCCGGCCAAGAAGCAGAGGCTGCCGAGTGCTTCCCTTCCGTGTTTACCAGTACAAGGCACTGGTAAACCAGAGAGAGAGAGAGAGAGAGAGAGGGAGAGAGAGAGAGAGAGAGAGAGAGAGAGAGAGAGAGAGAGAGAGAGAGAGAGAGAGAGAGAGAGAGAGAGAGAGAGAGAGAGAGAGAGAGAGAGAGAGAGAGAGAGAGAGACAGAGAGAGAGACAGAGAGAGAGAGAGAGAGAGAGAGAGAGAGAGAGAGAGAGAGAGAGAGAGAGAGAGAGAGAGAGAGAGAGAGAGAGAGAGAGAGAGAGAGAGAGGGAGAGAGAGAGAGACACAGAGAGAGAGAGAGAGAGAGAGAGAGAGAGAGAGAGAGAGAGAGAGAGAGAGAGAGAGAGAGAGAGAGAGAGAGAGAGAGAGAGAGAGAGAGAGAGAGAGAGAGAGACAGACAAAGGAGAGGTCTGAGGGGAGGCAGTTGAAAGGGGAAGGATAGACAGATTAAAGGAGAGATGGAGAGAGAAGATTAAGTCAAGGCATAAAGGTAGAGGGGAGAGAGATGGAACAAGTAAACGGAACATGGGAAAAATGAAACAGAAGAAGGAGAGAGAGAGGAGAGAAAGGTTAAGAAAAACCTGGTACAAGAGGATGGATTACAAGATTATATATATATATATATATATGATTCTGAAGATGTATTATCTTCTCCCTTCTGAAGATAATACATCTTCAAAAGGGTGAATATGTATTATATTAAAATACTTAATAATGTATTATTATTTAATAAATATTAGTATTTAATAATACACCCTTTTGATGATGTATTAAATACGAAAGCACTTAAGGAAATTCCTGTTTCAATTCTTCCTTCGTGGTCTGACACTGTCACATTTTTCATCGCGTGTTAATTTTCGTGATTTACACACACACACAAGGGGACACAGGTGGAAACTGAGTGCCCAAATGAGCCACAGAGATATTAGAAAGAACTTTTTTAGTGTCAGAGTGGTTGACAAATGGAATGCATTAGGAAGTGATGTGGTGCAGGCTGACTCCATACACAGTTTCAAGTGTAGATATGATAGAACCCAATAGGCTCAGGAATCTGTACACCTGTTGATTGACAGTTGAGAGGCGGGACCAAAGAGCCAAAGCTCAACCCCCGCAAACACAACTAGGTGAGTACACACACACACACACACACACACACACACACACACACACAGACTCCGAGAGAGAGAAAGACCTGGGGGTTGATATCACGCCAGACCTGTCCCCTGATGCTCATATCAAGAGGATAACAGCAGCAGCATATGCCAGGTTGGCTAACATAAGGACGGCCTTTAGAAACTTGTGTAAGGAATCTTTCAGAACATTATATACCACATATGTCAGACCAATCCTGGAGTATGCGGCACCAGCATGGAGTCCATATCTAGTCAAGCATAAGACTAAAATGGAAAAGGTTCAAAGGTTTGCCACCAGACTAGTACCCGAGCTGAGAGGTATGAGCTACGAGGAGAGACTACGGGAATTAAACCTCACTCCGTTGGAAGACAGAAGAGTTAGGGGGGACATGATCACCACATTCAAGATCCTCAAGGGAATTGACAGGGTTGATAAAGACAGGCTGTTTAACACAAGGGGCACACGCACTAGGGGACACAGGTGGAAACTGAGTGCCCAAATGAGCCACAGAGATATTAGAAAGAACTTTTTTAGTGTCAGAGTGGTTGACAAATGGAATGCATTAGGAAGTGATGTGGTGGAGGCTGACTCCATACACAGTTTCAAGTGTAGATATGATAGAGCCCAATAGGCTCAGGAACCTGTACACCTGTTGATTGAGAGTTGAGAGGCGGGACCAAAGAGCCAGAGCTCAACCCCCGCAAGCACAACTAGGTGAGTACACACACACACACACACACACATATATATATATATATATATATATATATATATATATATATATATATATATATATATATATATATATATATATATATATAATATTTTATATGCAAGTATACAAGCTTTTTTATATACAAATATATACAACGTATACAAGTATACAACCCGTTAACGACTACACATTTGAGGTCAGATGGGACAGTTAGAATCATCCGTCACGCCTGGGACAGGTGCCGTCCTTGTGGGAGGGGGGGGGGGGCCGTCATCCCCTCTCCGCTCACCTGGTAACTTACCTTAAAATATCTGGAGACACAGAGTTGCCCAAATGTAACTATTCAGTTGAGTTATATTATACAGATTGGTTGTTATATAATGAATATATTAAAATATATTCATTTATATTAAATGAATTTATATTGAATCAATATTCATGTTTAAAAATAGATGTTGGAGAAAAAAACTAATTTTTGTTTAGTGCTGTAGTGCACAGAAACACTAGGAACACACAGAAACACTAGGAACACACAGAAACACTAGGAACACACAGAAACACTAGGAACACACAGAAACACTAGGAACACACAGAAACACTAGGAACACACAGAAACACTAGGAACACACATAAACACTAGGAACACACAGAAACACTAGGAACACACAGAAACACTAGGAACACACAGAAACACTAGGAACACACAGAAACACTAGGAACACACAGAAACACTAGGAACACACAGAAACACTAGGAACACACAGAAACACTAGGAACACACAGAAACACTAGGAACACACAGAAACACTAGGAACACACAGAAACACTAGGAACACACAGAAACACTAGGAACACACAGAAACACTAGGAACACACAGAAACACTAGGAACACACAGAAACACTAGGAACACACAGAAACACTAGGAACACACAGAAACACTAGGAACACACAGAAACACTAGGAACACACAGAAACACTAGGAACACACAGAAACACTAGGAACACACAGAAACACTAGGAACACACAGAAACACTAGGAACACACAGAAACACTAGGAACACACAGAAACACTAGGAACACACAGAAACACTAGGAACACACAGAAACACTAGGAACAGAGACGGGTTATATATATGACGGTAATGTTAACACCAGAAATTATTTAACGCCTCCACCGCCTCAGTAAGACAGCAACATTTAATGCAACACGCTTAATACTGTTGCAACATATACAACAACGTAGCAATATACACAGCATTAATGCAGCATATACAACATTGTGGCAACTCATCTACTGCAACACTTGTGTGTGTGTTGCAACACACACAACACTGTTGCAACACACACAACACTGTTGCAACACATACAGCACTGTTGCAACACACACAACACTGTTGCAACCCATACAGCACTGTTGCAACACACGCAACACTGTTGCAACACACACAACACTGTTGCAACACATACAGCACTGTTGCAACACACACAACACTGTTGCAACACATACAGCACTGTTGCAACACACACAACACTGTTGCAACACATACAGCACTGTTGCAACACACACAACACTGTTGCAACCCATACAGCACTGTTGCAACACATACAACACTGTTGCAACCCATACAGCACTGTTGCAACACATACAGCACTGTTGCAACACACACAACACTGTTGCAACCCATACAGCACTGTTGCAACACACGCAACACTGTTGCAACACACACAACACTGTTGCAACACATACAGCACTGTTGCAACACACTGTTGCAACACATACAACACTGTTGCAACACACACAACACTGTTGCAACACATACAGCACTGTTGCAACACACACAACACTGTTGCAACCCATACAGCACTGTTGCAACACATACAACACTGTTGCAACCCATACAGCACTGTTGCAACACATACAACACTGTTGCAACACATACAACACTGTTGCAACACACACAACACTGTTGCAACACATACAACACTGTTGCAACACCTACAATACTCCACCACCTCCTACAAAACTCCTCCCCTTCCTCAGTTCTCCTCCACCTCATCTCCCTCAATCCTCTCACCTTCAAAACTACTTCTCAATACTTCCCCTTCAATACTTCTCTCTCCTATCCTCAATCCTCCATAACTCCCTCTATCCTCCCTACCCCCCCCCTCCCAACCATCAATGGACTGCCCCTATACACGGCATTTCCAGCTATTGATTCCAGATCTCAAAAGAGGACCCCCACAGCAGCAGGCAAGGGACGCCCCATGATGCCTGAGTCTCTTGCTCGGCATTCAGGCCTTAAGAACATAAGAACAAAGGTAACTGCAGAAGGCCTGTTGGCCCATACGAGGCAGCTCCTATCTATAACCACCCAATCTCACTCATATACATGTCCAACCCGCGCTTGAAACAATCGAGGGACCTCACCTCCACCACGTTACGCGGTAATTGGTTCCACAAATCAACAACCCTGTTACTGAACCAGTATTTACCCAAGTCTTTCCTAAATCTAAACTTATCCAATTTATACCCAGTGACTTTAGCAAAGCTTTTGATACAGTGCCACATGAAAGACTGATTAAAAAAATAGAGTCTCATGGTATTGGGGGTGCTATATTAAGCTGGATTAGGGCATGGCTATACCAAAGGAAACAGAGAGTTAGTATAAATGGAATCAAGTCAGAGTGGGAAAATGTTGTAAGTGGAGTGCCTCAAGGCTCTGTCCTGGGACCTCTGTTGTTTATAATATATATAAATGATTTAGATTCAGGTTTGAGTAGCAACATTTGCAAATTTGCCGATGATACGAAAATCGGTAGGGAAATTAATTCGGAGGAGGACTCACTATCACTTCAAGTTGATCTAGATAGGGTTTTGAAATGGTCAAAGGATTGGCAGATGCAGTTTAATGCTGATAAATGTAAAGTTCTGAGGTTAGGTAATGATGATAGAGTTACAAGATACGAGCTAGATGGTGTTGTGATTGCGAAGTCGGATTGCGAAAGGGATCTGGGAGTTATGATTAGTAAGAATTTAAAACAAAAGGATCAATGCATAAATGTTCGTAATAAGGCAAATCGGACACTTGGATTTATTAATCGCAGCGTTAGTAACAAGACACCTGGTGTGGTTCTCAAGCTATATCTTGCTCTAGTTAGGCCCCATTTAGATTATGCAGTTCAGTTTTGGTCGCCATATTATAGAATGGATATAAATTCACTTGAACGTGTCCAGCGTAGGATGACTAAGTTAATTCCCCAAATTAGAAATCTTTCATATGAAGAAAGATTAACAAAGCTTAAGTTGCATTCACTGGAAAGGCGAAGAGTTAGGGGTGACATGATAGAGGTTTACAAGTGGATGAATGGACATAACCGGGGGGATATTAATAGGGTATTAAAAGTATCAACACAGGACAGAACACGAAACAATGGATATAAATTGGATAAGTTTAGATTTAGGAAAGACTTGGGTAAATACTGGTTCAGTAACAGGGTTGTTGATTTGTGGAACCAATTGCCGCGTAACATTGTGGAGGTGGGGTCCCTCGATTGTTTCAAGCACGGGTTGGACAAGTATATGAGTGGGATTGGGTGGTTATAGAATAGGAGCTGCCTCGTATGGGCCAATAGGCCTTCTGCAGTTACCTTTGTTCTTATGTTCTTATGTTCTTATGTGCCTTCAGGTGTATCAACTTGCTGGAGGCTCCGCGCTCAAGTACCAGGGTTTAAGGTCACGCTCAAGTGGCAGGGTTGAGGGTCGCGCTCAACTTATACCAATAACACCATCATTATATCAATGACAACATCATTATACCAATGAGACCATTGTAAGAACATAAGAATAAAGGTAACTGCCGAATGCCTATTGACCCATACGAGGCAGCTGCTATTTATAACCACCCAATCTCATTCATATATGTCTAACCTACGCTTGAAACAATCAAGGGGATCCTACATCTATTACGTTACGCGGTAATTGGTTCCACAAATCAACAACCCTGTTACCGAACCCATATTTACCCAGGTCTTTCCTAAATCTAAACTAATCCAATTTATATCCATTTTTCCTTTTGTTGTATTACGTGTTGATATATTTAACACCCTATTAATATATTAATAAGCTTTTGTGCCCGAAACCCCATTTGTCTTAGCGGCTTTGCAAGAATGATAATTTGATAAGAAATTATCAAATTATCTTTGATAAAAATATCAATATTATGTAGTCTCACAAACTCATTGTACCTTCTTGTAAATAAATGAATAAATATTCCCTTTGTTATGTCCATTCATCCAGTTGAACACTTCTATCATGTCACCCCGAAACTCTTCACCTTTCTCGAGAGTGTAAAGTCTTTCAATCTGTGTTGATATGTACTTCCTGTTCTTGTCCACATATACTGAGTTACATATGTATGTGTTTCCTAGCCTCTACCACCGCACTCAATTTGCATAAGGCCCGAGGCTACCTGGTAATTTAAATATTCTTTGTGTAGTTTTCTTGTGTTTCTTAAACACGCCTAAATATTTTGTCCTCTGGTCCAAGTTTTTAGTTTTGTTGATATTTCTTTATAACTTTGGCAGAATGTAATTTTGGGCTGATATAAAGTTTTTTTTATTCTACTATCTACGCGATATTTCTTCATCAGTGTTCACGTCTTAAGTACAGAGGAAGAGTCACAATAATGTGGCTGAAGTATGTTGACCAGACCACACACTAGAAGGTGAAGGGACGACGACGTTTCGGTCCGTCCTGGACCACACAATCGACTTGAGAACGGTCCACAGACACTACACTGTCTCTGCCCCTTCTCTAAATGCTCTCGCTTGCGCTGATGGGAAAATATCTCTAGCCTATCAAGGTAATTCCATATTTTTATTTAAGTAACTTTTATTTGGTGACTGTTGGCCTTGGCTATAACCGTGGGATGGTGATCCTGGGTGTGACGGAACTATACGTGGCTCTGTACTGCCCGTTGTATTCACGAATATCTATTGTATTCGTGAATATGTATTGCACTCACCAGTATAACATACGCGCCTCTTGGTACTAGAACCCAAGGTAGAATGATTCCCATGTAAGAGGGTCCGTGGGACACTGGGGTTCCACGACTCTGTGTCCGAGGGTCTGCAAGCCAGAGTTCGGTTCCCTGAGAATTTGCAGAAGCTTGCGAAAAGAAGAGTATAAAAGCAGGCGATGAGTCACAATAACGTGGCTAAAGTATGATGACCAGACCACACACTAGAAGGATCAACACTCTAGATCGACTGGAGAATGGTCCAGGACGGACCGAAACGTCGTCGTCCCTTCACCTTCTAGTGTGTGGTCTGGTCATCAAGAGTATAAAACTTGCATCTTTATTTTGTAATTTAATAAACAAAAAACTTATGTCATAAGGCTTTAACCCATTAATAAAACAAAGAAGCATTTTGAAAGTTTTCCTTGGTTAGATATTCTCGAGATATTATTTAAGTCTTGAAAGTTATACCTGGGATAAAATTCTGTTGAGGCGGGTGTTTCAACCGTAGGTTAGACATATATATGAATGAGTTTGGGTGGAGCTGCGTCGTATAGGCCAATAGGCAAGACTTGGGTAAATACTGGTTCGGTAACAGGGTTGTTGATTTGTGGAACCAATTACCGTGTAACGTGGTGGAGGTGGGGTCCCTCGATTGTTTCAAGCGTGGATTGGACATGTATATGAGTGGGATTGGGTGGTTATAGATAGGAGCTGCCTCGTATGGGCCAATAGGCCTTCCGCAGTTTCCTACATTGTGATGTTGTTATGTTAGTGTCGACGTGGCACTCAGCTGGTGTCATGACACAAGCATAACACAGTTTTACATTAAATTTAGAGACAATTAGCATCACTGTTATTGTTAGTGATGTTAGTGAAACATATTATTTTAATATGCGAATATATTAATAAACAATAAAATGCAACTAGTTTTTTCATTAACAAATTTATACATTATAATTATGTTATCACAAAATAATTACAAAATATAAACACAGTCTTTGCTTGTGACCAGTAAGCCAGATGTGATATGAAAATATTTGTATTTTTTGTGAACAGCAATTAGTAAATATAAATAAGCAATAAATACTATTTTTAATATTTTACTGAAAAATATGAGTTTTCCATTTGCACATGGAGTCATTATAACGTGGCTGAGGATATGATGACCAGAGCACACATCTGTTTGGAGGTAGTCATAGGAGGATGTCTTAGACCATGTGAACTATGATGACCAGACCACGCACTAGAAGGTGAAGGGACGACGATGTTTCGGTCCATCCTGGACCATTCTCATGTCGATTGAGAATGGTCAACACACTTCAGCCACGTTATTGTGACTCCTCGTCTGCATGTGAACTACCTCCAGAAGGCTGATGTTTTGCTCTCTGACTCCCTCACGTACTCTCCTCTGACTTCTAATCCTTTGGATCGCCTCAAAACTTCCTTCAACCGCAGACTAAGGCAATTCTCTAGTCTTTGTCCTCCTGACTTCGATCTTATAAAACGTTTCCGTGTCATCTGCCCTTCTCTTCCTTATTTCTATGGTCTTCCTAAGACTCATAAACCTGGTGTTCCTCTTCGTCCTATCATTTCTTCACGGGGCTCTGTCAGCTATCCTCTTGCCTCCTGGCTCGCTAAAACCCTGACACCTTACCTTGGCACTTGTTCCCCTGTCCACCTTCGTCACTCTCGGGACTTCATAAAAAGACTGCGCCTGCAACCCTCTTGTAGATGTTTAGTCTTGATGTTGGACTCTGTTCACTAATGTTCTCCATGAAGACGTCTTCTCTTTCCTTAGTCAGAAGGCGACTGAGGGCCTTCTTCATCTCCCGCTTCCCACTGACTCCTTCCTGGAACTCATCAGACTCTGTGTTGACTCTAACTCCTTCGCTTGCAACGGAAAATACTTCTCAAACTTGCGGTGTCGCTATGGGTTCCGCACTCCCCCGCCCCTGTTCTTGCCAATATCTGTATGGAGACCTTTGAAACCGTTCTTTTTCCTACTACTGGCACATAAGAACATAAGAACAAAGGCAACTGCAGAAGGCCTATTGGCCCATACGAGGCAGCTCCTATACTCGTCCCTCTCTGGCTTCGCTATGTTGATGACATTTTGGTTCTATGGCCTCGTGACTCCAGTCTTTTCAAGCCTCTCTTAGCAGTCTGGCTTTTATCAATTGTAAAGTTGAATGGGAATCTAATTCTCTCCTCACTTCTCTTGACGTTCTCTTGATTCTCTTGCTCTTTACTTTTCCCTTATTCTTACTTTTATCTTCTTACCTTTCATCTTATTCATATTGCTCTTCTATTCTTACCTTTCAAATAATTCTAAATTTCCTCTAACACTTACCATTCAAAATCTTCTTCTTACCTTTCATCTTATTCTTACCTTTATGTTTCCTTACTTGCCTCTCACCTTGCGCCTCACTTTCTTGCCTTATTTGTTTGCTTCTTCCACTTTTTCTATTACACGACGTTTCGCACCGTCCACGAGCGACCGAAATGTCATTTTTTTCATTTTCTGATGTGTGTGTGTGTACTCACCTAGTTGTACTTGCGAGGGTTGAGCTCTGCTCTTTCGGCCCGCCTCTCAACTGTCAATCAACTGTTGCTAACTACTAAATAATTCCCCCCCCCCCACACACACACGCACACCCAGGACGCAGCTCCGTAACAGCTGTCTGACTCCCAAGTACCTATTTACTGCTAGGTACCAGGGGCATCAGGGTGAAAGAAACTTTGCTCACTTGTTTCTGTCTCATCCGGGAATCGAATCCGGTCCACAGAATTATGAGCCCTGCGCGCTGTTCACTCAGCCACCGGTTCCCCCCTGTGTGTGTGTGTGTGTGTGTGTACTCACCTATTTGTGCTTGTGCTTGAGCTTTGGCTTTTTGGTCCCGATAACCCTGGTCCCTTTGTGTGTGTGTGTGTGTGTGTGTGTGTGTGTGTGTGTGTGTGTGTGTGTGTTTACTAGTTGTGTTTTTACTAGTTGTGTTTTTACGGGGGCTGAGCTTTGCTCTTTCGGCCCGCCTCTCAACTGTCAATCAACTGTTTACTAACTACTTTTTTTTCCACACCACACCACACACACACACACACACACACACCAGAAAGCAGCCCGTGACAGCTGACTAACTCCCAGGTACCTATTTACTGCTAGGTAACAGGGGCACTTAGGGTGAAAGAAACTTTGCCCATTTGTTTCTGCCTCGTGCGGGAATCGAACCCGCGCCACAGAATTACGAGTCCTGCGCGCTATCCACCAGGCTACGAGGCCCCATGTGTGTGTGTGTGTGTGTGTGTGTGTGTGTGTGTGTGTTTGTGTGTGTGTGGCTTGGTCATCATAGATTTTTTATATCGTATTTAGACCTATAATGCAACATTAACAAGCTTACCAAGCAGCATATCGTTAACGACTGTACCACCCTCCAACTGCCCCCCCCCCCGCCAGGTGGTGTGACGTCTCTCCCTCATAACTGTGAGGCGTCCCTCATTATAATGTTAAGACCGCTCCGTCACACTGCTGCGAACTTTTCCCCTCATTGATAAAAATAGACGGATCTCGGGCATTATTAAACACACCAAGTTATTTATTCTACGACCTCCAAGCCGCCTGGCCGGGGCGTGCCGGACTGACCTCTGGCATAGTTAATGACGGTAGTGGTGATGGAGAGAGAGAGAGAGAGAGAGAGAGAGAGAGAGAGAGAGAGAGAGAGAGAGAGAGAGAGAGAGAGAGAGAGAGAGACAGAGAGAGAGAGAGAGAGAGAGAGAGAGAGAGAGAGAGAGAGAGAGAGAGAGAGAGAGAGAGAGAGAGAGAGAGAGAGAGAGAGAGAGAGAGGAGGGGACCCCAAGGAGAGACCAATCAATGTTGCGACACAATAGACCTCAACAAGCAGGGCGTCCCCCTGACCTGACACGATGATTATCTCCCCTCTTGGGGGGCCAAGGCTGCCCTGAAGGCCGGGTGTGGTGACGACACACACCTGTCACCTTCACACACCTGTCACGTTCTTACAGATGTGTGTGTACGTACAGTGTGCTCCCGGCCACGCATTTATAGCCGTTTGTCACCTATTGCAATAGTTGCCAACCCTGGTATCATACGTGCAGGTGTGTGTGTGTGTGTGTGTGTGTGTGTGTGTGTGTGTGTGTGTGTGTGTGTGTGGGTGTGTGTGTGTGTGTGTGTGTGTGTTTACTAGTTGTTTACTAGTTGTGTTTTTGCGGGGGTTGAGCTTTGCTCTTTCGGCCCGCCTCTCAACTGTCAATCAACTGTTTACTAACTACCTTTTTTTTCACACACCACACACACACACCCCAGGAAGCAGCCCGTGACAGCTGACTAACTCCCAGGTACCTATTTACTGCTAGGTAACAGGGGCACTTAGGGTGAAAGAAACTTTGCCCATTTGTTTCTGCCTCGTGCGGGAATCGAACCCGCGCCACAGAATTACGAGTCCTGCGCGCTATCCACCAGGCTACGAGGCCCCCAACTGTGTGTGTGTGTGTGTGTGTGTGTGTGTGTGTGTGTGTGTGTGTGTGTGTTACCTATATATATACCTACTGGGAGGAGGAGCCAACCCTAAAATGAGTTAGCGTCAGCGTCATTTACTTCTAATTAATTTCATCTGTTTAGAACACTTACGCTGAAGAAGTTCTATCTGGCACCTTTTGTCTCATTTGTGTCTCTACTTTCTATATCGCAATCATGTCTCTTCTATTCAGTCTTTCCTCCAGAGTTCCAGTTCCCTCTGCCTTTCCTCGTAGCTCAGTTCCCTTTAGCTCACGAACGAACTTTGGTGCATATCTTTTCAAGTTACACTTAGTTTCTTTAAGATGGGGTTCCATGCCGGGGCCGCATACTCGCGGGTGAGCCTCGCACAGCCTACATATAGCGCCAGGATGGTTCCTCTGTCCAGTGGTGTGAAGCTGTTAGACATTGTTCAGTCGTTTGTGTCAGTGTGAGCCGCTGGTCACCCGTTGGTGTTGTGAACTCTCAAGGCTCGCTGGTGTCCTGAAGGCTGAAGCTGCCTCTCATTCATTATACACTGTTTCTGATGTCGGAAGTTGCCTCTCATTCATTATACACTGTTTCTGATGTCGGAAGCTGCCTCTCATTCATTATACACGGTTTCTGAAGTCTGAAGTTGCCTCTCATTCATTATACACTGTTTCTGAAGTTGCCTCTCATTCATTATACACTGTTTCTGAAGCTGCCTCTCATTCATTATACAGTGTTTCTGAAGTCTGAAGCTGCCTCTCATTCATTATACACTGTTTCTGAAGTCTGAAGTTGCCTCTCATTCATTATACACTGTTTCTGAAGTCTGAAGCTGCCTCTCATTCATTATACACTGTTTCTGAAGTCTGAAGCTGCCTCTCATTCGTTATACACTGTTTCTGAAGTCTGAAGCTGCGTCTCATTCATTATACACTGTTTCTGAAGTCTGAAGCTGCCTCTCATTCATTATACACTGTTATTGAAGCATTGTTGCCCTGACACTCTCATCATATCCTCTCACATGTTTAATGAGGAGTCCAGTTGGATTTTTCAGACAACTTCTGTTTATTTTGCCATGAATTTTCTCGTATCTTTAACTTCAAGTCATAAACTTTTATTCCGGAAGAAAGCGAGACTTTATACAGATCCGCGAACTCTTATCTCCTTCAGACTCATGACCTCCTCACCGTCACCCCTTCGTCTACTTCCTGAGAGGTACTTACTGAGAGGTACTTACTGAGAGGTACTTCCTGTAGCATTTCGGGCAGGTCCCTGGAATACGATCCCCGCCGCAAAGAATCGTTGTTACAACCAAGTACACATTTTACTGTTGAGTTAAACAGAGGCTACAGTTAAGGATTTGCGCCCAGTAAATCCTCCCCGGCCAGGATACGAACCCATGACATAGCGCTCGCGGAACGCCAGGCAAGTGTCTTACCACTGCACCACGGAGACTGGTGAGAGGCTCTCTCCTCTCCTAGCTTACCACTGATGCCTGTCTTAAGGAAGGTTGTGGAAAGCTTTCTGACAATAAAGGAAGCTGTAGTCTGCCTAACATCTGTCTCAGGTTTGATTGCTGTGATCTTGTCACAAAACTCTTAACAGGTTAATTAGGCTGTATTTCCATTTTCTGAATCCTCGTTTGGAGGTGAAATTCAACTAATCTAAGTCAGCAGGCCAGTCAGTCAGGTATAGCAAGTAGGTGTGTCAGTCAGCTATAACATGCAGGTGTGTCAGCCGTACCCAGACCTACGCCTCCACACCTGAGAATATATGTGACAGAGACCAGCACGCAGGAAATATTGGCCCCACCTGACTGGTCCTAGAAGACTGGCAGTACCTTTGACAGGCATAAGATAGACTGACAGACACAGCTAAACAGTGTGTCCACTCTTATCAATTCTTACGAAATTTCTATATGCTACACATATTTTCACAGTTTATTTAATCAGTTTTCATCTATATCCTGTCTGTTCTATCCTGTGATTAACTTGACCAAATGTTTCTATATTCCTGTTAATGAGGATCTGGTGATCAGGTCTAAGCTTGGGCACAGATCTGTAGCTGTATGTCTATATAACACAGTTTTTATGTCTTGGTGATTGAGGTCTTGTCCTCCTATCCCCTGTCTCTTTCTCTCTCTCCATTTCTTTTCCTCCTTGATAACACCTATCAGCTTTATCAAAATATTGACAATTCCAACTTCCACAGGTCACTCTGCCTCTATCTTTCATATCTCCTTTTCTCTGTCTTTCTTTGTGCCTGCCTTTCTCTGTCACTTTATCAATCTCTAATATGAATCTCTCTGTCCGTATCTGGCTGTCTGTCTTTCTCTATATATACATATAGAGAAATAGACAGAGAAAATATAGAGTCTGTCTTTCTCTCTGGCTGTCTTTTCCTATATCTGTGTCCCATTGTTTACTTTCCTCTTCTCTGTCTGTAACTCATTCTGTCTACTCTCTGTCTATGCCTGTCTGTCTCTCACAAACAGGGTATACAATAACACACAGAAATTTTGTGATCTAGGAACACATGTGGTGGAGGAACACATGTGGTGGTATAACACATGTGGTGGAGGAACACATGTGGTGCTGGCACACCTGGCACATTCCACACCTGGCACACCCAACATAACGTCACGTGGACTAAACCCACAACAGTAGGTGATATTAACGTTCCAACTCTGGGCCTAATGTGGTGTTCAACTTTAATTTACTTTCGTCAATGCAAATTTTTTTTTTAAAGCAGAACTTTTTTTTTAACGACTCAATGCAATTGAGGCTTTCATATATACACATTCATCTATTTTATCAAAAGACGGATGAATATTTTACTGATATGTATATATATTTTTCATAATGCCATTACAGTGTCTGAAAACTTGACGCCAATGCGGCCTGATTAAAAACTTGGCGGAATAATACACACTTTTATGGGTTTTAAAGTCGAAAAATACATTTATTAGTATACTGCTTGTTGTGTATAATGTATATCATACAGGAACATGTAACAAGGTGCAAACAAATTGTTTTGACAGGCTGTTGTGACTGGCTCGTTGTGTGCTGGAAAATAAAGTATATTTGTTAATTAAACCGCATTTTGATGAGAGTAAAGTAACAGCCAATCCGGTCCTACTTACGCGAACAGAAGGAACTTTTTCAGTGTCAGAGTAGTTAACAGATGGAATGCGTTAGGCAGTGATGTGGTGGAGGTTGACTCCATACACAGTTTCAAATGTAGATATGATAGAGCCCAATAGGCTCAGGAACCTGTACACCAGTTGATTGACAGTTGAGAGGCGGGACCAAAGAGCCAGAGCTCAACCCCCGCAAGCACAACTAGGTAAGTACATACACACACACTTAAAGCACTGTACTGCGCGCCATATAAGGGGAAAGTAGTGTAGTGTAGTGTAGTGTAGTGTAGTGTAGTGTAGTGTAGTGTAGTGTAGTGTAGTGTAAGATGACCTTCCTCAACACCACAACAATAGTCAACAGCTGTGTACCGTAAAACACACTATACATGCCGTGCTCGCGAACTTCCATACATAACAAGGTTAACTACCGGCAACTGTGAGGTAATTGCTTGAATCCATAATTACAGAAGCGAGCCGGTAGCCTATCGTTGGGTAATTCAGTACGAAACAATATTCATTAATTGGATAAGCTAAGATTCAGTAAAGACCTGAGTTAATATTGGCTTGGAAACAGAGTTTAGGTTGTGTAGCAAATTTCCCGGTGGTAATAGCAGTTGTGGGGATCGCTGGGTTGTTTCAAGCTTAGGTCAGACATATACACGAAAGAGCTTGGGTGGACATAAATAGGAGCTGCTTCGTATGGGCCAATACAGGCTCTTCTGTAGATGCCTCTGTTGTTAGGGAGCCGGTCGACCGAGCGGACAGCACGCTGGACTTGTGATCCTGTGGTCCCGGGTTCTATCCCGGGCGCCGGCGAGAAACAATGGGCAGAGTTTCTTTCACCCTATGCCCCTGTTACCTAGCAGTAAAATAGATACCTGGGTGTTAGTCAGCTGTCACGGGCTGCTTCCTGGGGGTGGAGGCTTGGTCGAGGACCGGGCCGCGGGGACACTAAAGCCCCGAAATCATCGCAAGATAACCTACTTATTTGTTTTACTTATTTCCCTCCCCCCCCCCCCACCACACACTAGTGGACTGCTTTCCTTTTCGTATACATACAATACTGGGCCATCTTGATTCCATAGGCACAAGAGGGACACCATTGTATTCCATAGGCACAAGAGGGACACCATTGTATTCCATAGAGCAGTAGAGCTTTCTCCAGTCCTGTACCATACTCTCACAAACACTGTGGAGCTCTATTAATTACACATACAATAGGGGATGCTGGACCAATTTCACACCTAATATGGGGTGCTATCTAAATTCCACACATGTGATGGGGATCGGTGTTTCCTCTTCATATGCAATACGGGGGCTTCGTCCCCCATCCCACACACAAATAACACCATCTCCTCCTCCCACACACACTAGCAGGAAATGATCTGAGCTAAAAGTGCACATTAATGGAAGCTGTTTACACAGAGGACGTCAAGCAACCTCCACACAACAGTGACGCTATTCCCCCATCACACATAATAAGGGAGCTCTGTCGCTATTCCACGCACACAATAGAGGGCGCTCTCATATTTCCATAGACAATTGGGGGCGCTGACCTCCTTCTACACATAGGGGGGGGGGGGCTCTACCCTTTCCAAGTACAAAACAGGAGGAGCTGTCTCTCTTTTTTTGTCTTGTATACATACTATTGGGGTACAGCCCCCCCCATGTATATACCAGGGGGGGGGGGGAGCGGCCACCTTCCCCCCACACTGGGGACGATGTTCCCTCCCCCACACATACACAATAGGAGGTGTCTAGCAATCTGTGCCGTCCCCCGCCTTATCCGTGTGTTTGTCTCCACACGTGTCTGCCTGTGTGTGTTTGTCTGTCTGTCAAGCTGTCTGTTCCTCCGTCTCCCTCCGCCCCTTCCTCCCTCAGTGTCACTTAAGATTTTGATCGGAGCATTAAGCTCTCTCTTGCCCTGTCGGCCTTGTCTTCCCTCTCTCTCTTGCGCTCTCTCTCTCTCTCTCTCTCTCTCTCTCTCTCTGTTGCGCTCTCTCTCTCTCTCTCTCTCTCTCTCTCTCTCTCTCTCTCTCTCTCTCTCTCTCTCTCTCTCTCTCTCTCTCTCTCTCTCTCTCTCTCTCTCTCTCTCTTGCTCTCTCTCTCTCTCTCTCTCTCTCTCTCTCTCTCTCTCTCTCTCTCTCTCTCTCTCTGTCTCTCTCTCTCTCTCTCTCTCTTGCGCTCTCTCTCTCTCTCTCTTGCGCTCTCTCTCTCTCTCTCTCTTGCGCTCTCTCTCTCTCTCTCTCTCTCTCTCTCTCTCTCTCTCTCTCTCTCTCTCCTCCACACTACCAGTCCGGGGCATGACTGGGTTTAATTATTTCTATACAAGTGGAGACTACCACTATCACGGGTGGGCGGAGGTGCTGGGAGTGACCACTAGGAGGTGACCACTTGAGCTGAGACCACTAGAAGGTCACTAGGAGACCACTAGGAGGTCACTAGGAGACCACTAGGAGGTCACTAGGAGACCACTAGGAGGTCACCACTTGAGCTGAGACCACTAGGAGGTCACTAGGAGACCACTAGGAGGTCACTAGGAGACCACTAGGAGGTCACTAGGAGACCACTAGGAGGTCACTAGGAGACCACTTGAGGTCACGTCCTCCTCACACTAAAAGTTATGGACATCGTTTCCCCTCACTACGGGGGGGGGGGATAATTTTTTTTTTTAATTATCAATGGAAAGCGCCAAGCCATTACGACTTTATAGCACTGAGAAGGGGACAGGATAAGGATTTGGGATGGGACGGGGGGAAGGAATGGTGCCCCAACTACTTGGACGGTCGGGGATTGAACGCCGACCTGCGTGAGGCGAGACCGTCGCTCTACCGTCCAGTCAAAGTGGCTGGGTGGGGGGGGGGATAGTGAATATTTAAACTACAGACTGGGCGAACTAACATCAGTCAGGCTGTTGAGAGGGCGCTAAGAAGCCAATTTAATAATTTTTTACGGGGAAACAACGTGCTGTTTAATATAAGATTGTCGTGATTTTCAAATACTTGATTACTTTTTCGTTAATTAAGGTGACAATTAGAAGCAAACCAAAATATAGATGTTTTATACAGAGATTAAAAACAAATTTGTTGATTAATATGATCATATGATCAATATTTTCTGCCCGAAACGCTTTGCGTAATAGTGGCTTTAGGCATTGTATGTACTAGCTCTATCTATAAATCCATCAACTTTTGTATCTTACCTTGTATGTATGTACCTTACCTGAATAAACATTTATTTATTTATTATTATTGTTATTTATATGGTTATAGTTCTTTAAATGATGTCTTAGGGAATACCGGGTAAAACATAAAGGTTTCTTGATTTTGAGCAAACAGATGGTAAACAGTGTTATTAAATCCAACAAAATCTAGCTTAAATAAAGTAGTAAACTCCGTCACTACACAGTCCTCACTGTATTAGTCTTCCTCGTGTCCACAGATGACCCGGGACACGAACACAACGACCTGCCAGTCCTCGCTCACCTCCACACATGTGGAATTTGGTGATGATTATACCTGGTTGATTACCTGGTTGATGGGGTTCTGGCAGTTCTTCTACTCCCCAAGTCCGACCCGAGGCCAAACTTGACTTTTGAGAGTTTGGTCCACCAGGTTGTTGCTTGGAGCGGCCCCCAGGCCCACGTATACACCACAGCCCGGTTGGTCCGACACTCGTTGAAGGAAACAATCTAGTTTCCTCTTGAAGATGTCCACGGTTGTTCCTGCAATATTTCTTATGCTCGCTGGGAGTATGTTGAACAACCGCGGACCTCTGATGTTTATACAGTGGTCTCTGATTTACAAGAAGGAAACAGTTTGCCTTGTAACATGAGAATTATCTGTGAAAGACCCAACAGAACTACACCCACATATTAACAGTAAGACCACTCCAGTGTTGAGGCCACATGTGGTCTCACCAGGCCAGTCGCCGGTCTCATACACCGGAACCGGTCGGCCGAGCGGACAGCGCACTGGACTTGTGATCCTGTGGTCCTGGGTTCGATCCCAGGCGCCGGCGAGAAACAATGGGCAGAGTTTCTTTCACCCTATGCCCCTGTTACCTAGCAGTAAAATAGGTACCTGGGTGTTAGTCAGCTGTCACGGGCTGCTTCCTGGGGGTGGAGGCCTGGTCGAGGACCGGGCCGCGGGGACACTAAAAGCCCCGAAATCATCTCAAGATAACCTCAAGGTAACCTCAGGGCCAACTACAGCGGGTCCAGACTACAGTTGCTCCTCTGGTTCACCACTTTGCCAAGAATGTTGATAAATCTTGAGGTTATCTTGAGATGATTTCGGGGCTTTTAGTGTCCCCGCGGCCCGGTCCTCGACCAGGCCTCCACCCCCAGGAAGCAGCCCGTGACAGCTGACTAACACCCAGGTACCTATTTTACTGCTAGGTAACAGGGGCATAGGGTGAAAGAAACTCTGCCCATTGTTTCTCGCCGGCGCCTGGGATCGAACCCAGGACCACAGGATCACAAGTCCCGCGTGCTGTCCGCTCGGCCGACCGGCTCCCTGGTGATAAATAAATATTTATCATTTAAATATCAAATATTTATAAATGCTGATAAATATTTGATAAATGACAGGGCGGGCCGGGACAGCGGTGGCTGCAGATGAAGGCGAAGTGTTACTTCTTGTAAGGTTCTGTGACGGCCTCAGACCGAGGAGGGAAGACGTGTATCTTAGTGCTGTTAGTGCCTTGGCTCCCTTGCTTGCTAGTTTCCGCAGGTTGGTCCTCCTGGTCCACTGAAGGGTCAAACTTTGTCCCTAACATGTCAATGTACTCAGTGAGCGGTAAGTCTGTCACACTGCAACCCGTTCTCGCACTTGTTTTCTGTCAATATTGGCTTATTTAATTAGTGCATATGTGACATACTAATTGATTGTGAATATTTTAGTTTACCTTGAAAAGCTTCATAGAAAACACCGACCTCACCTAACTTTCTTAGTATGTTAAGATAAGCATCTTATTGCTTCATATTTACAATTATTACTTAACCTATCAACGGTATACTTTCGGTATACAACGACACTTTCCCTTCTGTCTGTACCAGTTGCAATATCATGCTGTCTTGTAATGGTCTGTGGCTGTGTTGTCAATGTTGCACGTGATACCTGCCAGTTACTCCTGGTACACACTGCTGCATGTTGGTATTAACGATTTCTGTAGTAGTTGACATTTCCTATTATCATCGACACAGGCCTGAGCTTCAGGAAGGAGGAGTAATAGGTCGTTGACGTGATGGCTGAACCACCACTACTCTGCGGTACGGTGACGCCTATTCAGTGGCTTTCAGATTCTGGATACACTGCGAGCAGCCGCGTCCAACAGCCTGGTTGATCAGTCCGGCAACCAGGACGCCTGGTCGACGACCGGGCCGCGGGGACGCTAAGCCCCGGAAGCACCTCAAGGTAACCTCAAGGTATATATCCAGTGGATATATCAGTGGCTGGATACACTGTGTTATTACTGTGTAAACTCATAATACATATGATATAATAGGTTAGCTACTGGTTTGAACGGTGTGTGTACTTACCTAGTTGTATTTGCGGGGGTTGAGCTTCGGCTCGTTGGTCCCGCCTCTCAACTATAAAACTAAACACAAATTATAACTCAACGACTCTGATAATAAAATGATCAAGAAAGAAAACAAGTTATATTACCAAACTCCATTCATAGGGCGAGTTGTGACAAGGATGAAAGGTTTGGGATGTAAGTTGGGAGAGTTGTAACCACTTGTGGGAGTTGTTGTGAGTGGAAGAGACGCCCAGTGACTGGAACACACGTCGCCAGCCACTCACAGTTATGAGGCCCTCACAGTTATGAGGCCCTCACAGTTATGAGACCCTCACAGTTACGAGGCCCTCACAGTTATGAGACCCTCACAGTTATGAGACCCTCACAGTTATGAGACCCTCACAGTTATGAGACCCTCACAGTTATGAGGCCCTCACAGTTATGAGACCCTCACAGTTATGAGACCCTCACAGTTATGAGACCCTCACAGTTATGAGGCCCTCACAGTTATGAGGCCCTCACAGTTATGAGGCCCTCACAGTTATGAGGCCCTCACAGTTATGAGACCCTCACAGTTATGAGACCCTCACAGTTATGAGGCCCTCACAGTTATGAGACCCTCACAGTTATGAGGCCCTCACAGTTATGAGGCTGACGTTATGAGGCCCTCACAGTTATGAGGCCCTCACAGTTATGAGACCCTCACAGTTATGAGGCCCTCACAGTTATGAGACCCTCACAGTTATGAGACCCTCACAGTTATGAGGCTGACTGTTATGTGAGAGTGGTAACGAGTCTTGCTTGATCATCCGGAAGTGGATTGGGCAAGCATCCTGCCAATGAGGCGCGGAGGATGTCCCACACGTGGCTTCTCTGTCTGTCTGTCTGTCTGGCTTTTACTGTATTTTTCATCCAACTCCTCAAGTGGAAAAGTGGCGCGCCTTTGTTAAGAAACGATTGCCTTCGTTATCCAAGCGTCAGCCTCGGGTTAAGAGCGGATGTCTCTGTTATCCCAGCCTCTCCCTCTCACCCCTTCTTTATCTCCCGTCCTTACCTGTCTTGCTTTACTCTCTTGTTTGTCTTAGTTGGACTTACACAGTCATATATCTATCGTCCCCCCCCCTCGGTCTGTCCCCGGGGGAGGGGTCTCCTTGGCATGTTATCTTGAGGTTATCTTGAGATGATTTCGGGGCTTTTTAGTGTCCCCGCGGCCCGGTCCTCGACCAGGCCTCCACCCCCAGGAAGCAGCCCGTGACAGCTGACTAACACCCAGGTACCTATTTACTGCTAGGTAACAGGGGCATAGGGTGAAAGAAACTCTGCCCATTGTTTCTCGCCGGCGCCTGGGATCGAACCCAGGACCGACCGGCTCCCATGTTGTTTATATTTTTTGTTTGTTTGTTTCTCATCTGGTCACAGCTTGTCTCTCATGTGTTCCTGCTGTAGCTGTGGTGGTCATTTCTCTTCTTTTACTGCTAGGTAACAGGGGCATCAGGGTGTAAGAAGCTCTGCCCATTTTTGTCTCCGCCTCCACCGGGGATCGAACCCGGAACCTCAGGACTATGAATCCGAAGCGCTGTCCACTCAGCTGTCGGCTTCCCCACCTTAGCCTGCAACCCGTTCTCGCACTTTCTTACAGTCGATATTGACTTATTAAATAAGTGCATATGTGACATACAAATTTATTGTGAATATTTTAGTTTACCTTGAAAAGCTTCATAGAAAACACCGACCTTACCTAACCTTCTTAGTATGTTAAGATAAGCATCTTATTGCTTCGTAATTACGATTATTACTTAACCTATACCTATAATAGGTTACGTAATAATTGTAATTACGAAGCAATAAGATGCTTATCTTAACATACTAAGAAGGTTAGGTAAGGTCAGTGTTTTCTATGAAGCTTTTCAAGGTAAACTAAAATATTCACAATAAGTTAGTCTGTCACATATGCACGTATTTAATAAGTCAATATTGACTATACGAAAGTGCGAGAACGGGTTGTAGCCTGTGTATCAGGGGGAGTAGATAGGCCTCTGCTTCAGTGTGGCACTGAGGCCTGCTGGAGGCCGCGGCCCTCAGTGCCTTGAAGCACTTGGAGTGCCTCCTTATCATATCAAAACATTCGGCACTAATGACTGAGAAGATAATGGAGGAGTTGGTGTACACCGAGACCTTGAGCGGCCGTTCACGTTTATCATTATGATCAACTTTTAATTTGTTTAAGAATGATAGAGGAGAGGCTACTTAGTAAAGTCAATTTTATTCAGGAAAGTACATAGTTGATTTACAAACATAATGTTGCATTTATAGATAGAGTTAGTACATATAATATCTAAAGCCACTAATACGCACAGCGTGTCGGGAATATTGCTTCATAATCACCTCAAGTCACGCTAAATACCACCAAAATTTGACATTATTACTGCAAAATCATATTTTTTTCTCTAAAGTAATTTCTTAAGGCATTAATCTTATTTGATAAGATCCTCGTCACCTCTGGTGCTACAAGTAGTGTAACAAGAGAGGTGAAGTGTAGAACTAAACTGAGAGTCATAAAGTTTGCCTAAGTTTGATACAGTCAACTTGGAAGCTGTCAAGTGTACCAGGAGCTCCCCATCTTGACAGTGTTGTTGAATATGATGACATGCTCAGGCGCAAGTGCTTGACATTGATTAATCATCTGTCGTAAAATATAGCTCAGGGCTCTAGCATTCATCAAGCTAGCATTCATCAAGCTAGCATTCATCAAGCTAGCATTCATCAAGTATATATGCAACCACGTACCAAACCTGTTCATCTTTGTTTTATTCATAGCGGATATGTTTACAATTATTATTCATTTACGAGCTTGTAAACTTCACAACCCAAAGATATTATTGTTGTATACAACACTGCCGCTCTGGGGTTATCTTCTTGAGTTATCTTGAGATGATTTCGGGCCTTTAGTGTCCCCGCGGCCCGGTCCTCGACCAGGCCTCCACCCCCAGGAAGCAGCCCGTGACAGCAGACTAACACCCAGGTACCTATTTTTACTGCTAGGTAACAGGGGCATAAGGTGAAAGAAACTCTGCCCATTCTTTCTCGCCGGCGCCCGGGATCGAACCCGGGACCACAGGATCCCAAGTCCAGCGTGCTGTCCGCTCGGCTCCAAGTTTAAGCACCGGGGTGCTTAAACTGTTTAATACACGTAAACACTGCAGCCAGGACTGAGCATCGTTGCACAGGCTCGTGTGTGTGCAGGAGTGAGTGCAAGACGACTCCTGACCCAAGAGTCAAGCAACATCATGTCACCAACATTATCCGAGGGTGCCGGTCGGCCGAGCGGACAGCACGCTGGACTTGTGGTCCTGGGTTCGATCCCAGGCGCCTGCGAGAAACAATGGGCAGAGTTTCTTTCACCCTATGCCCCTGTTACCTAGCCACGGGCTGCTTCCTGGGGGTGGAGGCCTGGTCGAGGACCGGGCCGCGGGGACACTAAAGCCCCGAAATAATCTCAAGATAACCTCAAGAAGATATCTCAAGATACAACACAGAGACAAACGTGAACAAGTTCCTAAATAACAACCATACTTTTTCCCTCTTAAAACCTTTACTCTTCTCTACTGAGTTTATTAATACAAATAATAAACATAAAGTATTAGAATTAGAAACATAATTCGTAAGAATTGTACAAATCTTGTAAATTTGTAAATTTGTAAATCTTGTAAAATTGTAAATCTTGTAAATCTTGAAACTTGTACAAATCTTAACAATTCTGGCCGGACTGAACAAGTGTACAGCAGTTTCATTCAAACATTTTTTTTACGCAAATTTAAGACATGTAACTTATAACTTGAGAGGCGAAGGGTCGACGTGTGTGGCCGTCTTGGGCCACTGTAAGTTGTCCCTTCTTTAGTCTCCAAGGACTAGATTCACGAAGCAGTTACGCAAGCACTTATGAACCTGAACACCTTTTCTCAGTCTTTAGCGGCTTTGTTTACAATTATTAAACGATTAATGAGCTCCGAAGCACCAGGAGGCTGTTTATAACAATAACAACAGCTGATTGGCAAGTTTTCAGCCTTGTAAACTGTTTAATAAATGTAACCAAAGCCGTCAAATATTGAGGAAAGATTTACACGTTCGTAAGTACTTTCGTAACTGCTTCGTGAATCTGGTCGCAGACGTGTGGGTTGGTTGTCTAGTTGTCGGCCACACTATTGTGATTGTCTGTCAACTATCATTGTGACGATGTTGATGCCATCTGTGGAGTGCACCCAACCTTAATTCTTTAGTGGAGGTGATAATGCCAACGCCATCTGTGGAGCGCACCCGCCCCCATTTTAAGTTTCCCGGTGGAAGGCTGTGGTCGTATGTGATCCCTGTGTAGTTTCTGTCCTGCTAATAACGTTTTCAGTCCGGAGAAGTAATGCGGATTGTATGGTGGTGGTCAGGAATCAGTTCACCCCGGGCGGCCCTGAACCAAGAAGTGTTCCAGGGGAACAAGTGAGCGAGTTGGTGTAGAGTGTTATCTGTCTGTAGTACTTAGTGAAGTATTGGTGATTGGACCGACGTATCCCGGCATGGCCAAGTTGCGAGATGGAAATCCTGTCCGTCTGTTAATGTTTGTTATAAACCTGCGAGGAAGTCTGTCAGTGTTGCTGGGGACCCGGAGTGGTGTTCCGGCGCCGTGACGATACTGTGTACGACTGGTCCGTGATCTACCGAGAACGGTGAACGCGCCGGCACAAGACCACTGAGAAGAAGACAAGTGGTGAAGGAGGAGAAGGCAGCAACTGTGAGTTTGAATTTTTCGTCTTATATAGCGGTCACCTGAGGCTCGCGTTAGTGATCCTGACTCAGTTAGGTCTATAGTAATAACATAGGGAATAACTATGTGAGTTATTTCCCCTTAGGCGCATCTCAACTGGCACAAAATATGTTTATTTCTTGTAACCAGCAGCTTAGGAGTTGTATTATGCCAAATATGTATGTTCAAGGCATTATGGTATTTGACCAAATCCAGAACATTCGAGAATATGACGACGATGGACTGTGTACAAGCGGAAGAGGGGTGACGTCATCGGCAGCCAATGAGGAGAGGGTGGGCTGGGGCGTGGCCAGTGGAGGAGCTCAGCGATTGGTCTATACCTCACTGGACCGTTGGGTAGGAAGGGAGACTGAAGCGTTTCAAATGTCCGGCGACTTTTCTATTGGATTTGTCCTACAATAGTTGCAGACCGGCGGCTCGTGGACTTGAGAGTAGAGAGGCAAGTTGGCGGGAGATTGAAGAATGGACACAGCCTGTCCGACCACCCCAGGACAGGCGTTGAGGAGGCTGACGTGCTGGGGGGGGGGAGGCTGACATGCTGGGGTGGGGGGAGGCTGACATGCTGGGGTGGGGGGGGGGCTGACGTGCTGGGGTGGGGGGAGGCTGACATGCTGGGGTGGGGGGAGGCATTTGGGGACCCACATTTTGTATTTTATTTTATTAATACATATACAATAGTTCTGAGGTTCTCGTACAGCCGCCAGCACACGTAGCGTATAAGGCAGGTCCTTAGTCTTAATTTTCCCCGGAATACGACCCGCCAAATCGTTTAACAACCAGGTACCCATCCACTGCCGGGTGATCAGAGGTGTACAGTTAAGGATTGGCGCCTAGTCAATCCTCCCCGGCCAGGATACGAATCCAGGGCAAGTTGTTCGCGAAGCTCGGGGCGAGTGTGTAACCACTGCGCCACGGGGACTGCAATTAAGTGTGTACTCGTAGGAAAGGAAGCAGTTGAGGTGCACTAACAAGGAGGATGTGTATTGGAGGCCTACGTCTCGAGTCACAGCTCGAGGAGGTGAACGAGGGGGAGCGTGAGGGGGGGGGCGAACACCCCCCCCCCTGCTACGTCCAACAGACGCACGCCAAGCCCGTCCCCCTATGGTCCCCAACGTCAAGAAACTGTCGTACTAAGGTGCCCTTATTCTAACCAACCAGAGGACCCAAAACAGAAAACGGGACAGTATGTCAATTATGCGAGCGGCGACCATTTTGTAGTGCGACAATTGTTGGCTTTAGGTAAGAGTATACGTCAAAATGCGACGCGCTATCTTGTTGAACTACAAGAGTCCAGGAGGCTTCAAGGAGAGATCCTTTCTGTGTTACTG
Source organism: Procambarus clarkii (assembly GCF_040958095.1). NCBI lineage: Eukaryota > Metazoa > Arthropoda > Malacostraca > Decapoda > Cambaridae > Procambarus > Procambarus clarkii. Next base: position 29,014,574 of record NC_091167.1, read on the forward strand.
AGCTCGGTGACCGCGAGCAACGGTGACCGCGAGCAACAGTGACCGCGAGCAACAGTGCTTAATACCATTCGGTGACATTTATTGATCCCACCGAGAAGCTGTGCCGCGGGTGCCAATTGATGATGATGAAGATTAAGCCACCCAAAAGGTGGCACGGGCATGAATAGCCCGTAAGTGGTGACCCTTTTGAGCCATTACCAGTATCAAGAGCTGATACTGGAGATCTGTGGAGGTGCGACTGCACCCTGCGTGACGGGAGATGTCTCCCGATGCCGCGGGTGCCAACGGCAGCAGGAATATATAAAGCTTTAGGGCGGTTACCGTCAGAGTAAGTAGCGGCGTGTCCCTTGGCGGCCGCGGTGACACTGAGCTTAGTGTCGGTGGGGGCGGCTTTATAAGTCTTCCCGCCAACCCTTCCAATGTTACTGAGAGTAGGAATATTTTATCACGCATTCTTATACCAGTTTATAGGAGTCTGTCCTGTTAGTCCAGCATAGTCATAGTTTTGAGCCGGTCGGCCGAGCGGACAGCACGCGGGACTTGTGATCCTGTGGTCCTGGGTTCGATCCCAGGCGCCGGCGAGAAACAATGGGCAGAGTTTCTTTCACCCTATGCCCCTGTTTCCTAGCAGTAAATTAGGTACCTGGGTGTTAGTCAGCTGTCACGGGCTGCTTCATGGGGGTGGAGGCCTGGTCGAGAACCGGGCCGCGGGGACACTAAAAGCCCCGAAATCATCTCAAGATAACCTCAAGATAGTCATAGACGCAGCACGAAATTGACATAATGTCCCGTTTTCTGTTCGAGGGGCATCTGGTAAGTTAGGATAAGGCACTTTAGTAGGACAGTTTGTTGACGTTGGGAATGCTGGCGAGAACGGCCCGCATCGCCATTTATTGTCACTCTAACAGTCCAGGGACCAGATTCACGTAGCAGTTACGCAAGCACTTACGAACGTGTACATCTTTCCTCAATCTTTGACGGCTTTGGTTACATTTATTTAAACAGTTTACAAGCATGAAAACTTCCCATTCAGCTGTTGTTATTATTATAAAGTTTCCTGGTGCTTCGGAGCTCATTAACTGTTTAATAATTGGAAACAAAGCCGCCAAAGACTGAGAAAAGCAGTACAGGTTCATAAGCATTTGCGTAACTGCTTCGTGCATCTGGCCACTAGGATATATCCTGTGAACCAAAATGTATCACAATATTTGTGTTAAACAGGGACATTACTATTACTTATTTGTGTTAGTTACTTAAGCACAGAGTTCAATCTTAATATATCTCTGTTATCAGATGATTAATTTAAGAAAACGAATGAAAACACTTGAGACAAATGAAGATTATAAGATACTTCAAGATGACTTAGAAAAGCTGCCGAATTGGTCCGAGGAATGGCTACTATAGTTCAACACAAACAAGTGTAAAGTGATGGAAGCGGGAACAGGTGGCAGTATTTTAGATGGACAGTACACAGTGAAGAGAAAGTACCTCCCTGTAATGGTTAAAGAAAAGAGGAGTGGATATAACACCAACCCTAACTCTAGAGCCTCGTATAACTAGGACAATATCACCATCACACTCTATAATGACAAAGGTCACAACATCATACAGAAATCTAAATAATGAAGCATTTAGATCAGTGTGCAGTATACAACCAACGTGAGACGAGTAGTACAGTATGCAGCCCCATCGTGGAGCCCCTTCTCAAATACCCAAAAAAAGAAGGCTTGGAAAGGATCAGAAGGTTGCAGTGAGGCTGCGAGCAGCCGCGTCCAACAGCCTGGTTGATCAGTCCAGCAACCAGGAGGCCTGGTCGACGAGAAAGACTGAAAGAAACAAACCTGGCGTCGCTAGAACAAAGGAAAGAAATATGTTTATGATAGAGACAAAAAGTTCCATAGTGGGATGGACAGAGATGAGAAATGAGATGTTGACCAGACCACACACTAGAAATTGAAGGGACGACGACGTTTCGGTCCGTCCTGGACCATTCTCAAGTCGATTATGATGAGGACAGGTAGGGACAGGCATTAAATAGGCAAGAGAGAGCTGAGGAGGAAAGTCAGGTGTAGGGGATAGTAGTAATGAGAACTGCAGCAGGCCTATTGGCCCATACGAGGCAGCTCCTATTATGAGATGTTCAAAATGAATACAATTACAACAAGAGGGTTTGGATGCACGCTTGAGAAATAGTCGAGTTAGAGATGTTAGAAAGTTTTCTATTAGCGTAAGAATAGTGGGACAATTAATTGATCTGAAGGAGCGGGTTGTTAGAGCGAACTCGACTCATAATTTCAAAAGTGGTTATTGATCGAGGAAAAGTCAGGAGTCATTGTGTTAGCCAACTAGCGGCTAGAAATTTGGGGTCGATGACCGAAAGCTCGATCGTGCAGGCACAAGCAGGTGCATACACACACACACACACACACTTCACCTGCACCTCACGACACTGGAAGACAGAAGGGTAAGGGGAGACATGATCACTACCTACAAAATTCTCAAGAGGAATTGACAGGGTAGATAAAGATAAACTGTTTAACACGGGTGGTACGCAAACAAGGGGACACAGGTGGAAACTGAGTATCCACATGAGCCACAGGGACGTTAGAAAGAACTTTTTCAGTGTCAGAGTAGTTAACAGATGGAATGCATTAGGCAGTGATGTGGTGGAGGCTGACTCCATACACAGCTTCAAGTGTAGATATGATAGAGCCCAGTAGGCTCAGGAATCTGTACACCAGTTGATTGACGGTTGAGAGGCGGGACCAAAGAGCCAGAGCTCAACCCCCGCAAGCACAACTAGGTGAGTACACACACACACACTTTCTCCACAGACTCAAACAAAAACACGGAAAAAACACAGACTCATCCTGCGCCAACCCGGGACGATTGGGGTTTAATTCCTAACTGTTCATCCTCTATGACCGCTCCACGAGTCGTGTTCCAGAGAGAGAGAGAGAGAGAGAGAGAGAGGGAGAGAGAGAGGAGGGAGGGGAGAGAGATAAAGAGATATGGAGAGCCACTGGCAATAACACATTGTAAAAACATAGTGTTATCGAGACGGTAAATCCTTCACATCTCTGCTCAAACTCCAGCCAGAGAGAAACATATAAATTATATCAACTTTTTAAATGCACGAGCGAGACCAAGTAAGAAGAAATCCTAAAACCTTTTATAACCTCTGTGAGGAAATTTTATCTTTCAACTTTTTACAAGTAACTTCCTCAATATAAGTAGCACCTCCCCCCCCTTCTCTGGGGCTCCCTGAATCTTTAACCATGATCAGATTACTCGTTAAACAGCTAATGTTAATTTTCACCCTCCCTCCCTATCTCCCTCCCTTCCTACCTCACTCCCTCCCTTATCCCCTCCCTCCCTACCTCCCTTCCTACCTCACTCCCTACCGCCTTCTCTCCCTTCCACCCCACTTCCCTCTCTCCCTCCCTGCCTCCTGCCCTCCTCTTTACCAATCATGGCGCAGTTATTGGTGTCTCGTTTTGTCAGTGTTTGTCTGTGTGTGAAATGCGGGTGTTTGTGCTGCCGGAGGAGAGGGCTCCACTCACCCGGGTGTGTGTACTCGTCTAGTTGTGCTTACGGGGGTTGGGCTCTGGCTCTTTGGTCCCGCCTCTCAACTGTCAATCAACTGGTGTACAGATTCCTGAGCCTACTGGGCTCTATCATATCTACACTTGAAACTGTGTATGGAGTCAGCCTCCACCACATCACTGCCTAATGCATTCCATCTGTTAACTACTCTGACACTGGAAAAGTTCTTTCTAACGTCCCTGTGGCTCATTTGGGTACTCAGTCTCCACCTGTGTCCCGTTGTTCTCGTACCACCCGTGATAAGCAGTTTATCCTTATCTATCCTATCAATTACTCTAAAAATTTGGTAGGTCGTGATCATGTCTTCCCTTACTCTTCTGTCTTCCAGTGTCATGAGGTGCATTTCCCGTAGCCTTTCGTTGTAACTCATGCCTCTTAGTTCTGGGACTAGCCTAGTGGCATATCTCTGAACTTTTTCCAGCTTCGTCTAGTGCTTGACAAGGTACAGTGTGTGTGTGTGTGTGTGTGTATTGTTTATAATGGCTACACCAACTTACTGACGAGTGGTGTCTACCACACACCAACCCTGCACCACACACCACCACTACACCAACCCTGCACCACACACCACCACTACACCAACCCTGCACCACACACCACCACTACACCAACCCTGCACCACACACCGCCACTACACCAACCCTGCACCACGGGGGGCCTCGTAGCCTGGTGGATAGCACGCAGGACTCGTAATTCTGTGGCGCGGGTTCGATTCCCGCACGAGGCAGAAACAAATGGGCAAAGTTTCTTTCATCCTAAGTGCCCCTGTTACCTAGCAGTAAATAGGTACCTGGGAGTTAGTCAGCTGTCACGGGCTGCTTCCTGGGGTGTGTGTGTGTGGTGTGGAAAAAAAAAAGTAGTTAGTAAACAGTTGATTGACAGTTGAGAGGCGGGCCGAAAGAGCAAAGCTCAACCCCCGCAAAAACACAACTAGTAAACACAACTAGTAAACACAACTAGTAAACACAACTAGTAAACACACGCTCCACCTCCATCATACATGAACCTGTAATTCCATTACCACAAAATAACAAACTATTTCCTCCCATCGAAACACAAATAACATTAATTAAACAAAATTCTCCTCACAAATTGCATTTTTTTGCGCGCTAGCCTCTACGGTGGGGGGGTACTGGGGGGGGGGGGTACTGTGGGGGGGTACTGTGGGGGGTACTCCCCTACCAGGACGAGTCCACACCGAAAATCTCCATCTGCCGGTGGCTCTCGCCTTCAGTCACCCCGTGACCCCGGCAAAGTGTGCATGCGTCGCTCCTGCCTTCATAATATCAATTCACTTTTAACTCATTATATCACTTCATTATCTCCACAAATTATATAATCTACATTTATAAAGACTATACAAGATCGCTGGGCACACGATCTCACTGCAACAAGCAACAGATGACTGTTTACTAAGCTCTTACTGCAAGATATAGTGACAGCGACGCTCGTAGCACGACGTCCAAATATGGCGCCCTGCTAAGTGGCCCACACAACTCTCTTTTAACTGCCACTAATCGGCTCCTCTCAATTTAGACCTGCGTGAGAAGGTCACTGGGACAGGTGCCAATCAGGTACACCTCCCCACACAATCCTCTTGTAGGATTCCCCAGCGTCGTTCCTCAGGGCGCGACCACCCACCAGTCTTCAGGTCGACACTACTCGTTGTCAATATTTAAGAGATGCGTCACTAATCGCCGTCCTACAGCTTCACTCACGAAGCTTCTCTCGAATTCTTCTCCATAAGCCACAAATAATTGTCTTCCGACGTGCGTCCTTCTCTTCAGGCTTTCTCACCACAAGTGATATCTTATTAAGACCTTTGCACACGACGACATAGTTTCTGCACACGGGCCGTCGCATACAGCCGACCTCTCACCTCCAAGTGTCATCCAAGATGCTCATCCGTGACTCATCTCCTCCTTGGTCGCATCTAATGACGGCTGCTGAATTAATTCATGTCCCAGACTCCTGACTATGGTCAGGTGAGGTATACCTCTCAGTGAGGCAGACCTACATCATGAGGCTACATGGCGGGTCATAACAATGAACACAGTAAACTCCCAATAGAGGCTGTCACAGGTTGAGAGAGGGAGGGAGATAGAGGGAGGGAGGAAGGAGAGAGGAATGTAGAAGAAGGCTGCCACAGGTTGAGAGAGATAGAGGGAGAGGAATGTAGAAGGAGGCTGCCACAGTGGCATCCCTTCTCTCCCTCCATCTCACTCTGTCACCCTCTTCTCCTCAATGTCTGGAGCGCCCTGAGTCTTTCTTCCCTCTTGTCTCATCCGTCTTCATATCCTCGTCTTCCCCAGAGTCCTTCTCATGGCCAGCTTTTCCTTTCCTCTTCAAACTTATTGCATTTCCTTTTCTTTAAAGTTTTTTGTTTGTTTTCAATCTCAATTCGGACGGTTCAATCTGCACCTGTCATCCACCCGACACACTATCTATAGTTACTGTGTGTAAAGTAAGTACTTTTGCTCCCTGAGAAGTCCACTTTGTGTGCTATAAATTTGTTAGAAGGATCGAGAAAAAAGGCAATGAAACCTTAACTTTTTCCTAGGCCAAGGTGCCTAGAAAAAGGCACCTTGGCACCACCTACATGTACTAACTTGAGCCTAAGATTATGTATATGTTTCTCCAGGAACTTTATTTAGGCCCAGGAGAGGGAAGGTTATGTTTATGGTTGCTTTATTGTTAGGAGAGGCCTCTATACTCCACCAGTCTCAACATTCACACCAGTCTTGAAGGTACTGATGGTACCAACAGTCTCCAATTGTGTTCCCGAAGGTACCAACTGTCTGTTGTTATCTTCCTGAAGGTACCAACTGTCTCAAATGGTATTACACAAGCATTTGTCGCTGTGTTTAAGGAGCTCAGAAGTAGTGCTCCTTCAGGAACCAGTCACCTGAGGTAAAGAAGATTAGAATATAAAAATAATACAAGACACTGAGGAAGGCCACTAGCCTTAGTGAGGCGGCTCACGTTGATACTGAGGCACGCCTACCACCACACACACACACGTCCAACCCTCTCTGGAAACACTCCAATGAGCCCACACCTGCCATTGCAACTATATTACACAAAGGTGATTTCTCATTCCATACCTGCTCAGTTTGCATCCATTGTACCACGCTGTATTGATACAGTCGGTTAGTAGGGAAGCCGGTCGGCCGAGCGGACAGCACACTGAACTTGTGATCCTGTGGTCCCGGGGTCGATCCCAGGCGCCGGCGAGAAACAATGGGCAGAGTTTCTTTCACCTTATGCCCCTGTTACCTAGCAGTAAAATAGGTACCTGGGAGTTAGTCAGCTGTCACGGGCTGCTTCCTGGGGGTGGAGGCCTGGTCGAGGACCGGGCCGCGGGGACACTAAAAAAAGCCCCGAAATCATCTCAAAATAACCTCAAGATACCACTTGCATTTCTCAGTCATGTACTCATCTTTCCACTACTTTTGAACTTTTCAGAGACAACAAATTTATATTTCTTATTTTCTCTTTTCAACTTTGTCACTTTCCTGCACCAAATTCCCTTGAATCCATATACATTCGAAAGCACGGTGACCAAAACGGAACCGGATAATTCCAATGGTTCCCAACAAGGGCTAAGGAAAGCTGGAGGACATGGCCAAACGTCTCCCTGTTAGTGCCCCCGGACAAGTGGGCCCGTATCCAACCTGCTCTTTCTCGAGCAGCTATTCATTGGATTCTTGGCTCAAGATTTCTACAAGTTACAACTGCCAGATCTCCCTTCTGTTCAGAGGTGGTAACCTTGAGGTTAAGCTTATATCCAGTAGCACCACTAACAGTATCCAGCCTTAGAACGCTGCACGTGTCAATGTCATTTATCAGTTCTTTGTCCATCCTAGAAGCTCATCTAAATAATCTTTTAGAAGATTACAATCGACTTGAGAATGGTCCAGGACGGACCGAAACGTCGTCGTCTCTTCACCTTCTAGTGTGTGGTCTGGTCAACATACTTTAGCCACGTTATTGTGACTCATCGCCTGCAATCTTTTAGAAATTATTTAGTCTTCCCCTGAATACATTTCACGCGCAATCCCTGCATCATCCGCAAGATTGCCAATGTTTCTGGCAGATCTCACACCCGAATGACCGATCAATCTGCTAACAGAACAGGTCCTAGAAACGATTCCTGGCGTACTCCACTTGCAATGGTTTCACATTTCTGTCTCAGTCGCCTCTATTCTGACCTGCATTAAAATGAGCGTCCAGACCTATTATGAGTCTCTCGTGAGACACAGCATCTTACCAAAGTCCAGAGACACAGCATCTTACCAAAGTCCAGAGACACAATGTGACAATAATCTGTGCCACCATCAACCGTCCCATACACGCTGGAAGAGAACGACCGAAGACGAGCGCCCCGCAGCAGTGGAGCCCAGATGCCTACACGCAGATGGTCGCTGCTGTTGTCGACTCAAACAATAATCCTCCAACACTCACAACTATTCATGACGGTGCTCGACTTCAGTGACCTATCAGACATGACGATCAAGGGCTCACTGAGCTCCTCCTGACCCCAGCTGACCAAGGACGCCAGCAAATACTTCGTCCAGTCTCGGTGACTTGATGGACCCTTCAGCTTGTTTGAACAACTTCTACCTTGACTATCATCAGACAATTCAACTTGTCCTCCTCGCCACCCACGCAGACCTGCTCAGGTGCAGGCAAAATACTGTGTTTTCATCCTTCCTGACCCCAGCACTCGTGTTTCTATAGCTCCTGACCCCAACACTGTTCCATTGCAATATGCAATGTATACTCTGATTCTGAATCTTCAGCCACAAAAAGTCCCCCCCCTTCCCCCCCCCCCCACGGCAGTTTACATCGACGGTGGAGTTGGAAACAAAACAAAAGAATTTGCATGCGGGTGTAGGGGGGGGGAAGGGGGGGGGGAGCCACGCACGATCGGAAATTTACCATCAAGAAAGAGGAAATTGGATGTGAGGAGCCGATATTGGGATCGGAGTCACGCGTAAACGTAGCTGAAGACTGGGATAAGAGGTCATGACGTCAAGATTATGGTTGAGGTCGAGGTCCTGGAGCAGGAACTGGCTACCAGACGATGAAGGTTTAAGACACCAGCGTAGATTTGTGGTGTTATATCATGTCTGAGAACTTTTCCCCTCTCTCCCACTCCTCTATCCCTTGCTATACCACTGTCTCCGTCTCCGTTTTCTTTCTTCAGAACTGTTCATTTGATGCATCACGCTATTGTGATTTTTGTGTGTAATTAAGATTATGTTTGAGGAACCTGATGGCCATGTTTGTGGCACCTGGTGGCCATGTTTGTGGCACCTGGTGGCCATGTTTGTGGCACCTGGTGGCCATGTTTGTGGCACCTGGTGGCCATGTTTGTGGCACCTGGTGGCCATGTTTGTGGCTCCTGGTGGCCATGTTTGTGGCACCTGGTGGCCATGTTTGTGGCACCTGGTGGCCATGTTTGTGGCACCTGGTGGCCATGTTTGTGGCACCTGGTGGCCATGTTTGTGGCACCTGGTGGCCATGTTTGTGGCACCTGGTGGCCATGTTTGTGGCACCTGGTGGCTATGTTTGTGGCTCCTGGTGGCCATGTTTGTGGCACCTGGTGGCCATGTTTGTGGCACCTGGTGGCCATGTTTGTGGCACCTGGTGGCCATGTTTGTGGCACCTGGTGGCCATGTTTGTGGCACCTGGTGGCCATGTTTGTGGCACCTGGTGGCCATGTTTGTGGCACCTGGTGGCCATGTTTGTGGCTCCTGGTGGCCATGTTTGTGGCACCTGGTGGCCATGTTTGTGGCACCTGGTGGCCATGTTTGTGGCACCTGGTGGCCATGTTTGTGGCACCTGGTGGCCATGTTTGTGGCACCTGGTGGCCATGTTTGTGGCACCTGGTGGCCATGTTTGTGGCACCTGGTGGCCATGTTTGTGGCACCTGGTGGCCATGTTTGTGGCACCTGGTGGCCAGGTTTGTGGCACCTGGTGGCCATGTTTGTGGCACCTGGTGGCCATGTTTGTGGCACCTGGTGGCCATGTTTGTGGCACCTGGTGGCCATGTTTGTGGCACCTGGTGGCCATGTTTGTGGCACCTGGTGGCCATGTTTGTGGCACCTGGTGGCCATGTTTGTGGCACCTGGTGGCCATGTTTGTGGCACCTGGTGGCCATGTTTGTGGCACCTGGTGGCCATGTTTGTGGCACCTGGTGGCCATGTTTGTGGCACCTGGTGGCCATGTTTGTGGCACCTGGTGGCCATGTTTGTGGCACCTGGTGGCCATGTTTGTGGCACCTGGTGGCCATGTTTGTGGCACCTGGTGGCCATGTTTGTGGCACCTGGTGGCCATGTTTGTGGCACCTGGTGGCCATGTTTGTGGCACCTGGTGGCCATGTTTGTGGCACCTGGTGGCCATGTTTGTGGCACCAGATGTCTTATGTTTTAACTGCCTGATTGTCGTGATGTATTATCCACTTCAGAGCCATTTTTACTTCGCAATCATTACTACACCCTCGTTAGTGTTAGTGTTGTCTGTACACACACACATAATAGCCTGATATATCAAATGAATAAATCCACGAGGGATTTAGGAATTGGCAAAGTCGATTAAGGCGCGTCTGGGATCACCCTGGACGTAAGTTCGAACCCTCATCACGGCCCTTGTGGATTTCTTCTTAGTGTTGTGAGCTTGTGTGATCAGCAGGCAGGTCGGTACATCAGACCGTCCTGAGGGCCCGACCACTCAGGAGGACCCGCCCCTCAACGCGGGAGCTGCGACACCAACTCTCACTCGACCCTGTCACCTGACGCCAGTCAAGCCGCCATAATATATATGTTCCTTCATCAAAATTGTACATTCCCGTTTCTTTTTTTTTTTTTTACCTCTGCGACGGTCATAAAATATCTAGCGTGCTCTGTGTCCCCCCTCACCCCCTTCCCCCCTCACCCCCTTCCCAGGACACCCCCTTCCCAGGACACCCCCTTCCCCCCTCACCCCCTTCCCAGGACACCCCTCCCTGAGCCTTTCCCCTCCTCCTACCTTCCCGCCTTCCCTCCTGCTTCCTCTCCCTCCCAGCCTCCCTCCCAGCCTCCCTCTCCCTGCTGGGCTGTAACACTTCCATCTCTTCCCAGAGATTAAAGCTCGGCCCTCACACGTCCACCGGGGCTTCCATCTCTTTTCATCTCTCAGGGATTTTCATCAACATAATCAGCATGATCAGCATACCCTCGTCGTCATTAGCATGCCCCGCAATCATCAGCATCTCCCTGCCCTTAACAGTGTTCCCAAGTTGCTGTTTGTCTCAATATGCTGCAATCTGAGTTCTTCAACCATCATATGAAGGCACTCTGTATGAAGTACCTCCCTGCCATCACCACCATCACTCTTGTCATCACCAGCATCCCCCCATAATCACCAGCATCCCCCCATCATCACCAGCATCCCCCCATCATCACCAGCATCCCCCCATCATCACCAGCCTCCCCCCATCATCACCAGCATCCCCCTGCTATCCTCAGCCTCCCCCCAGACCACCAGGAGCATCATCTCCATCGTCTTCTCTAATCAGTGGGTAATCAGGTGTAGAACAGGATGTAGGCGACTATAATCAGTGGAGGTCTGGGCACAGGGGTCGCTTGTATGGTTGTGTATGATGGGGGGGGGGGGGAGGTAGAGGGGGTGGTAGAGGGAGGGGGGGGAGCATAGATTACCACTTTCCCTTCATTAAGCAGTTATCAGAAATGGGGCCAGGAGGGAGGGAGAGGGGAGAGGGAGGGAGAGGGGAGAGGGAGGGAGAGGGAGAGAGAGAGAGAGAGAGAGAGAGAGAGAGAGAGAGAGAGAGAGAGAGGGAGAGCAGATACGTTAGAGAAAAATAGGTCTGGAGTCAGTGTATTAGACAACATACCGTCAGAAAGGCGGGCGGGGGTTCAAGACTTAACAGCTTGGTCCAGTAAGCACAAATAGGTGAATAAAGTCACCATTACAGCATGACAGTCATCATGACAGTCACAGCATGACAGCCACAGCATGACAGTCATCATGACAGTCATCATGACAGTCATAGCATGACAGTCATCATGACAGTCATCATGACAGTCATCATGACAGTCATCATGACAGTCATCATGACAGTCACACCGGAGGACCCAATAAGCAGTACGCTCCCAGGATGTCAGTTTTTAATTTACAGACACGACGTTAACAGTCTGATATTGCTTCTGAGCGTCCCCCCCCCCCGTCTCTCTCTCTCTCTCTCTCTCTCTCTCTCTCTCTCTCTCTCTCTCTCTCTCTCTCTCTCTCTCTCTCTCTCTCTCTCTCTCTCTCTCTCTCTCTCTCTCCTTTTCTCCAGTAACATTTTCTGATTCTTTCAGTCTTTCCTCACACTCCAGCCTCCGGAGTTAGGTTTGGTGCACACAGCAGTCACAATAGCGTGATGTATCAAATGAACAAATCCCCAAGGGCCGTGACGAGGATTCGAATCCACGTCCGAGATCATCCCAGACGCTGCCTTAATCGACTGAGCTACGACATGGTAAAGAGAGTTGAAACCAGAAGTTGTACCTAACTTACTAAGATCCTGCAGCTTTTCCTGTCTCAGCAGGAAATCGAACCCGGGTCCGTGGATTGTGGATCACAAATGCTGACTACCTGGCGGCGAGACTGTCCCTGTAACGGTAACTGTGACTGTGACTGTGTCACTCAACACAAGCCTATCTGTGCTTGTGTGGGTTGATCTTCAACCCTTGGGACCCACCTCCATTATATATACATACTGGAGGTAAGGGTTCTATCATATCAACATTAGCATCCGGGTATACAGTCTGCGTTCTGTCATATTTACATTGGCCAGCGTCACTCATCCTGTGAGTGAACTTTCCGCCATAGTGACAGTTTTGGGCAGCGTCACTCATCCTGTGAGTGAACTTCCCGCCATAGTGAGAGTTTTGGGCAGCGTCACTCATCCTGTGAGTGAACTTCCCGCCATAGTGACAGTTTTGGGCAGCGTCACTCATCCTGTGAGTGAACTTCCCGCCATAGTGACAGTTTTGGGCAGCGTCACTCATCCTGTGAGTGAACTTTCCGCCATAGTGACAGTTTTGGGCAGCGTCACTCATCCTGTGAGTGAACATATCCCCATAGCTACGTGTACACCACCTCACAATAGGAAAAAACTTGCTAAGTTGTTCACTGTGTCCCTCGAGGCACCTGGGCCTCACTAACTGAAGCAGATTACTCTAACAAGGACACACTAAGCCTTCCCTTAGGCGCGGCCACAAACACCTACGGATTCTATAAAATGGAAATCTTCTCAAGTATCTTTGGTCTGTGTGTCGTCCTGGCACAGAAATCCCATAATAATGGCGGCTTGCAGGGAAGGATAATTCTTTAACCCGTGTTTGTGTCTTCTGTTCCACACTACCATCTTTCCTCTGCCTTTGTTACACACTCGTTCAGCATATACAGAATGCACCTAATACCACACTAACCTTAACTACGCTGCAATGACCTTTGCTGCTCATGTCCCAGCTGATTACGTCTTATCTAATTATATAAATAATCACCCACGTCATTACTTTTTATCTAATTATATAAATAATCAGCCAGCATGTCAGGTTCCCAAGCAAGCAGCACCGTTGAGGCAGCGGCCCTTGTGCTGCTGTCAACACTGTCAGGCACTGTCTTGTTCTGACAGTGTGTGCAGGTAGCCTTGGTGCTGTGTTCAGGTGAGACAGTGTGTCAGTGTTAGTGTAGCTGGGGCTCTGTGGCTGTGTAGCTGTGGCTCTGTGACTGTAGCTGTGGCTCTGTGACTGTGTAGCTGTGGCTCTGTGACTGTAGCTGTGGCTCTGTGACTGTAGCTGTGGCTCTGTGACTGTGTAGCTGTGGCTCTGTGACTGTAGCTGTGGCTCTGTGACTGTAGCTGTGGCTCTGTGACTGTAGCTGTGGCTCTGTGACTGTAGCTGTGGCTCTGTGACTGTAGCTGTGGCTCTGTGACTGTGACTGTAGCCGTGGCTCTGTGACTGTGAGTGTAGCTGTGGCTCTGTGACTGTGTCTGTAGCTGTGGCTCTGTGACTGTGTCTGTAGCCGTGGCTCTGTGACTGTGAGTGTAGTCGTGAAAACATGTCTCTCTCTCTCTTCCTCTCTCTCTCTCTCTCTCTCCCTCTCCCTCCATCATTAATAACCGTCTTTTGTGTAATGACATTTTTATCTATCTAATTCTCACGGGGTCACAGCTAATTACCAAGACATTACCTGGTTGCGTCCTTTGGGATATCCTCCTTCCCCACACACTGGGATATCCTCCTTCCCCACACACTGGGATATCCTCCTTCCCCACACATTGGGATATCTTCCTCCCCCACACACTGGGATATCCTCCTTCCCCACACACTGGGATATCCTCCTTCCCCACACACTGGGATATCCTCCTTCCCCACACACTGGGATATCCTCCTTCCCCACACACACTGGGATATCTTCCTCCCCCACACTGGGATATCCTCCTCCACACTAGGATAACCATCTCTGCTGATTCTGAATCTTGTATTTTCCCTCACACATAAGTATGAAGATATTCTTAGAGGCGACGCACCAAGAATATGGCCACACTGTTGGAGGATCATTTCCTCTTGAACTTATTAAAGTGTTCCATTATGATCTTGTTATTAAGGCCTCGGACCAGGTACTGGAACTGGGTAGGTTGGTCAGGTACATAGTTTCTTCAGACCATAACTCGAACGGCGAACGTGGAGAAGGGACGGTGGCAAGTCGTTCCGAACTGCCCAGGAGTCGAACTCAAGTCCTGTCCTTTGCGAAGTATATAAGCTTACAAAGTCTTGGTCATATATTAGCAGAATAGTTTTTTTCCAATACTCAGCTTGGAACACCTCAAGAACATGCAGTCAGGATATTCTTGTTTCAAGGAAGAATATCTTGGTGTCCCGGCGGCGTTATTCTCATTATCCTCTGCGTCTGAAGCTACGGATTCTCATGGCTCTGGTGTTCGAAGTATTTAAGGAATAATTCCAGTGTCCAGGCCGGAGCGGTCCCCCGGGAGAACAGGCAGCCCATCACCTGGCCTGGAATAGATACTCCCAGCAAATGGACTACACCTAATCCTTGGAAACATTCAGTCGAATTCAAATATATCTGCACCACGGAGCGATAATCCTCTCTGGAGCGGGGGCAGCGATGACACCTTGGACGATAGCTCATGCTGGAACGAATGCTGTGTTCCCACCTTGGACGATAGCTCATGCTGGACACCTGGAACATAACGGGTGCTGAGGACGTAAGTGTTCTATTGGAGAATCTTTCTCATGTAAAAATATTATTCCATTTAATATACCACCTTCATGGTGTAGAAATTATTGAGACAAATGGTTGCACTGGAAAGTACCGCTTGGACCTGGAACACTTTCTTATTCTAAATACATATTAGTCCACTGATAATTATCTTTGCAACTTGACATTTTGTAACAAATTCTAAAAGATAACTATACCGGGAATTATCTTCATAATCGAAATGATAACTGTACAGTGAATACCTTGAAGGATGACTGTACCGTGAAGATCTTCAGGGTTTTGTACCGGGATATTCAGAATCATGACCGGAATCCAAATTGTATTCGCTATTTAGAACAGTTTTTCAACCGGGGTTTCAAGTAACCTAAAGTTTAAGGAATCTTCCTCGGGCATTCCAGGAGGAAGGTTCATGGAACTACTAACGAAAGGGTTCTTTGAACCTTCCTTAGGGACTCCACGAACCATCATCAAGAGTCCCAAGAACCTTCCATTGGATTCAACCTTCTTTCATGGATTCTATCAACCTTCCATGGGGGGTTCCTCGAATCTTACCCAGATGTTCTAAGAACCCTCCTCAGAGGTTCCAAGAACCTTACTCACAGGCTGGACGGACCTTCCACATGAGTTCCACGAACCATCCTGTTACAGGTAGAGAGTTCTGTGCTACACGACAATATCTTTTAGCGGCTCTGACATGGTAAGAAACTTGAATCTATATCTGACTTACAGGGATTACTGTCCCAGAACCCCCCACAGAAGATGTTGGCTGCTGTGATCTATAATCCCACCTGGAACCTGGAATATGTTGGCTGCCTTGATTTATAATCCCACCAGGAACCTGGAATATGTTGGCTGCCTTGATCTATAATCCCACCTGGAACCTGGAATATGTTGGCTGCCTTGATCTATAATTCCACCTGGAACCTGGAATATGTTGGCTGCCTTGATCTATAATCCCACCTGGAACCTGGAGTATGTTGGCTGCCTTGATCTATAATCCCACCTGGAACCTGGAGTATGTTGGCTGCTTTGATCTATAATCCCACCTGGAGTATGTTGGCTGCCTTGTTCTATAATCCCACCTGGAACCTGGAATATGTTGGCTGCCTTGATCTACAATCCCACCTGGAACCTGGAATATGTTGGCTGCCTTGATCTATAATCCTACCTGGAACCTGGAATATGTTGGCTGCCTTGATCTATAATCCCACCTAGAACCTGGAATATGTTGGCTGCCTTGATCTATAATCCCACCTGGAACCTGGAATATGTTGGCTGCCTTGATCTATAATCCCACCTGGAACCTGGAATATGTTGGCTGCCTTGATCTATAATCCCACCAGGAACCTGGAATATGTTGGCTACCTTGATCTATAATCCCACCTGGAACCTGGAATATGTTGGCAACCTTGATCTATAATCCCACCTGGAACCCGGAATATGTTGGCTGCCTTGATCCTACCTGGAACCTGGAATATGTTGGCTACCTTGATCTATAATCCCACCTGGTACCCGGAATATGTTGGCTGCCTTGATCTATAATCCCACCTGGAACCAGGAATATGTTGGCTGCCTTGATCTATAATCCCACCTGGAACCAGGAATATGTTGGCTGCCTTGATCTATAATCCCACCTGGAACCTGGAATATGTTGGCTGCCTTGATCTATAATCCAACCTGGAAGCAGGAATATGTTGGCTGCCTTGATCTATAATCCCACCTGGAACCTGGAATATGTTGGCTGCCTTGATCTATAATCCCACCTGGAACCAGGAATATGTTGGCTACCTTGATCTATAATCCCACCTGGAACCTGGAATATGTTGGCTGCCTTGATCTATAATCCCACCTGGAACCAGGAATATGTTGGCTGCCTTGATCTATAATCCCACCTGGAACCTGGAATATGTTGGCTGCCTTGATCTATAATCCCACCTGGAACCAGGAATATGTTGGCTACCTTGATCTATAATCCCACCTGGAACCTGGAATATGTTGGCCGCCTTGATCTATAATCCCACCTGGAACCTGGAATATGTTGGCTGCCTTGATCTATAATCCCACCTGGAACCTGGAATATGTTGGCTGCCTTGATCTATAATCCCACCTGGAACCTGGAATGGGCTGCGCTGCTGCACAAGATGAATCATAAATTATCCTGAAATGGGTTTTGTTGGCGTGAAGAGAAACTGCGCTGGCGTCTGGACGATAATTCTCTGGCGCTGGAATATATATACATCGCACAATTGCCAGAAACATTTCGCGGCCGCATTAAGGCATAAAGACCACTGAGAGGCGGAGGAGAAAGCAAAAAAGGTTTGCGAGGCAGTAGACTATATAAGACATTTTCCACAGGCTAAAGATCAGGCCCTTCTGTCTCGTAAGTTATACCATAAACATAATGATTATAATATAAAAGTGAAAATAATAAAAATAAATAATGTAATACATATAATGATAACAATGATAATTATTCTAACATTGAGAACATTTTGTCTCAATTTGGGACAAATAATTCGGGGAATGTGTGAAGCCTGCGCGGGGGGGGGGGGGTAGGGGGGGGGTAGGGGGGGGGGGTAGGGGGGGGGTAGGAAAAGTCTCCAGTGAGTCGTGAATATTGTTGGAAGTTTGTGTCGGTATGAACCGTGGTGGTGGTGGTGGTGTGGTGGTGGTGTGGTGGTGTGGTGGTGGTGGTGGTGGTGGTGGTGTGGTGGTGGTGGTGGTGGTGGTGGTGGTGCTGGTGGTGGTGTGGTGGTGGTGGTGGTGGTGGTGGTGCTGGTGGTGGTGTGGTGGTGGTGGTGGTGGTGTGGTGGTGGTGGTGGTGGTGGTGGTGGTGTGGTGGTGGTGGTGGTGTGGTGGTGGTGGTGGTGTGGTGGTGGTGGTGGTGTGGTGGTGGTGGTGGTGGTGCTGGTGGTGGTGTGGTGGTGGTGGTGGTGGTGCTGGTGGTGGTGGTGGTGGTGGTGTGGTGGTGGTGGTGGTGTGGTGGTGGTGCTGGTGGTGGTGGTGTGGTGGTGGTGGTGTGGTGGTGGTGTGGTGGTGGTGATGTGGTGGTGGTGTGGTGGTGTAGTACTATCGTATTATCAGTGTACAGGTGTTGGTAGAAGTACTATCAACAGGTAGAAGTACTATCAACGGGTAGAAGTACTATCAACGGGTAGAAGTACTATCAATATAGTCAACGGGCGACATGGTACTTCTGCAGCGTCCTTCAGCAGCTGTGGTGACATTACGTCTGGCGCCATTGATTTTGTCACGTCAAGTTCGCCCAGGATTTTGTTCACCTCTTCCATAGTGTGGATGTCATCCAGCATTTGTTCTGACCCAAGGTCTTGCAACCTTGGGCTTCACGCTGGTTGTAATATAAAGACCTTCTGAAATCTTTCGTAGAGTTCCTCGCATACCTCCTTATCATTCTCTGAGAGCTCCCATCGCTTCATTCATCTGAGTACATGGTCTCACGCTCTCGTTTTCATCTTTATTTATCTTTTGCAACAATGTTATTTTTAAATTCCCTCTCAGCTTCTCTTAATTCTGGTGTATTTCTTGTTCTCTTTTGTGTCTATTGTTCTCTGTTCCTAGTTCTCTGCACTCTTTCCAGGTTTTCTTTGTCCTTTCTGTAGCTCGCTGGATCACCTACTGAACTAGGCAGTTATTTTCCTTTATCATTTACCATCTTCTTGAGTGGCATCAACTGCTCCATTCCATTGATATATTTCCCAGCAATGAATTCCATCGTGTCATTTGCTCTCTTCTCTTCCATTTCTCTGTCCCACTGGATTTCCCGCAGAATGTACTTCACCCTGTTGTAATCCCCGCCTCTGTAATCTCTTTTCTTCTTCAACGGATTTCTTTGTGTAACCAATGTTTAATACACAGTATGTTAAAATTGATGAATGCGTCTAGGGAGGACGACCGCTGCTTTAACCTACCTAGTGTGGGGGACGGGTTGCCTACCCAGACCCCCAGCATCCCCCAACTCAATCCCCCAACACCCCCCCCCCCTCCGTAAGCCCGCAACCACGCGACGCACCACAACGGATGAAGGATCAAGTCGTGACATGTTGCAATGTGTTATTTCTTGTGTACATTTTGTTTTCTTCATTCTCGACGCGTTATCCTGCTCCCACACGCGAGGCTGTCCGTGGGGGCGGCAACCCCCTCCCACCCCCGCAACCAGACACCCCCCTCACCAGCCCCCCCCCCTTGGGAGCCAAGAGGCTGACCTCCGTGTACTGATAACGACGAGGTAATTACGAACCATCTCGGTCTTCCTTCACCTGGTGATGAACTCTACGGAGCTCTGACACCCTGTTCTATCTACCCTGTCTTATATTGAATATGTTCCCGTGTTCTATCTACCCTGGAGGAGTACACTGCAGGAGATGCTTACCTGTGACGCTAGTTATAAGTGCCTCTTCCCTACTGTGTATTGACACCACATTCACTATCTTCCAGCCGCTGGACACAGTTTCCTCCGCAAGTAAACTACTTACAATCAGAGCTTGCGGTATACTGCTGACTTGTGCTGCCGTGTTGAGCGTCAGTATGCAAGTGTTTAGTGTCAGTTTAGCTCGTGTCTCAACACTGGATGCTTCTCCTGCTACCAGAGCACTGTGGAAGCTGGCATTTATCTCGTGTAGCTGAGGAGAGAACGGGAAAGAGGTATTGAATACTAGACTTTTGTCCTTACTGGGACCTCGTTCTGTCTCTCCCTCTTCCTTGGCTTCTTGCTTCTGTGAGGGAGTGAAGGTCAGGGAGAAGGAAAGTTCAATGAAAATTTGAAAGAAATATGGAATACAGAATCCGTCATAAAAGGAGGCGGGCTGACCGCCAGGCTGACCGCCAGGCTGATGGGTTGTGTGTGGTTGGTAACTGTGTAACTATTTTCACAAGACTGTCACTTGCTTAATTAGGCGAACTCTGGGGTACAGTTACTGAACCCATTATGTGCCTCTGTAACCCTGTCCACCACCGCCCACGGCATGGGTATGGGGTGCATAATAAAGAAATTGAATTGGTAGGTAAGACAGACTCATGCGTATTGGTGAGGCTTCGTGCGTGAGTCTCAGCACGCATCGACGTGCGTTATCACACGTCCACACGTATCACAGTATTCTCCAACATTTATATATACACATTCAGATCCTTTATGTGTTGCTCTGTGTGGGATAATGTTCGGGGGAAGATTGTGTGGGTCTCTTGGTATGAGGCTTTTATTGTGTTCACTTTATCTTCTTGTTGTGTGTCGAGGCTGTAGCCCTCAGAGTAGATGCTAGCTCTTGGGCCACAAGTTGTGGGTCCTCTAACATGTTGTATCATGTTCCCTACCTTCCTCCCTCATGACTGTTCCCTCAACCACTCTCTCTGTCTGTCTGTCTCTGTCTCTGTCTCTCTGTCTCTCTCTCTCTCTGCCCCCCGACACCTCTAACCCCCTTCGCATTTCCTTAACACCTTTCTGTCTTCGACTCCCTTGCATCCCTTTGGCCCAATCCCCCCTCCCTACCCTTGCCCACTCCACCCCTCTCTGCTCCCTTCCCCCTTAAGACCCACCTGCCTCCCCAGCAGGTGGGAGTTAAGGGGAAGCTCTCTTCCACCTCTATTCTCTGCTCTCTTCCCCTTAACTCCCACCATGTGCCCCGCTCCCCCTACACCCACACCTCCGCCTCCACTACACCCACCTGACCATTCGTGGTTCTGAGTAATCTTCACAGGCAGTTGATCTCTGGGTCTATGAATAGCGGGGCTTGTCAGACGCCCACAACACACGCACCCAGACATGCACAGACACACACAAACACACAGACACAACTACAGACACGCACAGACTCACACGAACAATTTGAGACTGATCACTCATGAGAGACAAGAAGAGCGTGAAGAGTGAGAGAGGAGGGAAATGCTCACACATGATAGTTACTGGACACTGTTGCCATAGTGACAGTATTGTCCAGCGTCACTCATCTCGTGAGTCAACACACCACCACAGTGACAGTATTGTCCTAGGCCTAAATAAGCAGTCCTGAAATTGAGACTGAAATAGAACTAAGTTTACTGAGGTATACAGACACACCTAAAGGGATGAGGTACCTAGCATAAGCAATTTTAGGCCTAATTTAATATACAAATTGGTTTAAATAATGCTTGGGAAGTTTCATGTTCAGCTAAAACTTTCCTTCTCGGCCCATCTGCAAAATGAATTTCAGAAAACGTGGATTGTTGTCCACTGTTGTCCCCATCCACTGCAACAATGACCATTTAACGTTTAGAGTAGAGGTTGATGGAGCCGGTGGATGAGCTGTGACAAGATCAACCAAGAACCTGAGGGTTGAGTTGAGGTTAAAAACAATTCCTGATCATCAAAATCCCTCTGAATGACACACAGCCTTAGGGGCCTCGTAGCCTGGTGAATAGCGCACAGGACTCGTAATTCTGTGGCGCGGGTTCGATTCCCGCACGAGGTAGAAAGTTTCTTTCACCCTGAATGCCTCTGTTACCTAGCAGTAAATAGGTACCTGGGAGTTAGTCAGCTGTCACGGGCTGCTTCTTGGGGTGTGTGTGTAGTGTGGAGAAAAAAAGTAGTTAGTAAACAGTTGATTGACAGTTGAGAGGCGGGCCCAAAGAGCAGAGCTCAACCCCCGCAAACACAACTAGGTGAACACAACTAGGTGAACACAGGTCAAAGCCTCTCAGTGTTACAGTGGCAGGTAAGTCAGCCCATCTTCTCCAGTCGTCACAACGGACAGAAAACGGTGTACTGAAACGCTGGAACCTAACCTAACCTATCTAATCAGCCACTCCTAGAAAGCATGAATGTTCGTGATCTATAGTACCCCTTTATTTGTCCGTTTGGGATCTTGACGTCAAAATGCGGTGAACTCTGTGAGAGGAAGTGTTGTTCTGGTAATATATCACTAAAGCCATCAGGAAGATGACTGGCCTGGAGTAACAAGTCCCCGTGGCGTAGTGGGTAGATACTCGCTACGCGCTACGCGAGCGATTTGACCTAGGTTCGTATCCTGGCCGAGGAGGATTGACTAGGCGCCAATCCTTAACTGTACACTTCTGCTCACCCAGCAGTGAATTGGTACCTGGCACTTAAACGACTTGGTAGGTCGTTTTCCAGGGAGAACTACCAGGCTACCAGTCCTCCCCTCTCAACCCCCCCCCCCCCACCCCGACAATTGCCACAAACATTCTGTTCAGGAAAAACAGTTCAAACTGTTCAGAAAAACTCTCCTCAGCAGCTGACAATGCAAAAGCAAGCGCCAATTAGCTGACTGCAAGCAAAACGGACGTGTTTAACAGTTAATAATGTAAACAAAAACACGAACAGCTGACGATGTCAACAAACTATGTATAGAGCGTATGGCTGTATAGAGAAGTTTACATGAAGAATTGTTGTGTAAACAAACACACGTGTAAACAGCTGACCTTTTCTACAGATGTACCTATTGAACAGCTGATCATGTAAACCAACGCATACATCAAACAGCTGACGTTGTAAACAAATGCATTTTGAAAAGTTGTTTATGTAAACAAGCAAACAAGTACACATACAGAACAGCTGACCGTGTAAACAAACACTTGTGCAGACCACTCGATTATATAAACAAACGCACGTGACAACCAACAGGATCGTAAACACAAAAACGCACGTGGCGACCAGCTGACCGTGTAAACAAACACAGCCTGCGTTATCGGCGCTCCTCGCCGTGTTTGTTTCATGTAGGTCTGAGGAGATTACATTGTAGAGGCTCGGACCCGGGCCCTGCTCGTGTGCCGGCCACTGCCGTTATCGGTGAGAGGGAGGGACGGAGAGGTAGGAGGGAAGTGAGAGGATTGAAGTTGGGAGGTAGAAAGGTAAATAGGAAGGTGGGTAAGGAGTTACGCTTCTGGGTAGAGAGACAGAAGCCTGGGTAGAGAGACAGACAGACAGGTAGGAATGCAGACAGGGAGGGGTTGAGAAGACAGGCAGGTAGCAATAAGACATTAGCATAACGTAACTAGACGGGTAGGGGAAGGGTGACAAAAAGCTTGACACATACTAGTAGGGAAGGGCAACGTGAGTGAGTGAGTGAGTGAGTGAGTGAGTGAGTGAGTGAGTGAGTGAGTGAGTGCGTGAGGAGGCGGACCACTGCGCCAGTACCCACCACCGCCCAGGGTAAACCTGAGCGGGTCTGCCTCGTTCTGATAAGGAATTTTACAGCCCTCGCCTGATATTACCTTACGTTATTTTGACAGCGAATTGATATGTGTTACGATGTTTTATGGCGTGTTTGTGTGCGTGTACTCACCTATTTGTACTCACCTATTTGTGCCTGCAGGATCGAGCATTGACTCTTGGATCCCGCCTTTCTAGCCATCGGTTGTTTACAGCAATGACCCCGGTCCTATTTCCCTGTCATATCTAGTTTTAAAATTATGAATAGAGTTTGCTTCCACAACCTGCTCCTTAAGTGCATTCCATTTTACCACTACTCTCACGCTAAAAAAAAACTTACTAACATCTCTGTGACTCATCTGAGTTTCCAGCTTCCACCCATGTCCCCTCGTTTAGTTAATTAATATTCCGTGTGAACATTTCGTCTATTTCCACTCTGTCAATCCCCCTGTTTATTTTATACGTTCCTATCATATCCC